>NC_041391.1:281363200-281371893 GCF_002162155.2 Triticum dicoccoides
CGCCTCGTCGCCTCACCTCATCCCCGCCAGCCTCCCCGGGCCTCGTCGCCCCATCGACGCTCGTCGTCCCCTCCGGCAACCGCCCCCGACGTCGCCCGGATCGACCGTCGCTGCCGAACAGGACCACCTCGCCGGACTGCCTTCCGCTCCGCCGTGTCGTCCCCGTCGGCCTCCCCAAACCTCCTCGCTCCCACTGCCCAGACCCCACGAACCGTGGTGAGGCCCCTCCTCCTCTCTTCCCCGCATCGCCGCGCCTCTGCTCCCCCCCTGTCGGACGCCATCCGTCGCGCCCGACCACGCCGTCGCTCGGGCCAAGCCCCGTTTGCTGCTCCTCCAGCTCATGCGTCGTCGCCTCTCGCCCGTGCGCGCGCCCGACGCCGTGCCCGCGCGTGCCCAGGGCGCGCCCCTGTCTTGGTTGGCCGCCCTCCTCCGACCCTGGCCGCGGCCATGTGCACCCGCTACTTCCGCCGCCTCTGCTCGCGTTGTCGCCTCCCTGATACGGCCCCCGTCGGCGCTCGACGCCGCCCGCGACCGTGCTCTGCTCCGCCCCGCGCATCTTCGCCAAGGGACACCGAGTGCCCGCCGCGTCGCCTCGGGTCCGTCCCGACGGGCGGTGCACCCGCTGCCCGCACGCCCGTTCGGGCCACGCCCGATAGGCCCCTGGGGCCTATGACAGATGGGCCCCATGCCCATAACGTTTTATAAAAAAAAGGGAATTAAAAATAAAATAATAAATAAAAAATGATTTAATAAAATTAATAATTAATTAATTAATTATCTAATGAATTAATTAAGTTAATTAATCCGGTTTAATTAATTTAATTAACTAGTTAGGTTAATTAAATAGTAATTAAATTAACTAATCTGTAATTAACCTAAACAGAGAATGACAGGTGGGTCCCACTGGACCCACATGTCAGGTTGACCAAGTCAACTCTGTTGACTGCTGACATCAGCATGACATCATGCTGATGTCATAAATCCATTTTTCGAATTAATTAAATAATTAATTAAATTCCAGAAATTAATAAAATCTTTAGAAAATCATATCTTTTAATCCGTAACTCGGATTAAAATATTTTCAACATGAAAGTTGCTCAGAACAACGAGACGATTCCGGATACGCAACCCGTTCGTCCGCCACACCCCCCTAACCTATCGAACTCGCAACTTGCCCCCTCCGGCTCCTCTGCCCGAAAACACAAAACACCGGGGATATTTTCCCGGATGTTTCCCCCCTTAACCGGCATCACGTCATACCACGTTAGGGCCCGCCTAGCATCGTTACTTGTCTTGTCATGCATCGATATGCATCTGTTTACATGGTATTCATTGTTTCTTTCCCCCCTTTTCTCTCCGATAGACTACGAGACCGACGCTGCTGCTGCCCAGTTCGACTACGGAGTTGACGACCCATCTCTCTTGCCAGAGCAACCAGGCAAGCCCCCCCCCCCTTGATCACCAGATATCGCCTATTCTTCTCTATACTGCTTGCATTAGAGTAGTGTAGCATGTTACTGCTTTCCGTTATTCCTATCCTGATTCATAGCCTGTCCTTGCTACTACTGTTGTTACCATTACCTGCTATCCTACTGCTTAGTATAGGATGCTAGTGTTTCATCAGTGGCCCTACACTCTTGTCCGTCTGCCATGCTATACTACTGGGCCGTGATCACTTCGGGAGGTGATCACGGGCATATACGATATACTTTACACAGTTACATTACCTGTGATACTGTTCGGAGATGGGGGCTGAAAGGGCAGGTGGCTCCATCCCGGTAGAGGTGGGCCTGGGTTCCCGACGGCCCCGACTGTTACTTTGTGGCGGAGCGGCAGGGCAGGTTGAGACCACCTAGGAGACAGGTGGGCCTGGCCCTGGTCGGCGTTCGCGGATATTTAACACGCTTAACGAGATCTTGGTATTTGATCTGAGTTGGCTACGAGCCTATACGCACTAACCATCTACGCGGGAGTAGTTATGGGTATCCCGGCGTCGTGGTATCAGCCGAAGCCTTCTTGACGTCAGCGACTGAGTGACGCGCGCCGGGTTGGACTGCGTTAATGCAACTTCCTTTGTAATGGAGGTTGCTAGGTCTGCTCACCGGCCGCGTACGCAACATGCAGGTGTGCTATGGGCGATGGGCCCAGACCCCTGTGCGCTTAGGTTTAGACCGGCGTGCTAACCTCTCTGTTGTGCCTAGGTGGGGCTGTGACGTGTTGATCTTCCGTGGCCGGGCATGACCCAGGAAAGTGTGTCCGGCCAAATGGGATCAAGCGTGTTGGGTAAGTTGGTGCACCCCTGCAGGGAAGTTAATCTATTCGAATAGCCGTGATCTTCGGTAACAGGACGACATGGAGTTGTACCTTGACCTTATGACAACTAGAACCGGATACTTAATAAAACACACCCTTCCAAGTGCCAGATACAACCGGTGGTCGCTCTCCCTCAGGGATATGAGGAGGGGATCGCCGGGTAGGATTATGCTATGCGATGCTACTGGAGATGCTACTTGGAGATGCTACTTGGAGGACTTCAATCTACTCTCTTCTACGTGCTGCGAGACGGAGGCTGCCAGAAGCGTAGTCTTCGATAGGACTAGCTATCCCCCTTTTATTCTGGCATTCTGCAGTTCAGTCCACCGATATGGCCTCCTTACACATATACCCATGCATATGTAGTGTAGTTCCTTGCTTGCGAGTACTTTGGATGAGTACTCACGGTTGCTTTCTCCCCCCCCTTTTCCCCCCTTTCCTTTCTTTCTGGTTGTCGCAACCAGATGCTGGAGTCCAGGAGCCAGACGCCACCGTCGACGACGACCCCTACTACACCGGAGGTGCCTACTACTATGTGCAGCCCGCTGACGACGACCAGGAGTAGTTTAGGAGGATCCCAGGCAGGAGGCCTGCGCCTCTTTCGATCAGTATCCCAGTTTGTGCTAGCCTTCTTAAGGCAAACTTGTTTAACTTATGTCTGTACTCAGATATTGTTGCTTCCGCTGACTCGTCTATGATCGAGCACTTGTATTCGAGCCCTCGAGGCCCCTGGCTTGTTTTATGATGCTTGTATGACTTATTTATGTTTTAGAGTTGTGTTGTGATATCCTCCCGTGAGTCCCTGATCTTGATCGTACACATTTGCGTGCATGATTAGTGTACGATTAAATCGGGGGCGTCACAAGTTGGTATCAGAGCCGAGTGCCTGTAGGAATCCCCCTTCCACACTCCTTGGCCGAAGTCGAGTCTAGACTTTACAAAACTTTTACTAACTTGGCTATGTGGCCCATGGGCCCACCTCGCCATTGGGTGGTATTAGGATCTTTTACTCCTCGACCTTTACTCTGGGATTCTGAACTCTCTTCTATTCGGGTTACACGATGTTACTAAATTCTAACTTTTAGGTTCTCGAAAATACTTTCTACCGAAGGGGCCCTTCAGTCCGGATGATCACCGACTGCACCAGAAGATTTCAGAGATACTCTTTGATATTCTCTCAAGACTTTGTGCCCATCACTTTTGCTATTCCCGACCACCGATAAATCCATATGGAAAACTATTTACACTAGCCATTCATACGATCATCCCCCATTGATCTTGTTATTACAAGATACCCCGAAGTTTTCTCTATTATTCCGAGAATACTTTGTGCCTACTGCCTAGCAGTTCTTTGCCACATGAATACCCCTTCAAATAATTTCTCGCACTTATCGAGTATCCACTCATCCCCAGTTGATTCTTGTATTTCACAAAAGTCTTCGAAATGCCATTCGATCTTCCGAAAATCCCGAGCAGCCTATTCCTCTTGAAATTCTTGCTTGCTTGCATTATGGTTAGTCCCATAAGTCTCATAGTCTTATTGACATTCCTTGTCGTTATCATTTTGAGTCTGTTGACTCAATATGTTTGCGAATACCCGCAAACATCATTGATCCTTATAAATTACCTTTCCGGCTGAGCTGCCATTCTTTTAACTGGAATTGGTTCTCGACCAATCCAATTGTCGTTGATTGTACCCTAAGGCTATTCAACTTATCCATCCCTAATCAGAGCATTGCTTCTGATCCCTTGATTTGGAAATCATAATTCCTTTGCATTTGACAATTGAGTTAGTCAGTTGTTTCTATAATTTGATCTCCTTGCACTCTTCTTCCTCTAGTTGAGTACCGATGCTCACGTCAGATCCCTTGTGGACCATCAGGTCCATTGTTGGATTTTATCCGTCAGCATCCTTCATATTCAATAACCTTGTGAGCCTTCCCTTGGATACATAATGCCCTTGGTAATTGTATCATCTACTTTCTCAACCTTGCTCTACTTTCGAGCTTGTGATATTTACTCTTGAAACTTGTGGTATATGTTTCTAAGAAGCCCCAATAGGTTGAACCTATGCCTTCCTTAATATGTGTGAACTCAAAAGTTTTCACGAGTCATACTCTTCCGGTATTTTGCCAGATAAAATTTCAACACTACGACTTCATTGAACGCGAGAAGTGAATGAAAGGTTGTGCATTGGAGAAGTGGGAGTCGACCTTGAACTTTGTGTTCATGCCCATGGACACGATGTACATCTTCTCATCGAAGCTTCTTTTAAAATTAATTATTCCCTTGGTATAAGTTCATCTTATAGCTGAGATCTGGCCTTTTTGCAATCGTGGTTCCGACCATGTCCTCCTTTAAATACCATTTCTTGTGCAAGTTTAAGCACTTGTCTTTTGCAGAGCAACTCCCCAGTCCAACCTCTACTTTGATTCGTCGTCGAGTATTACCCTCTTGGTATCTCGAGATTATCTTGGAATTGCATAACTTCTTATGAGTTCTTCATCAAGTACTACATTCTCACTGATTACAGTTTTTCACGGGCTCGGAGTTATTAAACACTCACGGACATCGATAACTGAATCGAGTCCGCCTCGCAATTAAACAACTCGTAGTAATCTTCTTTGCTTACGAGTTTGTACCCATTCCTAGCCTGTTGGGCTATATCATTGTCGTGATGATTCTAACTGTGCTACCTGGTCCTTATTCTCGGAGCACCAATTTGCGACGATAGCTAAGCTTACGCCGATCTCCCTCATCATTCCATTTCGCCTTGAACAACAAGCTTGATTTCAAGTTTGTGTCCTACCCATGGTTCCAATAACCTTCCGCTTCATCATTACTTTGACCTAATGTCATCGCTGATTGAATCATCTTCATGAAATCCCTCGACAAATGTGTCGTGATCGTCATCGACCTTATGAGCTCTTCCAGGATATCAATTGAGTTCATGATGAGAAATATTATCCTTGCCCCTGATGATTTGTGTTAGTTTTGACCACTTTATTGCCTTCCGATCAACACAAATGTGTTCGTGTTTTGTGTTATACCTTGAGTTTCCTGCTATCCAGCATTTGTTCTTCTTTACCTTGGAGTATTACCATCTTTTAAATATCAAGGATGTTGTGAGGATTGCTCCACCTCTTAAGAATTCTTGGAATAGTGATACTTCTCATCATCACCATTCTTTCTTGGTCCTCACGTTGATTCCAACCGGGGTACCAACAAGAACGGTGCTGTTTGGATTTTGCCTTTCTAGCAACCCTATTACTTTGAAGTTAATGGCCGGCCATTCATTCTTAGACTATTGATTATTGAATCACCATTCTGACATTGGTAGTGCAGCCCAACCCATATTTCGGGCGCACCTTTCTACCAATGTTTAATTGTGTATGTTTTCCTCAAACATGCTTCATTATATCATTTGATCCGACAAATGATATTTCCTTGTTCACCTAATTGTGGAAACCCATCTTTTGTTAATCTCGATGAATTACCGCTGATTCCATCAGCTACCTCCTCATCCTCTCGTTGGTTTACTGATGAACTCATGTTTCGAAACTCACTTCCATAGTTCATTTCCTAAGAATCTCACAATGGCATCTCGTCAATTTGTGTCGCACCTTCTCTTCTTAGGCATCCTAAGTCTGAGGTATCCTGATTCCTAACATCGATCAGATCTGAATCTCGGTCAGATATGATGGTTGTGACATAGTTCCAAGAGTTATAACATTGGTCCTTATATATCGGTAGGGTGATGTCATGCCTATCACACCTGGCCGGAGGACTTGTTATTATAGTTTCTTGTTTAGCAAGTTTAACCATTCTTCCTTGAGGAAATTATAAGACTTATTCTATAAGTTGTTCCTGATGGATCCTTTGTGCATCCAAATTCTGACCCGTACTTGATAACCATGTCAATGCTATCTCGAAGCATGTCTGTGGTACTCCGATTTTCAACAAGAACATTTGAAGCCCGATGCTAAATATTTCTTGCTCAATTATCCAGACAACGTTGTATGGATAATGTCATGAAATTCCTCTCCCCTTACATAAAAGGTTTTCTAGTTTCTATCATGTCATGGATATCATGCTCTACTTGTCCTTGGGAAGGATATAACCTTGAAATATGTGTTTAAACACATTTTCCTTTCCATTGTTCTGCTCAATCTGATAACCATATTTTCCTTTCCATTGGTTGGGTTAACGTTTCTTGTGATCTATATCATCTAAGCAGTAATAATTCACTGCTTATGCAAACACCTTGTTGTACCACTATGTCAGTAAGACCCTGTTGCTACTGATGATGACATTTCAGTAACCACCGATGGACGAGAACTTTGCCTATTGGTCCGCCTCGTTCAACGAGCAGGAAAATGGTTCTCTTCGTCCCTCGCCCTTATTACCGATGTTGTCGTCGACATAACCGATAGACTACCCTCTGGCATGCCTGGCTTACATGATCGTACAAGATGTCAGCGGCCTTCATACTTTTAACCATATGGTGGTCCCATAACCCACAGTTACACAGGATCGAAACCTGACTCTCTTGTACACCCTGTTGTCAAAGTTATTCCTCGCGCTTGACTTCTTATGTAATTCACGGGCCACCTGCCAAGTGATCTATTCTGGTATCAGACACAATACTTATTCTCGTTGCTCTAGACCCCTTTCACACTTTGTTTTAGGCAATGAACGATTGCCTATCCTCTCGAAACTTCTTATTGCACCGTCTTACTTGCTCTCGGTGTTTTCTTAAATTGCAATTCGAGAGTTACTTTCCGCCACCATCCCCGATGTTATCAACCAGATAGTCAACCTTTCAGAGGTCCGTTTTTCCAAAGTTACCCCTTGTCCTTCATATGTACAATGAAAACTCAAAAAAAAAAGCATGACGACTTCATCGTGAGGACCTGAAGTCGTGGTATGGAGACATCAACGTTATGGATCGACCTCTTCGAGAAGACGAACCAAGACTGAGAAGATTCGTTAGGATTTCGTAACCAGACCTTTCCCCCTTAGTCCCCCTCTTAAATCTCGGGACGAGATTTCTTGTAGTGGAGGAGAATTGTGCCGCCCGGGTAATTAAGCTACAGTGATCCTCTGCTAATGATGCCACGTCACCTCGATTACTGTTCCTAATCTCGTGTTAGTTCGTAACTGATTCAAATTCAAATTCAAAATCAACCAAAGATAAAAGTTTTTGAATATTAAAACTAAAATGTTCGGAGTGAACTAAATATTGCATAGGTAATTATGGTGGAGAAAGCACACCTTTATAAAATGTTTAAACACTCTAAAATGAATAAAATAGTAACAATAATAATTATTTATATGCTTTCAAAATGTTAAACAATTTCAAAACTATTTTGCTTCGATGCTAAGTGGTTTGTGGCTGTGGCTTAGCTTGCAACCTCTATTTTCTTGCCACTGTAGTATTTTACTAAAATGAGAAATAAAAGAAAACAAATAAACAGAAACTATAAAAGAAAATAAGGTTTAAAAAAAGGGACAATTGCATTTTTACCCCTAGTTGGTTCCTACCCACGGGTTTTGCCCTTAATTTTCGAGCTTGCTCAGTTTTGCCCTTACTTTTTTCATCAAGGTCCCTCGAATGCCCTTTGACTGTTTGACCAAAACTTTAAAAATTCATAACTAAATCATACGAACTCAAAAAAATGCAAATAAGATATGAAAATGTTCAGATAAACATTACCTTTATGGAATATCATTTGCATTCAGGACAAAAGCATCGTTTAAACTACCCGAGGTAATTAATGTTATTAACATTATTAAAAATAAATAGGTATAAACAATATTTTTTCATGAATAAAAATTACATGCAAATGTAGGTGATGTTTTCTAAACATCCTGATAACTTATTTGCATTTTTCTGAGTTTATATCAACTTGTTATGAATGTTCTAACGACTTTGACCATTATTTGGAAACTTCATAACAAGTTGATACGAACTCAGGAAAATGCAAATAAGGTATCAGGATGCTCAGAAAACATCACATGCATTTGCATATAATTTTTATTCACAAAAAAAATATTGTTTATACCTATTTATTTTTAATAATGTTAATAACATTAATTACCTCGTGTAGTTTAAACGATGCTTTTATCCTGAATGCAAATGATATGCCCAGAAAGGAAATGTTTATCTGAACATTTTGATATCTTATTTGCATTTTTCTGAGTTCATATGAATTAGTTATGAATTTTCAAAGTTTTGGTCAAACGATCAAAGGGCATTCGAGGGACCTCGATGGAAAAAGTAAGGGCAAAACTGAGCAAGCTCGAAAAGTAAGGGCAAAACCCATGGGTAGGAACCAACTAGGGGTAAAAATGTAATTCTCCCTTAAAAAAAATGGAAA
>NC_041391.1:281372602-281396807 GCF_002162155.2 Triticum dicoccoides
TTCCCGGGCCTCATCGCCCCATCGACGCTCGTCGTCCCCGCCGGCAACCGCCCCCGACGTCGCCCGGATCGACCATCGCCGCCGAACAGGACCACCTCGCCGGACTGCCTTCCGCTCCGCCGTGTCGTCCCCGTCGGCCTCCCCGAACCTCCTCGCGCCCACTTCCCAAACCCCACGAACCGTGGTGAGGCCCCTCCTCCTCTCTTCCCCGCATCGCCGCGCCTCTGCTCCCCCCTGTCGGACACAATCCGTCGTGCCCGACCGCGTCGTCGCTCGGGCCAAGCCCCGTTTGCTGCTCCTCCAGCTCATGCGTCGTTGCCTCTCGCCCGTGCGCGCGCCCGACGCCGTGCCCGCGCGTGCCCAGGGCGCGCCCCTGTCTTGGTTGGCCGCCCTCCTCCGACCCTGGCCGCGGCCATGTGCACCCGCTACTTCCGCCGCCTCTGCTCGCGTTGTCGCCTCCCTGATACGGCCCCCGTCGGCGCTCGACGCCGCCCGCCACCGTGCTCTGCTCCGCCCCACGCATCTTCGCCAAGGGACACCGAGTCCCCGCCGTGTCGCCTCGGGTCCATCCCGACGGGCGGTGCACCCGCTGCCCGCACGCCCGTTCGGGCCACGCCCGATAGGCCCCTGGGGCCTATGACAGATGGGCCCCATGCCAATAATGTTTTATAAAAAAAGGGAATTAAAAATAAAAATAAAAAATAAAAAATGATTTAATAAAATTAATTATTAATTAATTAATTATCTAATGAATTGATTAAGTTAATTAATCCGGTTTAATTAATTTAATTAACTAGTTAAGTTAATTAAATAGTAATTAAATTAACTAATTTGTAATTAACCTAAACAGAGAATGACAGGTGGGTCCCACTGGACCCACATGTCAGGTTGACCAAGTCAACTCTGTTGACTGCTGACGTCAGCATGACATCATGCTGACGTCATAAATCCATTTTTCGAATTAATTAAATAATTAATTAAATTCCAGAAATTAATAAAATCTTTAGAAAATCATATCTTTTAATCTGTAACTCGGATTAAAATATTTTCAACATGAAAGTTGCTCACAACGACGAGACGATTCCGGATACGCAACCCGTTCGTCCGCCACACCCCCGTAACCTATCGAACTCGCAACTTGCCCCCTCTGGCTCCTCTGCCCGAAAACACGAAACACCGGGGATATTTTCCCGGATGTTTCCCCCCTTAACTGGCATCACCTCATACCACGTTAGGGCCCGCCTAGCATCGTTACTTGTCTTGTCATGCATCGATATGCATCTGTTTACATGGTATTCATTGTTTCTTCCCCCCCCCTTTTCTTTTCGGTAGACTACGAGACCGACGCTGCTGCTGCCCAGTTCGACTACGGAGTTGACGACCCATCTCTCTTGCCAGAGCAACCAGGCAAGCCCCCCCCCCCTTGATCACCAGATATCGCCTATTCTTCTCTATACTGCTTGCATTAGAGTAGTGTAGCATGTTACTGCTTTCCGTTATTCCTATCCTGATGCATAGCCTGTCCTTGCTACTACTGTTGTTACCATTACCTGCTATCCTACTGCTTAGTATAGGATGCTAGTGTTTCATCAGTGGCCCTACACTCTTGTCCGTCTGCCATGCTATACTACTGGGTCGTGATCACGTCGGGAGGTGATCACGGGCATATACGATATACTTTACACAGTTACATTACCTGTGATACTGTTCGGAGATGGGGGCTGAAGGGGCAGGTGGATCCATCCCGGTAGAGGTGGGCCTGGGTTCCCGACGGCCCCGACTGTTACTTTGTGGCGGAGCGGCAGGGCAGGTTGAGACCACCTAGGAGACAGGTGGGCCTGGCCCTGGTCGGCGTTCGCGGATATTTAACACGCTTAACGAGATCTTGGTATTTGATCTGAGTTGGCTACGAGCCTATACGAACTAACCATCTACGCGGGAGTAGTTATGGGTATCCTAGCGTCGTGGTATCAGCCGAAGCCTTCTTGACGTCAGCGACTGAGTGGCGCGCGCCGGGTTGGACTGTGTTAACGCAACTTCCTTTGTAATGGAGGTTGCTAGGTCTGCTCACCGGCCGCGTACGCAACGTGCAGGTGTGCTATGGGCGATGGGCCCAGACCCCTGTGTGCTTAGGTTTAGACCGGTGTGCTGACCTCTTTGTTGTGCCTAGGTGGGGCTGCGACGTGTTGATCTTCCGCGGCCGGGCATGACCCAGGAAAGTGTGTCCGGCCAAATGGGATCAAGCGTGTTGGGTAAGTTGGTGCACCCCTGCAGGGAAGTTAATCTATTCGAATAGCCGTGATCTTCGGTAACAGGACGACTTGGAGTTGTACCTTGACCTTATGACAACTAGAACCGGATACTTAATAAAACACACCCTTCCAAGTGCCAGATACAACCGGTGGTCGCTCACCCTCAGGGATATGAGGAGGGGATCGCCGGGTAGGATTATGCTATGCGATGCTACTGGAGATGCTACTTGGAGATGCTACTTGGAGGACTTCAATCTACTCTCTTCTACGTGCTGCGAGACGGAGGCTGCCAGAAGCGTAGTCTTCGATAGGACTAGCTATCCCCCTTTTATTCTGGCATTCTGCAGTTCAGTCCACCGATATGGCCTCCTTACACATATACCCATGCATATGTAGTGTAGTTCCTTGCTTGCGAGTACTTTGGATGAGTACTCACGGTTGCTTTCTCCCCCCTTTTCCCCCTTTCCTTTCTTTCTGGTTGTCGCAACCAGATGCTGGAGTCCAGGAGCCAGACGCCACCATCGACGACGACCCCTACTACACCGGAGGTGCCTACTACTACGTGCAGCCCGCTGACGACGACCAGGAGTAGTTTAGGAGGATCCCAGGCAGGAGGCCTGCGCCTCTTTCGATCAGTATCCCAGTTTGTGCTAGCCTTCTTAAGGCAAACTTGTTTAACTTATGTCTGTACTCAGATACTGTTGCTTCCGCTGACTCGTCTATGATCGAGCACTTGTATTCGAGCCCTCGAGGCCCCTGGCTTGTATTATGATGCTTGTATGACTTATTTATGTTTTAGAGTTGTGTTGTGATATCCTCCCGTGAGTCCCTGATCTTGATCGTACACATTTGCGTGCATGATTAGTGTACGATTAAATCGGGGGCGTCACAACCTCACCATGACGCACATCGTCGATCAGTGGGGTGTCAAGCTCCAACGTGACTAAGTGGCTGCTATATGCCACATGGCGGCCACTTCCTACAGAAAATACCTGCAAACGACACCTGTCCTGTGACATGCCAAGCAAGCAGGCGCAAAGCTGGCGAAACAGTCCGGCAGGGCCTGCTGGACAAGCTATGATGTGACATTGAGTGGCACATTTAATGCGCTCTGTCAGCCTACAGAGTTAGGTATATGATAGCACTATTTGCTATCTAATTAGTGCATAATGACTGATTTGCCACTCTGGTGACCCCTTGATCTATAAAATAAGGCCCATGGCGATGATAGAAGGGGTTGGCTGATTCGGACCCTTGTACACTCATACACGCGTAGTCGTTCTCGTCCCAAGGCAACCCTGCCGGGCAAGAGCGCTGCGCTTTCCACCACTGTCCACCATCAATCCACCAAAGCAGGAGTAGGGTTTTACGCCTTGCGGCGGCCTGAACCTGGGTAAAACTACCCGTGTGATCTCTGTCGTGCTGTCTCACGCTCCTCCGCTCTTTATGCAACATGCCATCCCCCTACCGAACCAGAAAGGGGCTCATGGCCCCATAGGTGGTCGTGGTTACCCACGACACATTCATATTTTGTTTTTGCATTGTAGTTACTGTATTATAACTTCTCCATGGCTTGTACCACCGATAAAATCGATAGTTTCATCAAAACTAGCAAAACAATGCACCAAAAGCAGAATCTGTCTTAAAAAGGACAATCTGTTGCAATCTGAACATCTACCATACTTCTGTAACTCCAAAAAAATCTGCAAAAAATAGGGAAAAAATAAAAAAATCATAGCAATACTTTGTAAAAGTTTTAGAAACATTCGACATTCCAGTAAAAAAATGAAAAATCACGCACTACAACCAAAGTTTCTGTTTTTGCACTGCACAAACCAAACAAGCAATCTAATCATCCTAAAGGCAAATCTTGGCACATTATTTTTATTATACAAATGATTTGTACAAGGGAATAATTATTTTTTGTTGAAAAGTTTATATAATCAAGGTTCACTAAGTTTCCATGGGCATGAACAAAGTTCAAGGCTAGCTCCCAGTTCAACAATGCTCATCTTTCTCACTTTCGCTTTTATTTTTGAAAAGTTTTAGGTTCCCCTCTATATTTTTTTTAACTTTTTCAAAAGCACACAACAGAATAAAATGACTCTCTAAAACTTCCGGGCTGTCTCCCTGGTATCGCTTTCTTTAAAGCCGTTAAGCTAGGCATATAGTGCTCAAGTAATGGACCCACCCGGATCCCAAGGTATATCAAAGCCAATTTTAATTAACAATGATTTGTGATTTAGTAGTGAGCACAAAGTAACATATATCATGCACAAACGAAATCTAACTATCTTCCTATGCATCGACTGTCATAAAAGAACTATTCAGGCACACAAAGTAAAGGCCAATGCATAGTATAAAAAGTTTCTTGCAATTTTATCGTATTGGAAACACAGAGAGGCGTAGTTGTAGTTCCTACCTCATAATAATTGCAAGTAGGAGCGGCAAGCACATGCATATCATATTTATCAAAATCATCATGTGCAATAGTAGAATTCAACCCATCAATATAGTCCTTAATAAGCGCAAACTTCTCCGATATAGTGTAGTTGGGAGAATTCAAAAAGATAATAGGACTTCATGCATGGGTGCAATAGCAACAATTTCATTCTTAACGTAAGGATCTATAGCAATTTTATCTCCATAAGCATAATTCACATTGGCGTCATGGCCACAAGCATAGTAAGCATCAAGTTCATCAAAAAGGGATATTTCAAACGAATTAAAGGGGTCATAGAATTCATCCTTCTGTAAGCACGAAGGGAAATTAAACAATGTATGAGTTGAAGAGTTACTCTCATTAGAAAATGGGCACGGGTAGCTAATCCGCTCTCCCCCCTTTTGTTCTTCGCTCTCCTCATCATCTTTATCATCTAATGAGCTCACAGTGTAATCAATTTCTTCTTCCATAGATTCCTGCAAAATATTAGTCTCTTCTTGGACAACGGAGACTTTCTCAATAAACTCATTAATATAAGCATTAGAAGCATAGTTTTCATAGCAATATTTAAGTATGGCAA
The DNA here is from genome assembly GCF_002162155.2 of Triticum dicoccoides. Taxonomy (NCBI): domain Eukaryota; kingdom Viridiplantae; phylum Streptophyta; class Magnoliopsida; order Poales; family Poaceae; genus Triticum; species Triticum dicoccoides. The sequence continues at coordinate 281,377,878 of NC_041391.1, forward strand.
AAATTTCAGATTCAAAAAAAGTAGCATCATACTTTTCAATCAAACAAGCAATTTCGTAAGCACCCTTAAAAGCAACAAATTCTTTAGTTTGTTCAATATCAAAGTAATTATAATCATCTTTGGCATAAGAAGATAAGATTCCATTATCACTAAACTCACATTGGTAGGGAAGTTGTTTCTAGGGTCTTAAGAACAACAGGTAAAATCATATATTTTACACAAATTCCAAGCATAGCACTGCAAAGTATTAATATGATGCAATAAAAGTTTCCCTTTTGAGATAAGCGGTGTCGCACATAATAAGCATGTTCATTTAATGATTTTCCCTCAACTAAGCTTTCTTCAACCATTGATGTAGCTGGTTCAACTAATTTTTTTGGTATTTTGCATTTCCTACCCATAACTAAGGATAGAAAACAACTTAGAATAGCAAATAGAATCTACTTAGTGATAAATCAAACAAGCACACACGAGAATATTCACCCCACGCTATTGCTCCCCGGCAACGGCACCAGAAAAAGGTCTAGATAACCCACAAGCATAGGGGATCAGTTGTAGCCTCTTTCGATAAGTAAGAGTGTCAAATACAACGAGGAGCTAAAGGTAGAACAAATATTCCCTCAAGTTCTATCGACCACCGATACAACTCTACGCACGCTTAGCGTTTGCTTTACCTAGAACAAGTATGAAACTAGAAGTACATTGTAGGTGTTGTGGGATATGTTTGCAAGATAATAAAGAGCATGTAAATAAAAACTAGGGGCTGTTTAGATAAAGAAACAACTAAATTAGTTTTTGTAGAGAGCTTTTTGTCACAAGAAAGTTATTTGTCCCTAGGCAATCGATAACTAGATTGGTAATCATTATTGCAATTTTATATGAGGGAGAGGCATAAGCTAACATACTTTCTCTACTTGGATCATATGCGCTTGTGATTGGAACTCTAGCAAACATCCATAACTACTAAAGATCATTAAGGTAAAACCCAACCATAGCATTAAAGTATCAAGTCCTCTTTATTCACATACGCAAACAACCTACGTACTCGGGTCTATGCTTCTGTCACTCACGCCACCCACCATAAGGAAATCATGAACATATTGCAAACCCTACAACAGGGATCCCTCACACTTGTGCGACACACAGAGCACCATAGGACAACACCAATAATAAAACATACAACTCAAACCAATAATGATCATCAGTCAACCCATAGGACAAAATGGATCTACTCAAACATCATAGAATAGCCATACATCATTGGGAAATAATATATAGCATTGAGCACCATGTTTAAGTGGAGATTACAGCAGGGAGCAGAGGTGTTACACCGCTGCATAGAGGAGGAGAGAGTTGGTGGTGACGGCGGTGAAGTTGTTGGTGTAGATCGTCGTCACGATGATGGCCCCAGCGGCGTTCTGGCGCCACTAGGAGAGAGGGGGAGAGAGCCCCCTCCTTCTTCTTCCTTGACCTCCCCCCTAGATGGGAGGAGGGTTTCCCCTCTAGTCCTTGGCCTCCATGGCGGTAGAGGGGCGGGAGCCCCTTCGATATTGGACCTCTCTCTCTATTTCTTCTGTTTCTGCGTTCCCAGATTCTGGCCTTTCATCGTTTCTTAAATTCCCGGAGATCCGTCATTCCGATTGGGCTGAAATTTTAACACGATTTTATCCGGATATTAGCTTCCTTGCGTCCGAAGGACACCCCCAATTGACCTTCGGGATGGCCACAAGGCCCCTGGCCGTGCCCAGGGTAGGGGCGCGCCTCAAGGGCTTGTGGGCCCCTCGGGCACCGCCTTGCATTGATTCCACTTCCCAAAATTCACATATATTCCAAAAAAATCTCCGTAAGTTTTTATCGCGTTTGGACTTCATTTGATATGGATTTTATGCGAAACAAAAAACATGCAACAAACAGGAATTGGCACTAGGCACTGGATCAATATGTTAGTCCAAGAAAATCATATAAATAGTTGCCAAAAGTATGTAAAAGTTGTAGAATATTAGCATGGAACAATAAAAAAATTATAGATATGATGGAGACGTATCAGTTGGACACTGGGTAGAACACCAGTAGAAGCACACAACGCTTCCCGTTCCTAGTAAGGACTTGTAGCTTGCCATTCTCCAAACATAAACACACACAAAGCAGGAGTAGGATATTACGCAACCATGCGACCCGGACCTGGGTAAATCATCATGTCAATTTCGTGTATATCGTTACTGGAGGTCCTCCCCACTGACGAATCAACGAAAGGTCAGTTACAGTCCACGGTGTCACAGGCTTGTCCTACACATGCCCGCCGACGAGGGTATTCCATTGACATGCTACACCACATTGATGAGCTATTAAACTTCAATGTCATGGATCTTATTGTGAAGACAATTAAGAGGCTGCAGCAGATCAGAAGCGCTCTTGCAGTTATGCACCTTACATTCAGTTGCTCATCTACTCCAAGGTATGTAGCAACATCTACTTCCTTGAGCACGTGCACTTGCCCCTACATGAGGATTGTGTCATCACTATGGATTCAACTGATACTAGTTCTGCTGCTTCTCAGGAGCAATCAGAGTCTGCCAGAACTGCCGCATAGGCTAGTGGGCCAAGTACATCTACTGTGCAGGCCACCATTGAGATTCCCAAGTCCAGAGCAGACCAGATGGCACTTCTCTTCGAGGCTACAATACGAATCAATCAAGGCTTAACTAACCTTGTGGAGAACCAAAAGATCGTAGAGAGGGTTGTTGAGACCAAATTTCATGACCTTGATGTCAAGGTGACAACTTTGTCTGGAGATTTTGGAAAGATCAAGGAAGCTTATGACGCTCATGACTATGTCTGTAGTGATGACTCAGATGAGAGGACCACAACATAGTACATGACCCAGAGATGCTCGGCATGCTGCACCTACACCTCTAGTATCTACACCTCCTGTCTAGACGGCCTTAGTTGTAGCTGCTTGAAGGAAATATGCCCTAGAGGCAATAATAAAGTTGTTATTTTATATTTCCTTATTCATGATAAATGTTTATTATTCATGCTAGAATTGTATTGATCGGAAACCTTAATACATGTGTGAATACATAGACAAAGAACTGTGTCCCTAGTGAGCCTCTACTTGACTAGCTCGTTGATCAAAGTTTGTTAAGGTTTCCTAACCATGGAAATGAGTTATCATTTGATAACAGGATCACATCATTAGGAGCATGATGTGGTGGACATGACCTATCTGTTAGCTTAGCATATTGATCATTCAGTTTTATTGCTATTGCTTTCTTCATGTCAAATACATATTCCTTCGACTATGAGATTGTGCTACTCCCGGATACCGGAGGAATACCTTATGTGCTATCAAATGTCACAACGTAACTGGGTGATTAGAAAGATGCTCTACAGGTATTTTCGAAGGTGTTTGTTGGGTTGGCATAGATCGAGATTAGGATTTGTCACTCCGAGACTCGGAGAGGTATCTCTGGGCCCTCTCGGTAATACACATCATAAGAAGACTTGCAAGCAAAGTAACTAATGAGTTAGTTGTAGTATGATATATTACAGAACGAGTAAAGAGACTTGCCGGTAATGAGATTGAGCTAGGTATGAAGATACCGACGATCGAATCTCGGGCAAGTAACATACCGATGACAAAGGGAATAACGTATGTTGTCATAACGGTTCGACCGATAAAGATCTACGTAGAACATGTAGGTACAAATATGAGCATCCAGGTTCCGCTATTGGTTATTGACCGGAGAAGTGTCTCGGTTATGTATACATAGTTCTCGAACCCGTAGGGTCCGCACGCTTAACGTTCGATGACGATTTAGTATTGTATGAGTTATATGATTTGGTGACCGAATGGTGTTCGGAGTCCCGGATGAGATCACGGACATGACGAGGAGTCTTGAAATGGTCGAGAGGTAAAGATTTATATATAGGATGATAGTATTCGGACATCGGAATTGTTCTAGAATGTATCGGGTAGTTATCGGAGTACCAGGGGGGTTATCTGAACCCCCGGGGGAAAGATATGGGCCATAGGAGGGGAGCACACCATCCCACAAGGGGTGCCCCCCCCCCAGGGAAGCAAGTCGAGTGGGAGAAGGGAAAGAGGGGATCCCCCCCCTTTCCTTCTCTCCTTCCTCTTCCCTTTTCCCCCTCTGGCAAATATGGAAGGGGGAGGCCGAATTGGGGAAGACCCCTAGTAGGATTCCTCCTACTTAGGGCGCACCCTTTCTGCTCCCCTACCCCTCCCACCTATATATACATGGGGCGGGGCGCCTAGAATGCACAACAATCATTAGCCGTGTGCGGCGCCCCCCTCCGCAGTTTACACCCCCGGTCATAGTTTTGCGGTGCTTAGGCGAAGCCCTACAAGAATCACTTCACCATCACCGTCATCATGCCATCATGTTGATGGAACTCATCTACTTCCTCGACACCTTGCTGGATCAAGAAGCGAGGGACGTCACCGAACTGAACGTGGGCAGAATTCGGAGGTGCTGTACGTTCGGTGCTTGATCGGTTGGAGCTAGACGAAGTTCTACTACATCAACCACGTTGTAAAACGCTTCCACTTTCGGTCTACGAGGGTATGTGGACACACTCGCCCCCTCATTACTATGCATATCCTAGATAGATCTTGCATGAGCATAGGAAAATTTTTAAATTGCATGCCACGTTTCCCAACAGTGGCATCTGAGCCAGGTATATGCGTAGATGATATGCGCGAGTAGAACACAAAGAGTTGTGGGTGGTGATAGTCATAATGCTTACTACCAATGTCTTATTTTGATTCGGCGGTATTGTTGGATGAAGCGGACCGGAAGAACCTTACATGACCACGTCCATGAGACCAGTTCCACTGACAGACATGCAACTAGTTTTGCATAAAGGTGGTTGGTGGGTGTTTGTTTCTCCTACTTTTGTTGAATCAAATTTGACTACGGTTGGTCCTTGTTGAAGGTTAAAACAACAAACTTGACGAAACACCGTTGGGGTTTTGATGTGTAGGTAAGAACGGTTCTTGTTAGAAGCCCGTAGCAGCCACCTAAAACTTGCGACAACAAAGTAGAGGACATCTAACTTGTTTTTGCAGGGAATGTTGTGATGTGATATGGTCAAGACATGATATGATATACGTTATTGTATGAGATGATCATGTTTTGTAAAAGTTATCGGCAACCGGCAGGAGCCTTATGGTTGTCTCCTTATTGTATGAAATGCAAACGCCGTGTAATTGCTTTACTTTATCATTATGCGCTAGTGATAGTTGTAGAAGCAATAGTTGGCGAGACGACCATGATGCTACGATGGATATCAAGGTGTCGAGCCGATGACGATGGAGATCATGACGATGCTTTGGAGATGGAGATCAAAAGCACAAGATGATGATGGCCATATCATGTGACATATTTTGATTGCTTGTGATGTTTATCTTTTATGCATCTTATTTTGCTTAGTACGACGGTAGCATTATAAGATGATTCCTTAACTAAATTTCAAGGTATAAGTGTTCTCCCTGAGTATGCACCGTTGCGACAGTTCGTCGTGTTGAGACACCACGTGACGATCGTTGTGATAGACTCTACATTCACATACAATGGGTGCAAGACAGTTGTGCACATGTGGAATACTCAGGTTAAACTTGACGAGCCTGTCATGTACAGACATGGCCTCGGAACATTGTAGACCGAAAGGTTGAACGTGAATCATATAGTAGATATGATCAACATAGAGATGTTCATCATTGAAGACTACTCCATCTCACGTGATGATCGGACATGGTTTAGTTAATTTGGATCACGTATCATTTAGATGACTTGAGGGATGTCTATCTAAGTGGGAGTTCTTAAGTAATTTGATTAATTGAACTTAATTTATCATGAACTTAGTCCTAATAGTTTTTGCATATCTATGTTGTAGATCAATCGCCCGTGCTACCGTTCCATTGAATTTTAATGCATTCCTAGAGAAAGCTAAGTTAAAAGATGATGGTAGCAACTGCACGGACTGGGTCCATAACTTGAGGATTATCCTCATTGCTGCACAGAAGAATTATGTCCTTGATGCACCGCTAGGTGAAAGGCCTCCTGCAGTAGTAGATGTTGATGTTATGAACATCTGGCAAGCTCGATCTAATGACTACTCGATAGTTCAGTGTGCTATGCTTTACGGCTTAGAATCGGGACTTTGAAGATGTTTTGAACGTCATGGACCATAGGAGATGTTCTAGGAGTTGAAGTTAATACTTCAAGCAATGCTCGAGTTGAGAGATATGAAGTCTCCAACAAGTTCTATAGCTGCAGGAGAATAGTCATGTCAGTGAACACATACTCAAAATGTCTGTGTATCATAATCATTTGACTCAAGTGGGTGTTAATCTTCCAGATCATAGTGTTATTGACAGAGTTCTTCAATCACTACCACCAAGCTATAAAGTCTTCATGATGAACTATAATATGCAAGGGATGGAGAAGACAACTCCCAAGCTCTTTGCAATGCTCAAAGTTGCGGAGGTAGAAATCAAGAAGGAGCATCAAGTGTTGATGGTTAACAAGATCACTACTTTCAAGAAAAGGGCAAGGGAAAGAAGTGGAACTTCAATAAGAATGGCAAGCAAGTTGCCACTCCCGGGAAGAAACCCAAAGTTAGACCCAAGCCTGAAATTGAGTGCTTCTACTTCAAAGGGAGTGGTCACTGGAAGCAGAACTACCCTAAGTATTTGCTGGATAAGAAGGATGGCAAAGTGAACAAAGGTATATTTGATATACATGTTATTGATGTGTACCTTAATAATGCTCGTAGTAGCGCCCGGGTATTTGATACTGGTTTGGTTACTCATATTTGTAACTCGAAACAACGGCTACGAATTAAACGAAGATTGGCTAAGGACGAGGTGACGATGTGCATCGGAAATGGTTCCTAGGTTGATGTGATCACTGTCAGCACGCTACCTCTACATCTCCTTCAGGATTAGTCTTAGACCTGAATAATTGTTATTTAGTGCCAGCGTTGAGCATGAACATTATATCTCGATCTTGTTTAGTGCAGATGGTTATTCATTTAAATCAGAGAATAATGGTTGTTCTATTTATATGAGTAATGTATTTTATGGTCATGCACCCTTGAAGAGTGGTCTATTTTTGTTGAATCTCGATTGTGGTGATACACATATTCATAATATCGATGCCAAAAGATGCAAAGTTGATAATGATAGTGCAACATATTTGTGGCACTGCCATTTAGGTCATATTGGTGTAAAACGCATGAAGAAAGTCCATGCAGATGGACTTTTGGAATCACTTGATTATGAATCATTTGATACTTGTGAACCATGCCTCATGGGCAAGATGACTAAAACTCCGTTCACCGGAACAATGGAGCGAGCTAATGACTTATTGGAAATAATACATACCGATGTATGCGGTAGGATGAGTGTTGAAGCTCCCGGCGGGTATCGTTATTTTCTGACCTTCACGGATGATTTGAGCAGATATGGGTATATCTACTTGATGAAACACAAGTCTGAAACATTTGAAAAGTTCAAAGAATTTCAGAGTGAAGTGGAGAATCATCATAACAATAAAAATAAATTTTCTACGACCTGATCGAGGAGGCGAATATTTACAAGTTTGGCCTTCATTTAAAATAATGTGGAATAGTTTCACAACTCACGCCACTTGGAACACCACAGCGTAATGGTGTGTCCGAACGTCGTAACCGTACTTTATTAGATATGGTGCAATCTATGATGTCTCTTACCGATTTACCACTATCATTTTGGGGTTATGCATTAGAGACAGACGCATTCACATTAAATAGGGAACCATCTAAATCCATTGAGACGACACTGTATGAACCACGGTTTGGCAGGAAACCTAAGCTATTGTTGCTACCTCTTGAGCTTGCGTTGGTTTTCCCTTGAAGAGGAAAGGGTGATGCAGCAAAGTAGCGTAAGTATTTCCCTCAGTTTTGAGAACCAAGGTATGAATCCAGTAGGAGACAATGCACAAGTCACTGAATACCTGCACAAACAATCAACAACTTGCACCCAATGCGATAAAGGGGTTGTCAATCGCTTCAAGGTCACTTGCAAAAGTGAGATCTGATAGAGATAGGTAAACGGTAAAGTAAATATTTTGGTATTTTTGGTATTTTTGGTATTCAATCAATTTTTTTCCTAGTGTCGGCATAGAACAACAGCGGTGTTGTGTCAATTTTTGGGATTTTTGGGGGTTCGCTTGGACATTTTTATACATTAACTGAGTTTTATATGCATTCATGTGCATAATTCACATTTGAACTATACATGCACACATATGCTCTAATGCATATAAATTGGTTGAAAATCCAAATCTGTGTCCTTGGTTGCATGCTTAATTAGGTCCCATGCAAGAAATGAGAATGAATGTCGTCAAACACCCTGCCATCGTCACTCGGCCGCAAACATTGAGATACCTGGTTTTTAAATTCTAGTATAAATCCAAAGCTCGCCTGAAATTCGTGAAACTTCGCATGCATGCTATCATGGAGCGGCATCAACATGTCGTGGTAAAAAATTTATCCCATTTGGGGCAGGTTTGGAGATATGCTTCTCACAAACCAGAGCTTCTCACAACAAGCCTGATGGTTTCGGTAGGGAATGTCCCACCTTTGGGGACAAAATGATATCCATTGCCTCTTATTGCTTTGAAAAAAAATCTTGTGTCAAGATAGAACAACAGGAGTGTTATGTCAATTTTTGGGATTTTTCGGGGTTCGTTTGGAAATTTTTATAAATTAATTGAGTTTTTCAATGCATTTATGTGTACAATTCAAATTTTAACCATTCACGTGATGCCACGTGTCTTGGTTTTAATGGCTATAGGTTTTAATGGCTCTTGATTGCAAACATTTTAGAAAGAACACCTGTATGCAAAGTGAGAGCAGGATTTGTCCATTTCTTCAATGCAAACGGTTGTTTTGGATGACCCGTGTGCAACCACTTTACAAACAATTTGGTAAGATTTGCATCTGTCATATTGGGTATGTTGCCATTTGTCAAACTGGAAAGATTGACATTTGTTGATCTAGTAACTGCCATTTGTCAACCTTGTAACACTAGGATTTGTCAAAATATGAAGCTAAAAATCACTAGCATTATCTAAATTTTGCAACTAAAATTGAGTAATTAAGCATAGATGGAGGCGAGGAGGCATGTTCAGCGGAGCATGCAGCGGGCGGCACAGAGGGAGAGGGTAGCGGTTCCCGAAATGTTGAACGGCCAATGATGCATCCTCCTTCAATTAGCATCATGAATGCATGAGGGAAGTAATGGGAGGAGGACCGGGAAAAGAGGCAGCACGATGTGAATGCAACACAGCTTGCACTCATATAAAGGCGCCCCTTCATTCCAATGCATCTACCACATCGTACACACCTAAGCATTTGCCTAAGCACCTACACTAAGCGCAAAAATGCTCACTCCAGACCCATGGCGGTGATGCGGAGCGCTCTACTCACGTCCCTCCGCGCGCGCTCTGCCAGCGGTTGGGCCTGCGCACGATCACGTCGGGGGCCCCATATGCATGTGGTTGCACCGCGCACGTTGCCACGCGATGCAGTTACGTGCGGCACGATGGAGTTATGCACTGCGAATTAGAACTGCCATCAGGACGTGCCGTCCGACCTCCCCTTTAATTCCCGCGGCCATTATAGCCTTAGTCTCTTCAACCTTTCGATTGCGCCCCACAACACAACAAGCACACCCACGACGACACATAGAGAGGGGATGTCTAGCAACGCTCCAATGGAGTTCGGCAAGCATAAAGTGGAGACCCACGCGAGGGAGACGGATCTCTCGGTGGTGCACACCATCGACCCGGCCGTGGTGGATGACTACATCAACACCGTTTAGCAGTTGCTTGCTGGAGACAAGTACAAGGTGGTCGGCATCGACCTCTAGTACACCGACAGTAGTCCTGACATAGATCAGGAGGTTGCCGTCGCCCAGTTGTTCATGCGCCGTCATGCCCTCATCTACCACTACCGCGTGGCCAGAGAGCCTTGCGACCGTTTCAACAGGTTTGTCAACAGCACTGACTACAAGTTCGCCACAGTGGAAACCACCAATGATGTAAAAGCGCTCAGTGTTACGAGCTTGGCCTGCGAGAACCTTGTTGAAATCCGTGACCACTACAGGGTCTGGGGCAGCACGAAGGACTCTCTGGTCGAACTCGCCTCGGCCATCATCGACCCCTACTACGAAAAGATGAAGCACGATGCCCACAGAACAAGTGCCGTATCCTGGCACAGGGCCTGGGTGCGGCGACTGGATGAACCTCACCTCAGGTTCGTGGCCAATAGCGTGTACACATGCTTCGAGATGCATAGGTGGATCGTTGACATGAGGAAGTGCGTCATTACCCAAATCGACAAGCCTGGATCGAGCCACAAGCAGAGCAAGCCTCACAAGAAGTAGATGATGATCAGATGATCGTTTATGCTAGTTAATCATGCATGTAATATATAGTTTAATTTATTGATGTGTGGAAGTGTCATGTGTGTAGTAGCCACCTATGAAATTATGCATGTAATAGTTTACTTTGGTGTGTGCAAAGGCCATGGTTGTAGTAGCCACCAATGTAATTGGATGTTTAATTTGGTTAATCATGCATGTAATATAAATGTTGTTGTTCTGTATGCAATCCCATCGCACAACACACATGTCTTATTAGCAACAATCGTATGTTTATTATCGGTCTTCGCACACATTTCTGATTACAGACCTGTTTGCAGCGTATCACACACATCTTGTTATATTGAACCGTTTATGTTCTCTTGTATGAACACAAACAGTTCATTCGTGTGAACCACATGATGTATATCGCACACACCTTGATTTGGCTGACTGTTTCTTTTGTGTTGCCTAATCACAAACAGTTCATCCTAGTGAACCGTATGTTGTTTATCGCACACACCTTCATCTGGCTACCCTTTTCTTTTGTTGCTCCTCATCGCAAACGGTTAATTGCAGTGAACCATATGCCCTACATCACACACGGAACTAAAATCTAAACCGTCTTTGATGCATCCGTCATCGCAAACGTTTTGCACCTTTTTGATGGTTTTTTACGCCATCATTTGTGATTAATGCATCGCACATAGTTTCGTCAAAGGGTCTCTGATCGTAGTGTCGCATTAGCAGCATCCTGCAGTAGTGATAGGTAGGTATGGTGGCTGTTTTGAGGAAGGTAATGGTGGGTGTATGGTACCGGCGAAAGTTGCGCGGCACAAGAGAGGCTAGCAATGATGGAAGGTTGAGAGTGCGTATAATCCATGGACTCAACATTAGTCATAAAGAACTCACATACTTATTGCAAAAATCTACAAGTCATCAAAACAAAGTACTACGTCCATGCTCCTAGGGGAAGGGTTGGTAGGAGTTAACCATCGCGCGGTCCCGACCTCCACTCATAAGGAAGACAATCAATAAATAAATCATGCTCCAACTTCATCACATAACGGTTCACCATACGTGCATGCTACGGGAATCACAAACTTTAACACAAGAATCTCTCAAATTCACAATTACTCCACTAGCATGACTCTAATATCACCATCTTCATGTCTCAAAACAATCATAAAGAATCAAACTTCTCATGGTATTCAATGCACTTCATATGAAAGTTTTTATTATATCCATCATGAGTGCCCATCATATTGGGTCTAATTTTATAATCCAAGAAAATTACCATGCTGTTCTAAAAGCTTCTCAAAATGATATAAGTGAAGCATGAGAGTTCATCTATTTCTATGAAATAAAGCCACCGACGTGCTCTAAAAAGATATAAGTGAAGCACTAGAGCAATATTGCCTAGCTCAAAAAATATAAGTGAAGCACATAGAGTATTCTAATAAATCACAATTCATGTGTGTATCTTCCAAAAGGTGTGTACAGCAAGGAAGATTGTGGTAAACTAAAAAGAAAAGACTCAAATCATACAAGACGCTCCAAGCAAAACACATATCATGTGGTGAATAAAAATATAGCCTGAAGTAAAGTTACCGATAGACGAAGACGAAAGAGGGGATGCCTTCCGGGGCATCCCCAAGCTTAGGCTTTTGGTTGTCCTTGAATATTACCTTGGGGTTCCTTTGGCATCCCCAAGCTTAGACTCTTGCCACTCCTTATTCCATAGTCCATCGAATCCTTACCCAAAACTTGAAAACTTCACAACACAAAACTCGACAGAAAATCTCATGAGCTCCGTTAGTATAAGAAAATAAATCACCACTTTAAGGTACTGTTGCAAACTAATTATTTATTTATATTGGTTTAATATCTACTGTATTCCAACTTCTCCATGGTTAATACCCCCCGATATTACCCATAGATTCATCAAAATAAGCAGACAACACGCGAAAAACAGAATCTGTTGAAAACAGAACAGTCTGTAGTAATCTGTATATTTCAAATACTTATGTAAATCCACAAATTCTGAAATAAATTGGTGGACGTGAGGAATTTTTCTATCAATCTTCTGCAAAAAGAATGAACTCAAAATCACTCTTCTGTTAAAAATGACAAATAATCTCATGAGCGCAAAAGTTTCTGTTTTTCAGCAAGATCAAATCAAGTTTCACCCAAGTCTTCCCAAAGGTTCTACTTTGCACAAACACTAATTAAAAGATGAAACCACATCTAACCATAGGCTATATGAATTATTCATTACTAAACAGGAGCAAAAAGCAAAGAACAAAAATAAAATTGGGTTGCCTTCCAACAAGCACTATCGTTTAACGCCCTTAGCTAGGCATAAGAACACGAATAGATCTAGGTATTGTCATCTTTGGTATGCAATCCATAAGTGGCTCTCATAATAGATTCATATGGCAATTTAATTTTCTTCCTAGGAAAGTGTTCCATGCCTTTCCTTAACGCAAATTAGAATATAATGTTTCCTTCTTTCATATCAATAATTGCACCAATCGTTCTAAGGAAAGGTCTACCAAGAATAATAGGACATGTAGGATTGCAATCTATATCAAGAACAATGAAATCCACAGGCACATATTTCCTATTTGCAACAATAATAACATCATTAATCCTTCCCATAGGTTTCTTAATAGTGGAATCCGCAAGATGCAAATTTAAAGAACAATCATCAAATTCACGGAAACCTAACACATCACACAAAGTTTTTGGAATCGTGAAAACACTAGAACCCAAATCACACAAAGCATAGCATTCATAATCTTTAATCTTAATCTTAATAGTAGGTTCCCACTCATCATAAAGTTTTCTAGGGATAGAGACTTCTAGTTCAAGATTTTCTTCAAAAGATTGCATCATAGCATCAACGATATGTTTAGTAAAAGCTTTGTTTTGATTATAAGCATGAGGAGAATTTAACACGGATTGCAACAAGGAAATACAATATATTAAATAAACAATTATCATAATTAAATTCCTTGAAATCCAAAAGAGTGGGTTCATTTCTACTTAAAGTCTTGACCTCTCCAATTCCACTTTTATCAATTTTTGCATCTAGATCTAAAAACTCTGAATCATTGGGACGCATTTTAACTAAAGTTGACTCATCTCCAGTCCCATATTTATCAAGATTCATATTGGAAAACAAAGATTTAATAGTATTTGCATCAATCACTTTTAGATCTTCATCATTATTATCATGAAAACTAGAAGAACATGCTTTTACAAACCAATCTTTTTTAGCACGCATCTTAGCGGTTCTTTCTTTGCACTCATCAATGGAAATTATCATGGATTTGAGAGACTCATTGATATCATGCTTAGGTTGGATAGATCTAAGTTTAAAATATTCAACATCAAGAGAAATTCTATCCACGTTCTAGCCAAATCATCAATCTTCAAAAAAAATCTTCAATCAAAGCATTGAAATTCTTTTGCGAACTCATAAATTCTTTAACACTATTCTCAAAATCAGAGGGCATATTATTAAAATTTCCATAATAGTTGTTGTAGGAATTACCATACTTATTAGAGGAATTACTAGGAAACAGCCTAGGATTAAAATTGCCTCTATACGCATTGTTACAAAATTGTTCCTACCAACAAAATTCACATCCACAGATTCATTATTATTCTCAATCAAAGTGGACAAAGGCATATCATTAGGATCAGAAGAAAAACTTTTATTAGCAAATAATTTCATAAGTTCATCCATCTTTCCACTCAAAACATTAATCTCTTCAATCGCTAGTGGATCTTTCGGTGTGTCATTGAGAATAATTAACCATAATATTATCTAGGAGCTTAGTAGCTTCTCCTAAAGTGATTTCCATAAACGTGCCTCCCGTGGCCGAATCTAAAAGATTTCTAGAAGCAAAATTCAATCCGGCATAAAAAATTTGCATAATCATCCACAAATTTAAACCATGTGTAGGGCAATTACGTATCATCAAGTTCATCCTCTCCCAAGATTGTGCAACATGCTCATGATCAAGTTGCTTAAAATTCATAATATCGTTACTAAGGGAGATGATCTTAGCGGGAGGAAAATACTTAGAGATGAAAGCAACTTTACACTTATTCCACGAATCAATACTTTTTTTGGGCAAAGATGAAAACCAAGTTTTAGCACGATCTCTAAGAGAAAACGGAAATAGCTTCAATTTAACAATATCATTATCCACATCTTTCCTCTTTTGCATATCGCACAAATCAACGAAATTGTTTAGACGGGATGCGGCATCTTCACTAGGAAGGCCAGAAAATTGATCTTTCATAACAAGATTCAACAAAGTGGCATTAATTTCACAAGATTCAACATTAGCAGTGGGAGCAATCGGAGTGCTAATAAAATCATTGTTGTTGGTATTGGAAAAGTCACACAATTTGGTATTATCTTGAGCCATCGTGACAAAGCAAGCAATCCAACACACAAGCACACAAGAAGCAAGCGAAAAGAGACGAACGAAAGAGGGGCGAAGAAAAGGCAAAGGTTTTCAAAAATCGTTTTAGAAGTGGGGAAGAGGAAAACAAGAGGTGAATGGTGAATAATGTAATGCAAGGTAGAAGAGCTTATGATGGGTACTTGGTATGGCTTGACTTGACATAGATCTCCCCGAAAGGGTGATGCAGCAAAGTAGCATAATTATTTCCCTCGGTTTTGAGAACCAAGGTATCAATCTAGTAGGAGACAACGCACAAGTCACCGAATACTTGCACAAACAATCAACAACTTGCACCCAACGCGGTAAAGGGGTTGTCAATCCCTTCACGGTCACTTGCAAAAGTGAGATCTGATAGAGATAGATAAACGGTAAAGTAAATATTTTTGGTATTTTTGGTTTATAGATTGCAATCAACTAGTCTTCATCGAGCCAACGCAATCAAGTAAGGTTGTCAAACTTGAGGGAGTCAAGATCGTCATCATGTAGCTCAAGTGGACCATGTGCAAAGCAAAGGTTTGCCCTTGATAGGTTTTCTATTTTACCGGTCTCATGGTGGTAGTTGGGAGACCGGGTTATAGGATCCATTGTCGTACTATCAAGGGGGGTTCTCGATGAGTAGCTTGATCGTATTGTTCGTAGAGAGCTCAAACAATTGCATCTTTGGATCATATTCTTGGTTCTTGTTTGGTTCTCTTTGTGAGATTTGGAGCTTATGGTCATCTTGATGACAAGCTTGAGTTCATCGAAAATGGAGTTCACATGCATCTTCTATGATGTTTTCGATGTTGGAGGTTCTGCCGGTTCTTCTTTGTCGGAGGTTTCTCTCCTCTTTTGTTAGGCATAACTCCCCTGCCTCTTCGTTTTTTTGATGCTACTCGTTGTCTTGTATCCAACAAGCTTGAGTTTGCTCAATTTGGAGCTCTTATGCACAAGTTGTGGCAGTTTAGGTGTTATTGTGTAGGACCTTGAGAAGAGGTGTCTAGAGGGGGGGTGATTAGACACTAAGTACCAAAGTTGCAGTTTTTAACCCTTTTTAAAGTTTGAATGGAGTTCAGGCACAAGTTTAACATTCACAACATATAGCAAGCAAGCATGCAAAGAGTATATGAGCAGCGGAAAATAAAACATGCAACTTGCAAGAATGTAAAGGGAAGGGTTTTGGAGGATTCAAACGCAATTGGAGACACGGATATTTTTTTGGCGTGGTTCCGATAGGTGGTGCTATCATACATCCATGTTGATGGAGACTTCAACCCACGAAGGGTAACGGTTGCGCGAGTCCATGGAGGGCTCCACCCACGAAGGGTCCACGAAGAAGCAACCTTGTCTATCCCACCATGGCCGTCGCCCACGAAGGACTTGCCTCACTAGCGGTAGATCTTCACGAAGTAGGCGATCTCCTTGCCCTTACAAACTCCTTGGTTCAACTCCACAATCTTGTCGGAGGCTCCCAAGTGACACCTAGCCAATCTAGGAGACACCACTCTCCAAGAAGTAACAAATGGTGCGTTGATGATGAACTCCTTGCTCTTGTGCTTCAAATGATAGTCTCCCCAACACTCAACTCTCTCTCATAGGATTTGGATCTGGTGGAAAGAGGGTTTGAGTGGAAAGCAACTTGGGGAAGGCTAGAGATCAAGATTCATATGGTAGGAATGGAATATCTTGGCCTCAACACATGAGTAGGTAGTTCTCTCTCAGAAATAGGATGCTAGAAGTGTAGGTTCAGTCTGATGGCTCTCTCCACGAATGAAGAGGAGGTGGAGGGGTATATATAGCCTCCACACAAAATCTAACCGTTACACACAATCTACCAAACTCGGTGGGACCGAATCGTTAAACTCGGT
This sequence comes from Triticum dicoccoides, assembly GCF_002162155.2. Taxonomy (NCBI): domain Eukaryota; kingdom Viridiplantae; phylum Streptophyta; class Magnoliopsida; order Poales; family Poaceae; genus Triticum; species Triticum dicoccoides. The sequence goes on from NC_041391.1 coordinate 281,394,641, forward strand.
CAGACCGATTTAGCAAATAATGTGACCGTTAGGGTTTTCGGTGGGACCGGAATGCAACTCGGTGGGACCGATTCGGTTAGGGTTAGGGCATAACGTAATCTCGGTAAGACCGATTACACAAACTCGGTAGGACCGATTTTGGTAATTAGCTAACCAGAGAGTTGGTCAGGCAAACTCGGTTGAACCGATTATCAAACTCGGTGGGACCGATTTTGATAATAAGTTAACCAGAGAGTTTGCATTGTAATCTCGGTAGTACCGATTGCTCAAACTCGGTGAGACCGATTTTGATAATGGACATACACAGAGAGATTACAATCCCATCTCGGTGAGACCGAGATCCCTATCGGTGAGACCGATTTGCCTAGGGTTTGTGGCAGTGGATAAGACATCAAAACTCGGTGGCGCCGGATAGAAAGAATCAGTGGGGCCGAGTTTGACTTTAGGTTTAGGACATATGTGTGGAAGTGGGAAAGTAGTTGAGGGTATTTGGAGCATATCACTAAGCACTTTGAAGCAAGAGGCTCATTAAGCAACACCTCATTCCTCCTTGATAGTATTGGCTTTTCCTATAGACTCAATGTGATCTTGGATCACTAAAATGTAAAATGAAGAGTCTTGAGCCAATCCTTTGTCCTTAGCATCTTGAAGGATTTCCCACATCCTTTAGTCCATGCCACTCCATTGTTGAACTTATCTGAAACATACTAGATAAAAGTGTTAGTCCAACAAGAGATATGTTGTCATTAATTACCAAAACCACCTAGGGAGCACTTGTGCTTTCATATTGCATCCTCTATTTTCTATGTTGTGTTCTTGTAAGCCTCAAGCGACGACCCTCTCGAGCGGTAGTACCGCTTATGAGTGGCAGTACCGCTGCCCTATGCCGCGTGTAGTACCACTGCTTCCGGGGATTCGTTTTTCTCGAGTCGGGTTTTCGTAAAGGACCTCGCAGGGGAGCGGTAGTAGGGACGATAGTAGGGCGCGGTAGTACCGCTTATTAGCGGTAGTACCGCTCCTACGTCCGCTCCAACTGCTGCTCAGCTCGCTGACCTCCTCTGTTTTGCAGCGGTTGTAGGGAGCGGCAGTATCGCTTATCGGCGGTAGTACCGCCCTAGTGCATGTACTTCTTCTCCCCCAGCCCTGGTTGCCCTATGCCTGCTTGTCACAGCGGTAGTACCACTGTGACAGCGGTAATACCGCTCCGGCAACGGTAGTACCGCCCAGATGCGGGCTGCGGGCTGCATAATGGTTGGATTTGGGAGCCCCTGTAAAAGGGGGTCTTCTTCCCCATTCAACCTCATCCTTTGAGCTCGTGTTCTTCCCCCATTGTTGACCTTCTTCGAGCTTGCTATCTCTCAATCCCTCCATGGATTCTTGCTAGTTTTTGGGGGAAAAGAGAGAGGAGATCTAGATTGTAACGCCCCAGATATAATTTCCATATTTGTATCCAACTCTTGCCGTCTCCGGCGCTAAGTTATATTTATTTCTCGGGTTCGGGTCTTTGTCTCCATGTGTTGTTTTTCTTTTTTGTGCATCTCTTATCATGTCATCTCGTGCATTGCATTTGCATACATGTTCATCTCATGCATTCGAGCATTTTCCCCGTTGTCCGTTTTGCATTCCGGCACTTCATTCTCCTCCGGTGGTCATTTCTAGCCTTCTTTCGTGTGTGGGGTTCAAACGTTTCCGGATTGGACCGAGACTTGTCATGCGGCCTTGGTTTACTACCGGTAGACCGCCTGTCAAGTTTCGTATCATTTGGACTTTGTTTGATACTCCAACGGTTAACCGAGGGACCGAAAAGGCCTCATGTGTGTTGCAGCACAACACCCCCCAAAATTTGTCCCAAAACCCACCAAACTCTGCTCCATGTCCTAGAGCGTTCGATCACGATCGCGTGGGCGAAAACCGCACCTCATTTGGACTCTCCTAGCTCCACTTATGCCTATTTAAACACCCCCCATTTCGGATCTCGTCTTCCTCCCCGTCCTCCTCCTAAAAAAAACAGATCTCCTTCCTCCGCCGCCGACGGACGTGTCCGGCCCGCGCCGGACAGCGTCTGCTCCACCCAGCCGCCCGCCTCAGCCAACACCATCGCGCCACGTGTCCCGGGCGGGCGCCCACATCGCCGCAGTCGCGCCGGCCCGCCCGAGCCCGCGGGAAG
>NC_041391.1:281397408-281475114 GCF_002162155.2 Triticum dicoccoides
CCTCGCCGCGTCTCCGGCCAGATCCGGCCGCGGGAGTGCCGGATCCGGCGACCCCGACCTCCCCGGCCTCTTCCCCGAGCTCCGGCGAGCTCCTGGGCCTCTCCGGCGCAAATCCGGCGAGCAGCTACAGTGTTTTCGGCGAACTCCGTAAACCGCGCCAGATCTGGATCTGGGTCGTTTCGGTTGACTTCTCTCCCCCTAACCCTAGTTTTTTGTGCTATGTTTGACTGCTTGTATCTCCGCAACCGTAGCTCTGTTTTGGGCATATGATATATCAAAATCTTCGCCTCGACATGTACATCATTTCATTCCATTGCATCATTTGCATTTGAGGTCATCTTGATTCCCAAAATGCTGTTAGAAGGAGGCTTCGTGAGTTAAATTGCAGATCCGTTAGTTCATCATGCACTTTTGTCATTTTTGCTATGTTTAATTCGTGCATGATATGCATGTGCCCCTTTGGGATGAATTGTTAAGCGTTTTGTCTTCTTTCCAGAGGTGCCATCCATGCATTTTTAGGATGTGTGTGTTTTCTTGTGCAAGCTTGCGAAGAGAGGTACCTGAGATTGCTGATTTCAGAGACTTAGTGATTTTCACTAAGTCTGGGATATTTTAGTTCATGATGCTATATGTCCAGCTTGTTTGCTAGTGATCCGTGCCTCTTTTGAGGATGATCAGTAAGGGAGTTTTGATATTTATGTTATCCTCTATCCATCCATGTCTTTGTTTACATATGTGGAGTGCTCTAGGTTGACTCAATCGAGCTCAACTTTTGCTTTGTTGTTAATCTAGGCAGATCGTCAACTTGTTTGCGATTTTGCCGATGCTACCGTTAGTGTTCCATGCATGCTATGCCTTTGTTCTTGCCATATGTAGCTAGCACATTGTGCCTTCTTGCTGGTTATATGCTTTCCTTGCCATGAATTGCACCGTAGTGAGTGCATCGAGCTCGTTTACATGCCTTCGTGAGTTAAATTTCTGCATGCCTCAGTTTTCACTAAGTCTGAAAACTGATTGTGTTCGAGCTATGTTCGTGAGCTCGGTAGAGTATTTTGTGAACCCTTTTGGCCCCAGGTAACTTTGGGTGTTTTGTTAAGCTTGTTGAGTAGCTCCATGCCATGTTCTTACTTGTCCTGTTCAGGTTTTGTATCATGTTGTTTTGCTGCTCCGAAGAGGGCTTCGTGATCTGAAATTTCAGGCTAGTGTTAATTTCACTAAGTCTGGAATCTGTTTTGCATATTCATTTTTTCCATGCTTGTTTGAACCTCTTAATGGATGAATTTGCCTATGGCTCAGTGCTAGTGTTTTGTTAAACATCTTGTGTAAATCACTGCCATGTATTTTGTTTTCATGTTGGGTGGCTGTAGCATATTCATTTCGTTGCATTTAGGAGCCTACTTGCTGTATATCGCAGATCGGTTCGTTTCGTAAAACGCTTGCCATTTCCAAACCGTAGCTCCGATTCCTATGATCTTTATATCGTTTTCAGGTGATTTCTTCCCCTCTATCTAGTGGCACACTTAGTTTTCCAAGTTGAGGCCAAGTTCATGCACTTTCTGTCACGTCTTGCATTTTGCATCCCGCATCGCATCCCGCATAGCATACCGTCTTTGCATATTATTGTTGCCCTTGCACGTGGTTGATTGTATCCTTGTTGCTTGTTTGTGTTGTTGGGTAGAGCCGGGAGACGAGTTCGCTAACGAGGAGCCCGTTGAGTCTGCTTTTGAGGATCCAGTCACCTCTGACAGCTTTGCAGGCAAGATAATCATACCCTCGAAATCACTACTATCTTTGCTATGCTAGTTTGCTCGCTCTTTTGCTTTGCCACTGCTACGATGCCTACCATTTGCTTGTCAGCCTCCCAATTGCATGATTGAACCTCTAACCCACCATTGTCCTAGCAAACCGTTGATTGGCTATGTTACCGCTTTGCTCAGCCCTTCTTATAGCGTTGTTAGCTGCAGGTGAAGATTGGAGCCGTTCCTTGTTGGAACATTTATTTACTTGTTGGGATATCATTATATTGCTATGTTATCTTAATGCATCTATATACTTGGTAAAGGGTGGAAGGCTCGGCCTCTCGCCTAGTGTTTTGTTCCACTCTTGCCACCCTAGTTTCCGTCATATCGGTGTTATGTTCCCGGATTGTTGCGTCCCTTACGCGGTTGGGCTATAATGGGAACCCCTTGATAGTTCGCCTTGATTAAAGCTTCTCCAGCAATGCCCAACATTGGTTTTATCATTTGCCGCCTACCCCCCCTTTTTCCCTTGGGTTTCCGGAGCCCGAGGGTCTTCTTTATTTTAGCCCCCCACGGGCCAGTGCTCCTCTGAGTGTTGGTCCGAACTAGAGCCCTGTGCAGCGCCACCTCGGGGAAACTCAAGGGTTGGTTTTAGTTGTACGGATTGCTCATCTGAGTGTGCCCTGAGAAAGAGATATGTGCAGCTCCTATCGGGATTTGTCGGCACATTCGGGCGGTGTTGCTGGACTTGTTTTAACCTGTCGAATCATCTTGTTGTACCGAGATACCGAGTCTGATCGGTGTGTCTTGGGTGGTGGTCTATTCCTTCGTTGACCATGAGAGCTTGTTATGGGCTAAGTTGGGACCCCCCTGCAGGGATTGATCTTTTGAAAGCCGTGCCCGCGGTTATGGGCAGATGGGAATTTGTTAATGTCCGGTTGTAGATAACTTTAACTAAACTTAATTAAAATGAATCAACCGTGTGTGTTACCGTGATGGCCCCTTCTCGGCGGAGTTCGAGAAGTGGACACGGTGTTGGAGTTATGCTTGCGCAGGATGTTCCTTTAGCTTCTCGCTCGTGCTTCGCCTTCTCTTCTCGCTCTCATTTGCGTATAAGTTAGCCACCATATATGCTAGTCGCTTGCTGCAGCTCCACTTATATTGCCATACCTGTCCTATAAGCTTAAATAGTCTTGATCGCGTGGGTGTGAGATTGCTGAGTCCCTGTGGCTCACAGATACTACAACTCCAGATGCAGGTCCAGGTGTTTCTGCTCCAGTTGACGATTACGAGCTCAAGTGGGAGTTCGACGAGGACTCTCAGCGATACTACGTGTCTTTTCCGGATGATCAGTAGTGGTGCCTAGTTGGGGTTATCGATTCAGGACCTTGTCGCATGTTGGGGGTCTTTTCTATTTTGGCACCGTAGTCGGGCCATGAGTGATTTGTATGATGGATGTTATTTATGTAGATGTGACGTGGCGAGTGTAAGCCAACTATGTTATCTCCCCCTTTTATTATGTATTACATGGGATGTGTAACAATTTCCCGACTTGCGACAATGCTTTCAATGCGGTTATGCCTCTAAGTCGTGCCTCGACACGTGGGAGATATAGCCGCATCGAGGGCGTTATAAGTTGGTAATCAGAGCCTTCCCCGACCTTAAGAGCCCCCATTGCTTGATCGTTTTTAGCAGCCGAGTTGTGTCTAGAAAAAAATGTTTTGAGTCCTTAGGAATTATATATCGGAGAGCTTAGGAATTCTTTTTACTTCCCAGTCTCCTCATCGCTCTGGTAAGGCATCCTGACATAGAGTTTTGACTCTTCTCTTCTCAAATTTCACTAAAAAAAAATTTTAGGATCACGCGAGTATCTTGGTTTTGTTCCGATGGTTTTGTGACGAGAACATCGTTCTTGGTGCCTCCTGTCTTTAGGGGTTGTGGCAGTGTCCCAGGGAGTTGAGCTCCGAGGTGTTGTCGTCACAATTTTATCGTTGCAATTCTGGTATACTTGAGATATGTTCGCCGACATCGAAAATCTCTTTTATGCAGTTCGTTGGTGAGATAACCTCGACGCCACCCAGTACTGGGGCGGGAGTTCGGGAGTATCGCCATAACTTGTATAACGGATGCTTTTCGAAGGTTGAGGTAGATGGTTTCCGAAGTTTTCTTGGTTATGTGTTGAAGGATGGATACAGCTGGATGTAGGATTTGCTAGTTTGGGTGAGATATTATGCTTCCCCTGTATCCCCAACACCTGATTGCATAACCGGAAAGGTTCGGGAGTTTCATAGGTGGGAATTCTAGTAGCTCTAGTTCTTCTTCCACGGATATTGGTTTGAGATTGGGATTTCTTACCGATTATTCGTTCTTGATCCGTACCTTGTTGAATTATTTCTCTACCTTAATTCTTCGTGGCTTCGCAATTTATGGATATGTGACCACTTCAAGAGAAATGCATTCGTTCATTTTGTTCGGATGTGAAGACTTTATGTTGCAATTTCATCCCGTTGGATTCAGCTTCAATACTTGTCTATTTGTGTGCTAATGGTGGTCAACCTGTTCAGGATGGCTCCTCCAACGCGCACGACTCCGAATCCTGATCCGCCTCCACCTCCGCCTCCTCCGGAAGCATGGCAAGCTGTGATGGCCGCTACTAATGCAAACACACAGTTGATCATGCAAATTCTCCAAGAGCGCAATCAAGGCAGTCAAGGGAATCAAGGCCATAATCAGCACCACTTTGCTACTCTGAACCAGTTCCTCGCAAATGGCCCAAAGACGTTCAGCGGTTGTGTTGAGGCTACCGATGCTGACGATTGGCTAGTGGATCTGGGCAAGCATTTTGAATGCAGCAACGTCAGGCCTGAAGATTTCGTCAAGTTCGCTTCTTTCCAGCTCAAAGATCAGGCTGCAGAGTGGTTCCAGCAGTACAAGGATTCCAGAGGTGGACGTTTGATCACTTGGGATGATTTCCGTCAAGATTTCCGCGCTCATCACATTCCTCAAAGTGTGGTTGAAAGTAAGCGTCAGGAATTCCGCAATCTGAAGCAAGGCTCTTTGTCTGTCTATGACTACAACAAGTTGTTCTAGAAGCTCGCCCGTTTTGCCAAGCAGGATGTTCCTGATGAGAAGAGCATGATCTATCAGTTCAGGGGTGGTCTTCGTGAGGAAATTCAGCTCGCTCTTGTCCTCTTTGAGCCGTTGAGATACGATGAGTTCTACAACATGGCACTGAAGCAAGAGGCTGCTCAGATGAGGTGTGATGCTTCCAGGAAGCGTGCCAGAGATGTTGCTCCGTCTTCCTCTACTCAAGTGGTCAAGCAGCAGAAGTACGTGGCGAGTGTAAGCCAACTATGTTATCTCCCCCTTTTATTATGTATTACATGGGATGTGTAACGATTTCCCGACTTGCGACAATGCTTTCAATGCGGTTATGCCTCTAAGTCGTGCCTCGACACGTGGGAGATATAGCCGCATCGAGGGCGTTATATAGATCCACATTCCCACCAATCACTTTCTTCTCTAAGTGAGGGGAATCCCTTGGATCTAGATCTTGGAGTTCTTCGTGTTGTTCTTTCGTTCTTCCTCTCACTTTCCTCCCTAGCATTAGTTGCTTTGGTGGGATTTGGGAGAGAAGGACTTGGGCACTCCGTGTGCCCTTGCCATTGCATTTGGTGCATCGGTTTGAGTTCTCCATGGTGATACGTGGAAGTTACAAGTTGAGAAGCTTATTACTCTTGGGTACTTGGTACCCTTGAGCTTGTTCCTCTTGGGTGCTTGGGCGCCCTAGACGGTTGGTGTTGTTCGGAGCTCAATCATTATGGTGTAAAGCTCCAGGCAAGCGTCGGGGTCTCCAATTAGGTTGTGGAGATTGCCCCGAGCAATTTGACAGGTACCGGTGACCGCCCCCAAGGGTTGCCAAAGTGTACGGGTTCGGTGACCACCCCCAAGGGTTGCCATTTGTACGGGTTCGGTGACCGCCCTCAAGGGTCCCTTAGTGGAATCACGGCATCTTGCATTGTGCGAGGGCGTGAGGAGATTACGGTGGCCCTAGTGGCTTCTTGGGGAGCATTATGCCTCCACACCGCTCCAAACGGAGATTAGCATCTGCAAGGGTGTGAACTTCGGGATACATCCTCGTCTCCGCGTGCCTCGGTTATCTCTTACCCGAGACCTTTACTTATGCACTTTACTTTGTGATAGCCATATTGTTTCTTGTCATATATCTTGCTATCACTTAGTTGTTTATCTTGCTTAGTATAAGTTGTTGGTGCACATAGGTGAGCCTAGTTATTGTAGGTTTTGTGCTTGACAAATTAACCGCTAGGTTTATTCCGCATTTGTTCAAGCCTAAACTGTAATTTTTTTAAAGCGCCTATTCACCCCCCTCTAGGCGACATCCACGATCTTTCAACCGTCACCACGCCGTCATGTTGATGGAACTCGTCTACTTCCTTGACACCTTGCTAGATTAAGAAGGCGAGGGACGTCACCGAGCTGAAGGTGTGCAGAACTCGGCGGTGTCGTACGTTCGGTGCTTGATCGGTCGGAGCTAGAAGAAGTTCGACTACATCAACCGCGTTGTCAAATGCTTCCGCTTTCGTTCTACGAGGGTACATGGACACACTCTCCCCCTCGTTGCTATGAATCTCCTAGATAGATCTTGCGTGAGTGTTGGAATTTCCTTTGAAATTGCATGCTATGTTTCCCAACACTGCTACCTTTGCCAACACTCTCATCTCCACTCCATCGACTCACACATGCGCTACACGTCAGAGATCTTCATCGCCATCGCCTATGGACCGAGCTAGAGAAACGCTCAGATATAGATCACTTTGATCCTTTTGGTATCTTGATGCCAATGGGGGAGAGTCATATAGATCTTAGGGCTTCGAGAGTGAGCGTTTTGGTTTTTAGTTGGTTTTTATTCGTGATACTTTGTTTGGTTGTAAACTTTATCTCACATATGTGACCGTGCTACGTTTGTTTTGCCGTACTCATGCTACCTATTATTCGATTATGCATATTTTCATGGTCATTCGCACGTGTGCGTGGTGATGAGTGCTAGTTTAAATTCCATTCATATGCTTTTGTGCGCTCCACCAAGATGTATGTGACATGGAAGAGTTACCTCATGAACCTAATTGATTATGCATTTGTATTCAAACGCAAATTCAAATAATGCACAAATTTAGGGAGTTGTTGCTTATCATGGACTTCCCAAAGCAACGATGTTATTCATGATTATATCTTATGTCGAGGCTTTGATCTATATGTTGCCATCAATTACCAAAAAGGGGGATGTTGAAAATGCACCTAATACCCGGGTGGTTCTGATAATTCATCACAACATATACATCATTGAATTGATTCCTACTCAAATAATATTAAAGAAAGTTCAATCTAGCTACAACAATTGAAAGTGAATCTGGCCCCTCAAAATGCTAAGGACATACATTGACAAAGTTTTAAGACTCTATAGTATCATTTAAGTGATGCAAGATCACATTGAGTCCATAGGAAAGCAAATACTATTAAACAGGATGAGTTTCCGATGATGGTCTAACTGCTCAAATGCTTAGAGATATTGCTCCCAAATCCCCAGCCAAACTCTGATATTCCACAATGCCCAAAACCCTCAAGTTCATCTCGGTCCATCAAAACACATACACCCAGATTCACCGAGATACAGTTGACATAGATGTTTCCTAAACCCTAGCATTTAAGTCTCACCGAGTTGGCCCTTCGGTCCCACCAAAGAGCACTTGCCAAGCTTCTGTTACCAATTGAAATTGACTAGATTTTCTAGAATTGCTAAAATCTGCCAAGAACTAAAATTGGGAAAATGCTAGGTTTTTATTGGGCAAGTAGTCTAATAACCTCCCCTTTAGACCTACTTACGATCCTACAACTTATCATTCTGATGTATAATCTTTTTGTCTAGTTGCAGCTTGCTTGCAAAGTTGCAGGACTGAATGTTGCTTAGTAATAGTCTATATGCTTATATAAATGATGATTGTTTAAATTATATGTCATATTTGTTGCTAGTGATCTAGAAATATAAATAATGATCTTAAAATTATGATGTCTTTAATGCTCACAATGTGCCTCGCAATCCACATCCCGCAATGCTGACCCCCATTTTCAACCAGTCTGCAATCCTCTATTTAAAAGCTTAACTACAATACTGCTAACCTGTTGCAAATGCAATGCAAAGTCATCACACATGTTAGGAGGACTCATCGAAACTAGGGATCAACAAATAGCTCTGATTTGGGCAAATGTGAAGCTTTCAATGGTAAAAAAATGAGAGAAATGAGGAGATTGCCTCTATGGATGAACCTTGCTCAAAATGATCACGAAGATTGGCTTCAATCATGTGGATCTGAGAGGGATTGGAGGAGAAAGAGGAACCCACCCCCAAACAAAGAGGAGTAGGTCAATTGGGTGGGGAAGGGGAAAGAAGAAGGCGTTGGTTGGTGGGTGGCACTCACAGCCCCACAACCACTTACCATTTGGGAAGCAAACATCGATAGTCTTGGCGATTGGGCATGTGGGCAAACACCGGAGATGGCGTCGGGGTATTTGGGCAAACGCCCATCCTTGTAACGTTAGTACCTTGTCTATATCAAAGCGGTCAACAACGACTCACCGAGCATATGGACCAAGGGCAAACACCATTGACTACGATGCTCGCCCTTGTACTATGGATGACTTTAGCAAAAGAAAAAAAATGATGACACATTTTACAACTAAAGTTGACATCTGAAAAAAAAGCAAACGTAAAAAAAACTTGCCATCCGAAAAAGAAGTTGCCATGCTTGACAATTAAAATTGCCATAAAAAGGTTCGAAGTTGTCGTGTGTTTCTGCTACACGTGTGGCACTTATTATGGTCTTAGATAATGAAAAACTTTCTAAATAGGATCATATGGTGCTGAACTTTTTAAAGAAGTTAAATATGTGATTTTGGCCTATATCAGCCCACGACCATCAGCGGCGTCAGTCAATCGTCAGATTAGACGGCTGAGATAACGACGGGATAATCGAGTCTGAACGCGCAACAATGTCCCCACATGTCAGTTATAGCCTCGAAGGGATTGGAGTTGGACACTTGGCAGCCACGTCCAGCCCACCGCACCGACAGGTGGGCCTGGACCCTTTGACCCGCCTCGACGTCGGTCCCGTGCCGTGCCGCCGCGAGCACACAAATCCCAAAATCCGAAAGAAATCCCAACATAAAGAGGCAGGTTTTAATTCTCTCCTTAAATCTCCTCTCCCTTGAGCAGTTTTAATCTTTCTCGCTCCTCCCCCTCCTCGATCTCCCGACGAGATTGTACTCGCTCCCGGATCGTCGCCGGAGCGTCTCCTCGATCAGGTGCGTGACCCGTCGCCGCCGCTCCTTTAGAATGTTCGTCTCGTCAGATCACGCATGGTTTGGGTTGGATTTTGTTTCCTGTTTCGTATTTGAGGATGCGTGCGTTAGTTCCCTTTCCGTTTCCTCGTCGTGGAGATGGATCGATCGGTAGAGACGACGAGACGGATCGAGAGATGGGAACTCGGCGGTAGATACGTTGCGGCGGTTTTGGCCTCTCCCTGTCGCCTCCTCTCTCCGTCGAGTCACGTGGCCGTCTCGTTCGCGCCGTAGGGCTTGAGGGCGGGTGCCTGTCCTCGAGATTTGTGCTTCCGTTGATCAGTCGACAGGTGGCTTGGCATCTGTTTCCAGGCGGGGATGATTGGTGGGGGCGGGGTGGTGCGTTGGTTCGCCGCCGATACGGTCGGTGTCAGTGTGGTGGTGTGGGGATGATTCTGGATTCGAGGGTTGTGTGACCACTGCAGCAATCCTTCTGCTCGCAGAGCACAGCACACAGCTTGTTATATTCTTGTCTCTTTTTTTTACTGTAAAAATAAATCATATCTATTCTTGACTCGTTCCTCCGAGGGACGAACCTCAGTTGCATGCTCCAAACCATCTCGTGTTTTCAACACCGGTGGCTCGGCTTGTTTGATCTCCGAGAGTTGTCTGTTTGCATCTTTGGTATGGTAATGAAGCCTCTGCATCTCCCATGCACATCATCAACGGCACCATCGAATCATTTCGTGCACTATCCCAGCATCATCTAAACTTGATTAAAACCACCTCACCGCATATTGTCTCGATGTTCCCGACGGGCCAACCTTAAAGCGAAGCAGATCTTTAGCGCAGCTCATTGATATGCAACGCAGTGCACCGGCACCGCATCGAGCGCATACAAGAAAGCCGGCCAGCCTAGCTTTCACCTTGTCGAGGTCCGATTACGTCACCGAGTCAAGGAACTACAGGAGTCCAAGTGAGCTCCATCAACACACCACACATGCTTGGTACTCATGGCGTTCTGCTTGCATGCATTCCAACCTGCACCAATATAATTAAAGTGTGTGCACTATAGTGTTGCTCTTTGTCTTAGGTAGTGCGGCCCATCCGTGTGCCGACTCATTGCTACGTGGGCCAGGGCGCAGGCCTCTCAAAAGCGAACCATGCACACACCACACATGAGTACATGACTAGATGGAAAGAATTGTGCTCCACCAAAATTGCATCACTATCTTTGGAATCCTAGAGTCCTAGATACTTGCATCTAAGCGCAGCTAATGATTCATTTCATAGGAACAAGAGCATACCGACTGGAAATTTATATGCCTTGGGGCAGCATAGTACTATTGTTTATGACTGTTTGACTAGTACTAGTATGTTATATCATGTGACTATGTATAATTTAACGCTGTCCCTCGGTTTGAAAATATATGTAAGTTTAGATATGGAAAGTACATGAATATATTAATAACAAATAAATTATGGAGTTAGAACATATAATTTATTTAGTAATATCATTTTCATTTCACCAACGACAATAATATAATAGTGCATATTTATTTTCCCAGGATGTTAATAGTTAATAGTGCGTATTTTAATTTAATGGTGATATGTACTTTTCCTAGGACTCAATTAGTGTCAACACCTGCTAAAAATTATACCCCATTGGATATATATTAAAACTATTAATTCACATCCTGCTGAACAGTCGAATGCAGAGTTTTTTTCCCTGTTATTTTAAAGCTCAGTCATGTGTTGGTTCCACCACTCAACAACACGTAGTGTAGGGCTGTTGAAGGTTGTCTGCATTCCAAGCAGTCTTGATCATAGTTTTACTACGCTTGGTAACACGAAAGCTAAAAAGCTTGAGCTGTTCTTCTTGGATGTGCAAAAGCAAAGAATCAAAGCATGTTAGGGGCTATCAAGTGATCTCACTTCCTTTGGAGTTCGGTCATGGTCATGCATGGAAGCACTTCCCTAGGAGAGAATCCAAGCTAGCTTTTGCCCCATCAGTTTTTTTCCCAACGACTCCATGATATGTATTTGCTTCCACTTTCACTTGACCCAAGAGAATGGAATGGAAGAGAAGCCATATCATCCTATGGTTTTGAAACCTATATGTGGGCTCCAAGCATCTACTATCAGCAGTACCAGTACTAGACTACTAGTACACTGCCAGCATAAGAGAGAAACATTTAGATAAAAAGCAAAAGTAAATGCACTAATGTAAAGCCTCAAGGATGAGCACAGCAAGTAAAGGGCGAGGGAAACTGCAACAAAGATGCAAAACACAACTTAAAATAAAAGAAAGGTGAAAAGAATTCTAAAGAGGGTGGTCAAGGCTACCCTCGAGGACTACCACTCTGTTGATTTCAGTCTATCTTCATTGATATTCATACATTCTCACCAGTTATTTATCAGCCCTGCTCCTCTTTGCTTTATTCCATTAATCATTTTCATCTCGGTATGTGCGTGGAGGGCTAATTATATGATGATGCCATCTTTCTCTGTGTTCGAAAATATCCTCTCAAGTCCTGCTCTTTGAACGAAAAAGATAAAGTCTAGTGCTCAGCACTTACAGCGTAGCAATCCATTTGTCTTATGTCTTGATTTAAAGTGATACTTTTTTTTTCACTTATCTCATATCACTATCATGATTTTATCTAGCAATGCAACTATCTGTCCACATCCTTTGCATTTGGATTAGACAAAAGTGCACCTCTGTTATGGATATATTTAGAGGGCCATTTATGTATACATGACAAGGGTGTGTTATCGTAGCCTCTTAGGGCCCGTTTGGTACAAAAGGGAAAACATAGGAATTTAGAAGGATAGGATTGTTATAGGATTTCTTTCGATGACAAGATTTATTTGATTGGTCCAAGTACATTGACCTCGGAACTGGTTAGGAGTGAGAGCCACTATCCCAGCACAGATCTAGCCAGGTTCTATTGATCATGTCCCCAACCCAGCAGTTGTACGTACCTTGTCTTGGGGTATCTTTCTTTTGCTTTACTATTAAGCCAGACGCAAATGACGATTTTAAAGTTTTCCTCAGGATACATGACATCTCAAATCCCGTGTTTTTTTCCTTTTCCTATGTTTTGAGGTCTTATATTCCAAATGACAACTTGTCCTTAAGCGAGGAACCACAAGGCCCAAATAGAAATGGTGCATGAATGAATTCCCGAAAGGTCTGAAGATGCTCCTCCCCTCATCCCCACCCCTAAGGAAAATAAAATAAAATGAAATGTGAGTTATTAAGCGAGCAAATATGTTCCACATGTTTTTATGTGCATCAGTCCTTCAATATATGAAACTGAATCATAAATCATCTCCACTGGAAGGTTTTCTCTCTGAAGAACAGAAGTTTCTCGTTTGTTAAATTTCTCTAGTGTTGGTTTCTCTGTCACTTCCCATTATATGAAATAGAATTATAAATTTTCTCCAATGTAAGATCTTTTCTCTGAAGAAAAGAAGTTTAGCATTTTAAAATTCCGGTATTATTGGTATTCTTTTTATCACTTGCACATCATGTTGATTCTTACATCCTTAAGTTGATGAAAGCTTTATGCTCCTTTTTCTCCTTCCATTGTCTTGAATATTCACTCGGTGCTACTGCTACACAGTCACCACATTCATGTTTGTTCCTTCTTATCTCAATCTTAGCTAGTCCATTGTCGTGGAATGCTAGACAGAAACAGATACAGACTTACAGACACCAAAATAAATGAAATAGATAGCATTAAGTCTGATGTGATGTTGGTTGGAATGGATTCTATGGGCTTTTATCAATTATTGCTAGTAAAAGACAGCAAAGTTAGTGTCGAATAATAGCGATGTGAATTGCCTTTTTTAGTGGCAAGAATCAATAGTAGCATAGCAGAAAATATAGCACAAGTTCAGAATGATAGCCTCCAATCCACCATTCTTGACACCTCATATAGACCTATACTTGTTCTGTTAGGATCAAATAAATGCTGATTTTAGGTTTATATGCTTACTCTAGAATTGATCCTGTACATGCAGTATTCCGCCACACGTGTGTGGATAGTACTGGAGCATCAAGTTCCACATTTGCTCAGCCGAGTGTGATCTTCTGCATTATTAGGCATAGTTAATTAGAATTTACATTCCTTATCGTAGATACAGCTTATGGCTTCAGAATCAGGTAGAAAAGAGGGTGATGTGTCTTCCCTGGGACAATGGTCTGACAGGAAATCCTGTCACGGAGCAGTTAGACCAATGACCTCAACCTTGTCCAACTAAATCGTATCCATTCTTGCTCTAAAAGTACTTTCGCTGCCCTGGTTAAACACAGATTATTTATAAGGCGGTACATATCCAGTCTGAATTATCCTGGAAGAGTGGAACAATAACCATGGAGTACAATCGAAAATTGTTCTTTTCCTTTGGTCTAAAATTGTTCATTTCTACCTTACAAAAACTGCTGTTGGTTACGTACTCAAATTACAGCTGTGCCTTTTTGTTATTATGTGACATACGTACCCAAAAACCTCACAGGTTTTGAAACCATTAGATGTCTCTAGCAATGACCTGCTCCTTGCCCAATAAAAGCATTACCCAACAGTGCGAATCAGACCTGAAGATGTATAGTCCTTTTCATGTTTTAGTTTGTGAAATGTTAGTTGCATCAGTTTTGTGGAACTGTGTTCTTATGAGACAATAACTTTTGACTCAAGTTGTACTGATAGAAAAAAGGGGGTTATAATTATGAATTCTGATATAATTCCTCCTTGCTAAGTTTTATTTGAACTGTCAATGGTTTAACTCCCTTGTTTGTGTTATTTAAAGAAATCCTTGACTAAAAGTGTGGTCTGAAACTAGTGTCGAACACTTCCATTTATCCATTAGCATTTTTTGGTTTCACTTTCAGTGGTGTGCCGATGTTGTCCTGAAATTCCATATTACTCTACTCTTGCCATTTCCCACCTTTGCTTCTGGATGCATCAAAGTTGAAAATATTATACTCCCTCCGTCCCATAATGTAAAATGTTTTTTTTACACTAGTGTAGTGTCAAAATACGTCTTACATTATCGGACGGAGGGAGTAGTCAGTATGCAACAAAAACCAGTAACAGTGCATGTTAAATTTCCTAAGCACAAG
The DNA here is from genome assembly GCF_002162155.2 of Triticum dicoccoides. Classification (NCBI taxonomy): domain Eukaryota; kingdom Viridiplantae; phylum Streptophyta; class Magnoliopsida; order Poales; family Poaceae; genus Triticum; species Triticum dicoccoides. The sequence goes on from NC_041391.1 coordinate 281,411,629, forward strand.
AATGCGCGCAAGTGCACTTCCCTCCACCCCATGTCTCAAAAGATGTTTCCAAGGCAGGCACAGATGCAGGTTAAAGGAGGCATTCAAACTCCTTATAATTCTTTTGCCCTTTAATGGCTTTCTCTTCTTTTCTTTTCTTTAACTCCCCTCTTCTTTCTAGTTTTACGCGATTCCCTTGTTCTTCGCGGGCCAAAGCGCACCTAGAATCAAAGGCACAAGGATAGCTCACCCTCAGTTTCAGCATCCCCTCCAAACGCGCTATAAATACCACTGCACATACGCACCTTGCTGCATCACCATTTCACCTCACAACACTACAACACTTCTCATCTTGGAGCTCAGCAGCACAGCATCCAAGCTTTTTCTTCGGTAATTAGCTTCCTCTGCCAGTCTGTCCAAACACCTCGCCACATATTTTTGGTTGGATTATGTTTCTTGACTGGGTCGAGACACTAGATCAAACTTGGGCTTGTTCAAGTGTGTTGTTTTTGTTATTCAGTTTGATCATACCACCTTGTATCTGACTGACTATCCATTTGGCATTGCAGGCAAGATGAACAGGAAGCCAGGAGACTGGGACTGCAGGTCCTGCCAGCACCTCAACTTCAGTCGCCGGGACCTATGCCAGCGCTGCGGCGAGCCACGCAGTGCCGCTGACCGTGGCAGCGTCGGTGGCGCTCTTGGTGGTGACTACGCCAACTTTGGCGGCCGTGGCGTGGGTGGTTCCTCCTTTGGTACCGGCTTTGGTGCCGGCTCTGACGTCCGCCCGGGCGACTGGTACTGCACCTGCGGGGCGCACAACTTCGCCAGCCGCTCCAGCTGCTTCAAGTGTGCTGCCTTCAAGGAGGAAGCTGCCGTCAATGGTGGCGCTGGTGGCTTTGATGGTGACATGTCACGCTCAAGGGGCTTCGGCTTCGGCGCTGTCGGTGGCATGGGAGCCGGCGCGGCCGGTGGTCGTGCCAGCCGCCCTGGCTGGAAGTCTGGCGACTGGATTTGCACCAGGTGCGTGTTGCTTAAACACTGTCCTGTCCTGTCCTTCATTTGGGTAGCTTCATTCATGTAGTTAAGACTTAACGTTAAACTATGCGTAGACAGTAGAAAAATCATTTTTACTACTCCTTGTGTCTGGATATGCTGCACATGGTACGGACACCGTACAATACTTTGTTTGTAGTTTGGCCTATCCTATCGTTGCTTTGCTTCTAGTAGTATATATATCTTCTGTCCCTGCCACTCCCCCCTGTTTCCGGGTCCCTTTTTTCCTGATAAAAAGGAGATAACAATGCACGAGAAAACAAGTAGCAATAGACAGAAGAAAAAAAAACTGATCATGCTTGTAATGTAAACAAGTAGGTACTCCCTTCGATTCATATTAATTGATGCATGCTTGGTACAACTTTGAGTTTCCCGGTAGGTGCCACTGACCGACAGGACTGTCGTTTAATTAATAGATAAGCAATTAGATGTAGGTCGTCTTTGAGTACAAGACCGCAGCTGGCTGTTCCATGCATGTTCTTATTCCCTAAGTATTTTGCTTTGTGCTAAAGGTGTTGTATTTCTGCTGGCTCTGTGTAGGTCTGGATGCAACGAGCACAACTTCGCCAGCAGGCAGGAGTGCTTCAGGTGCAACGCACCGAGGGACTCCGGTAGCGCCACGCCATACGAAAATTTCTTGTAAACTATCAGATCCATTCATGCCCCCTTGACTCGGCGTTAGATGCCCCGGTCTCTAACCATGTATCATGTGCATCGATTTGCAGGCACTGAGGTGTAGGAAGGCCATGGCGGCGGCGATGAGCAGAAGCAACAAAGGGTGTCCGTGTCCTGCAGTCGACATCATCATCATAAGAAGAAGAAGAAAGTAGAATGCAAAGAAATCCTCCTCGAGTGCATGCTTACTAGTTTTGTCTCTTCCCGTTTTAGATTTGGTTGTCATTTCCCATTTGGGACCGTCCGTCCGTCTGATCGATGATGACTAGCTATGTTTACCGTTTTATTATTTCCGTTCCTTTCATCAAGTTTGCAGTTCGAGTTATGTAACCCAAAGATGTATGCTTGCTTCAGAAGTATTATTGACTAGTAGTACTATTTGCGTCTTAAATTCCTGTTAAGCTGAGATTTGATTATGTGCGCATGTTCATTGCAACCCGTCTCGCATGTTATCTTTTCCTCTGGAGAGACAATTTTTTTTAACCTCAACTGGTCATAAAAAAAAAGTAACAAAACGAAAAGGAACGCATCACGTGTATGCAAGTGTCAGCGCCGCGCTAACTTAATTTGTGCATGCACGACCCACCGTTTCTATCTACCATAACAAAAACCGCGCTTCAGCACGTGCAGAACACATTCCTCGCGGCGACACGAAAACCTGCACGCGGCCCAACGACAAGCTAAAGACATGCCCCGTCATAGTTGCATTGGATGCCCTTGTCGTCTTTTACCATGGCCAGTGCCATATCCATATGCACCTGCATGCATGTGCCGGCCGGCCAGGTGCGAGAGAAGCCGGTCAAAAGCATCGCTCGTCCAGGCAAGTTTCCGGCCGTCGCGGCGGGCGGCGTCGGCACCAGGTCCAGCGGATTGGCTATGGCAGCTCCCGGCGAGATTCCCCACTTCTTAGATTATCTCGCCCTCGCCTCGCTTTATACATGGCCTCAGCTTTGGCTCGCCGCTTTCCTTCTTTCTTAGGCCTCTCCTTTGGTTTCCTTGTCTCTTTGGAGTAGTAGTATGCATGGCTTTTATCGTGGGGAGGAACCAAAGGCGGCCGCCCGGGGGTAGCTAAAGCCTTGCTGCTGCTGCTGCAGACGCTGCCTTTGGATGCACCGTGTTCCGTTGCTTGACCTCCTTTGCAGTTGCGCCCGACGGCGAGTGACCACCACATTGCACGGATTTTCAAGATGATGGCCACACCAAAGGACGTACTAGTACTGGTGGCTTTTGGAGGAGCGGGGTGGCATCGTGGAGTTCACCTGAATCCCTAACTAAACTCGAACCTACTACTACTGAGGATGCGTTTCCCCCCTTTCGGATGGTTTTACTGCATACTTGCGAGCATTCATGAACTTATAGGATTCTAAAAAGGGGATACCGTGTCGAGAGTGGCCGATAGAGAGGACGGGCTCGCCTACTCCCGCTATGTGGCCCAATGGAACGGCCAGGCGGCAGTAGGAGCATTAAGTGCGAGCGTAGAAAAAGGCAACTGTACCTATCGTCAAACAGTAGCGTACCGTGATGCTTCCGTTTACGGTGCCATTTAATATGACGGCGTGATGACGGCCAAACGGGCATAGATTTCGGTGGTACAGAATCCGGCCCACGGCACATCAGGAATGCGGACCATGCGTTCCGGCCCATCAACGGCGTGCCCGTGACGGATAAGCATCGGCCCCTGCCGTTTATTTTAGGTAAAAAAGAAACGTATAGTCAATCCCTTTGGGGCGCCGCACGGTGCGAGAAGCTTCAGACCTATGGCAACGACGGAGGCAGGAGGCAATGGATTTGGTTGACAGGTTTGTTTGCTGCCGCCTCTTTGGATTTGTAGTGACGGCGAATATTACTAGATGCGCAGCTTAGGAGTGCTTCTATTCTTTGAGCAGGTTCCCGCGTTATGAAAATTCAGATTTTTAGACAGTCCAAATCATATTCCTTTTTTGAGGGGGTCCAAATCATATTCAGAATTTTTTTTTGACAAGATACCGACGCTTTATGACTACAGTTCGAACAAGAACCAGATAAATACTTGATCTACATTTAGAGACACTGAAAAGACAGCCGACTGTGAATTCTGTCGGCTCTGTGTGAGTAGTACGTTTGATATGTTTTTTCCTTTTCGGTTTCTGTGAGTGCTGGGCGAACTAGCAGCTGAACTTTTTTTAGTTGGTACATCAAACGTGCATGTGTGTATGTCTGCGAAATTTAGAGATTTTGAATATGTTTCATAACCTTTTTGAAAATTGATCTCAATGATCTCACCCAAAAGCCAGATCCCACTCTAGTTGCCCCCGCATCCACATCACAAAACATCTTTGATTCGCGCGTGGCCGACATAGGCGGTCTGGACCCTGGTTCGCGTTCTCTATCTGTTGCAGCTATGTTTTTTTTAATTATGTTGCAGCTACGTTTCTTGCTGGGATCGATTTCTGGGATTTGAGAGATTGACATAGACTGTGCGGCCCGTGCGGGGGGAGAGGTTGGCGGGCTGAGCCCACTCGACTTCCACCGCGTGCTGCTGTCACGGCTGGACGTTACAATCCGTTTACCCCTTGCAGACGGAGAGCTCCTGTTCGGCGCCTTATGCGCCCGAACAGCTCGCTGGCGCACACGGCCGCACCTTGTTGGGCTGGCCTATGAAGGAGGATCGCAGCGAGGTCGAAAATTGCAAAAAAGTGCGTTTCCTGGATTCGAATTCAGGCCAGTGCCTTTTTCTCTGAGTTTAGCCAACCACTATAGCCAAGCGACATTAGTGACAAAAAACAGTGACAAGCGTATATGGACAGCATGGCCGCGCTATTTATTTGCATAATACCGTCTGTTATATTTGAATTATTCTAAAAAATGTCGTGAATTTGAAAACACTCGTCATATTTGAAGAAAAGTTCACAAACTCAAAAACGTTCATCAATTTTGAAAAAAGTTAGTGAAAAAATTTCATCCATTTTGAAAAAAGACCATCGAATTTGAAGAAAAGTTCATCAAATTGGGAAAAACTTCACAGAATTTGAAAAAAAAGTTCACCGGATTTTAAAAAAGTTCATCAAAGTTGAATAAGAGTTCATGAAATTAAAAAAAGTTCATCAAATTTGAAAACAGTTCATAGAATTTGAAAAAAGTTCATCGAATCTGAAGCAAAAGTTCATCTATTTTGTGAGATGTAGAAAAAAAGTTCATCGAATTTGTAAAAAAGTTCATCGGATATGAAAAAAGTTCATCGAATTTGAAAAAAGTTTATCGAATTTGTAAAAGTTCATCAAATTTGAAAAAAGTTCATCGAAGTTGAAATATAGTTCATCAAATTTGGAAAAAGTTCATCGCATTTGAAAAAAGTTCATAAAATTTTGTTCAAATTTGAGAAAAAGTCCATCTATTTTAAATTAAATCACGAGTTTTCCAAAAGTTTGTAGAACCAGGAGGAAGAAAAAAATACGAAAAAGAGGGAAAAGAAAAAGGAAACGAAGGCTACCAAGAAGAAAAGTCGGGAATAGAGCAAAGGTTCATGTGGGGTTGATTGGTGTAGTGGTTAGTGCGTAGTACTGTTAACCAGGATGTCTTCAGTTCGAGTCACCGCGTGCGTTCTTTTTTGCGTTTTGAAAACAAAATAACAAATAGGCAGATGGGCCGGCCCAGCATGGAGGGTGGGTGTGCGCCCGTTTGCGAGAACACCTGTAATGGGCGCTTAAGGCGCCGAATAGAAACCAGCTTGCAGACGTACCTTAGGCACATGTTGGTACAGAACCAGGACGCCGTCTGGGTGCACGTCCGTTGCCTCACGCCTTACAAACGTCACTGCTTCGGTCCGTGATTACACATTAAATAAGCTACCGCAGACGCCCAAAAAAAAACGCATGCATCCCATATCTCAAAGCGAAGCAACGCCTATGGATTCCGTGATCATGCGTGCTCGTCCACGCCTATGAATATCCGATACCGTGTCTTGTAATATAATCCCTCGGTCTCAAAATAAGTGTCTCGATTTTGTACTAATTTTTTTGCGGGAAACTTTATATTAACTTTAATACAAAGTTGTATTAAAGTCGAGACACTTATTTTAAAACGGAGAGAGTACTTGCACGGGAATTATGTTCGAATTTGAAGAGAGAGAAAAAAAACAATTCTGCCTCCTAGCTATGATACAAAGGTATACCCCGTACGTTCAAACGTTATTTGTTTCTTTAGAACGAAGATGCCAGATGCGTCCGGCTTTAACTTAATAAAGCCCCCAACAGGCAGCGTAACACGACATAAGTCTTAATACAACACCAACCAAAAACCTAACCGGCCGAGTCTCGGATACAAACGAAGCCAAGCAAGGCATATATCAAGCAGGCCACTAACATGTTACATGGCCGAAGCCCGTAGAGAGCACGCAGGCTCGTCAGGCCGCAAAAGGGACCACCTCGTCGGTAGTGGTCGAAGGCTCCCTAGCCAAAACATACACTTGCATCAGATGGTCTTGGGTGTTCTTGAGAGTCTCAGCATCCTTGCGCCTCCCCAACAGACTTCACTGCTGCAAGAAGAGGTTGCATTTGTAGATAATATTAGCCAGATGAGTTGGAAAGCAACCCTCAATAGTCAGCTTGTTCCTAGTAAGCCACAATGCCCAGAGCAATGCCCCTACACAGCTCCACAACAACCGCTTGGAAGACCCCCGGATCGCGTCTAAAATCTGAATAAGTTCTACCGTCGATCTGGGATCCCATTGGACGTCTGCAGCCGTTCGCACCGCGCTCCAGGCGAATCTCGCCAGTGGGCACACAAAGAAGACATGATTAGCGTCCTCTGGTGCACCACACAGCGTGCATGGCCCAGTGGCCGGGCCATTGCATTTGGCTACGTTTAAGGAGGTGGGAAGTTTATCGCGGAACATCTGCCAAAGAAACAATTTAATCTTCAAAGGCAACCTAGCTTTCCACAACCCCCTGATCACAAGATGGGCCGGCCCTTGGCACATCTTGTGATAAAGCGATTTGACCGTGAACTTGCCTGAACTCGTGAGTGCCCAACTCACCGTGTCTGGCTGATCCGATAGGACTGTTAAACTAATCATCTGAAGCAAGGTCGCTAGGCTAGCTTGCTCCTGCCCACTAAGTTCACATTTGAAATGGATTTCCAGAGGCGTTGCCGCAAGCATCTTGGCCACAGACTGCGCCGGGTCCACTGCAATGTCGTACAGATCCCAGAATTCGGTCCATAGGGGCTGGGCTCCTATCCAGAGATTGGTCCAGAAGCGGGCGGACTGACCATTCCCAATCGAAAACTTTGCCCCCATGGCAAATGCCGGTTTGATCTTCTGTAGATCATTACAGAAGGGGGATCCCCTTGTCCGGCCCTCGAAATTTTTTCCTGTTAGGGAAGTATTTTGCCCTTAGAAGCTCAACCCAAAGCCTCGAAGCCCCCGGACAATCTTCCAGATCCATTTACACATCGGCGCGATGTTTTGGATCCTCGTGTTAGTGATCCCAAGGCCCCCCGAGGCTTTGGGTCTGACACACGCACGCCCATTTAACCATATGATATTTGCGGTTAAGGTCCGTTCCTTCCCAAAAGAATTTGGCCCGAGGTGTGTCCATCTTAGCGTGCACCCCTTCTGCTAGCAGAAAGAGGCCCATGGCGAACATGGGTAAGGATGAAAGACTCGAGTTGGTGAGAACGAGCCTTGCAGCCTTGGAGAGAAATTTATCCCTCCAGGGGGAGACCCTACCCCCCACTTCGGCACATAGAGGTTTCCAATCCTCAATCGTCGGTCGTTTGGTATCCACCGGAAGGCCAAGGTACATGAACGGGAATTTACCCACTTTGCAGTTTAGCAAATCCGCTATACGTCGACCTTCATCAGGCTCCACCCCCAAGTAGAGCACCTCGCACTTGTGGAAATTAATTTTTAGGCCCGACATGAGCTCAAAGCTAAGAAGAATCGCCTTGACCGTGGCTATACTATGATGGTCCGGGCGAAACATCAGCAACGTATCATCCGCATACTGTAAGTGCATCACTCCCCCTGGAATGAGGTGGCCAACCAACCCTGTGATATGGCTGGCCACAGCCGCTTTCCGGAGCATAGCGGACAACACGTCAACTATAAAGTTGAATAAGAGCGGGGACATTGGGTCTCCCTGCCGAAGTCCCCGTTTGTTACGGAAGAAGTGCCCTACTTCTCCGTTCACGAGATTGCGGTCTGTCCTCCCGAGACCAACTGCATTACTCTGTGAACCCACACCGCCGAAAAACCGCGACTAAGAAGGACCTGCCGAAGAAAGTCCCAATTAACCCGATCGTACGCCTTCTCGAAGTCTTGCTTCAGAAGAATGGCCGGTTCCTTGGTGCATTTGAGTTCATGAACGATCTCCTGCAGGGCTAGCGGACCCTCTAGGATGTTGCGGCCGCGAATGAACGCGGATTGGTTGCGATGAATCGCTCTATGGGCTACCGTGCCTAGACGCGTAGAGCAGGCTTTAGCACAAATCTTAAAAGGGACGTTAATGAGCGCGATCAGGCGGAATTGATGGATGTTGTCAGCCCCTTGGACTTTTGGAATAAGTGACAGGACCCCAAAATTAAGACGCGCTATGTCTACCGTCCCTTGCATAAACCCATTATAGATCTAAAAAATTGGGCCTCTAAGGATCGGCCAGAAATGCTTGAACATGGCCACCGGCCACCCATCCGGGTTGGGCGCCGTGTCCGATTTCATGCCCATCAGGGCAGCGTCTATCTCTTCTGGGAGGAAGGCAAGCCCCAGCTCATCGTTTTCCCCATCCAGAATGTGTTGGGATTCGTCCCAAACATCTGCACGAAGGCTAGCCCCCTGGTCCTCGCACGACCCTATCAAGTTGAGGTAGAACTCGTATACGTGGTGAGATATGTCCTCCTATCGCAATAGCAGCCCCTGCTCCGATTGCAACCTAAGGATAGCGCACTTTCTGCGGTGACCATTAGTGTATGCGTGGAAGTACTTGGTGTTGGCATCACCTTTGAGAGTCCATTTCAGCCCCCCCCGGCGACGCCAATACTCTTCCTCGCCTCGCAGCAGCGCCTCGACCTGCCCCTCAAGGGTGTATCGATGCGCCCACTCGTGCTCCGAGAAGGTGCGTGCGTCTGCCTCCGCGGCCATTCTCGCGATCTCCTCTAGGATCGACGCCTTGAGCACTTTGGCATCTCTCCTAAGGTTGGCTCCCCACCCCTTAAGGCTAGCCCTGAGCCGAGCACCTACGGCGTTCCAGAACTCCATCGGGCCCCTCTAGGACAGACCTGGTTAACGCATGCCCAACACTTCTCTTTGAAGATTTCGTTAAAGCCTGGTGTTTCGAACCAGGCCGTCTCGAAGAAAAATCGCGGGCTACGTCTCTTTCTGTCCTCCCCTGAGGAGTAGATTAAAGGGACGTGATCCAAACCTATCCTGGTTTCGCCGATCGGAGTACAGAGGGGGTAGCCCATCTCCCACTCCACCGACATGAACACCCGATCCAACACCTAGCGGACCGGGGCTAGTTGCTTGTTTGTCCATGTAAATCGCGCGCCAGACCTGGCCACCTCCCTAAATGCCATGGATGCAATGGCAGTATTAAACATGGTCACCCTAGGCCAGTTTATATTACTGTTGTTTTTGTCCGCTCCCGAATAGATCAGGTTGAAGTCCCCTCCCACGAGGACAGGAGTCGCCGTTGCGGTCACTGCAGTGACCTTTGCTTGGAGTTCTCCCAAGAACTCCGCCGATCTTGCGTGATCAGCCGGGCCGTAGACCTGAATGACTACCAGCTCACGGAGAGTAGAGCGGATGCGAAAGTGAGCTGCGATGAAGAAAAGCCCCACGTCCCAGGAGATAACCTCAAATATATCACGAAGCAAACCCAAAAGCATACCCCCCGAGTGCCCAACCGCAGGTACATGCTGCCACTCAAAGCGCTCTAGCGGATCTATCAAGAGCATCTCATGAAAGCGGAACTCTGCCTTGATAGTCTCCTGTAGACTGACAATATATCGATATCCTCAGAGCGTATGTAATCCTTAAGCTGAGTGCGTCGCCCCACGTGACCGAAACCCTGGATATTCCAAAAAATACCTCGCATCTAGATCGCGCGATTGTGTAGATGGACCCCTCTCAAGGTGACCGCCTTTGCCACGCGCCTCGCCTTGCCCCTGCTTAGCGAGGAAGAGGGAGCAACCCCTGTTGCCTGACCCCTCTCATCGGGCACAGAAGGAGCAGCAGCTTCCCCTCCCTCGGGGGCTCTGTCCTCTGCTCAGCGCGCGTTGCAGCCGCGGCCGCCAGTGCTGCCTACGCCAGTTCCTTAGCGCGAACCAGCGAATCAATTCCCGGGCGCCCCCGACGTAGGAGGGGTCAACTCCGCTTGCATCCAACACCTCATGTAAAGGCTCGTCAGAAAAGGAGTCTAAGACCATGAAACGCGGGGGTGGAGTACCTAAAATCTCCATGTACTTCTGAGCCTGGAGCAGTTGCGCCCGTTGCAGCGAAGGCATGTTCCCTTTGGCCCCCTTGGAACGTGAGCTGGTGCGCACCGGCCCCGCCGGCACCGTCTTGGTCCTCTTGGCCTTGGAAATCATTGCCATCTTGGAGGCCTCCTGTAACAGCTGACCACCAGAAGGAGGCGCAGTTGGGGCAGCCAACACCATGACCGACTGCCACGGGGTCGGGGGCGCGCCCAGCGGCTCCATCAATCGCACCGCCTCCGCCGCCACCTTGCGCACTGCCGCCTTCTTCATGAGCTTCACCGAACCACTCAGAGTGCCACCATGGTCGCCCGATGCAGGGGACCTCGCGGAGAGGAGTGAGGGGCTGGGGGAGTGGTCTCCGCCCGCACCCGAAACCACAGCAGGGTCCGAAACCAGGGGCAGCGAGGTCACCGAGCCCAAGTTAGACCCATACTGGTTCGGGATCGCGATCTCCACCCTGGCAGGCCGGCTCACTGCCCCCACCCGAGTCTCCACCACAGCAGCCACCGGCGCCGCAGGGCCCGGCGTCGAGATCCCAAGCTTGTCCCACGTCGCCGTGTCAACAGAGTCGTCCTCCATGCTTGCGTCTGGGTCCTGGTCCTTGTCCTTCGGCTTGTCCTTGTCGTGGTCGCGCGGGCCCTTGTCGTTGGCCGGCAGAGGTGGGGGAGGAAGGGCCGGGGCAGCTTGGTGAGGCGCCTCCAGCTCCGGCTCGAGCTTGACATTGTAGCCATCACCGTTGAACCAAATCTGCACAGAGCCGCGCAGCTTGGCCGGCGCACGACACGCAAAACGCATGCGCACCGGACCTGAGCAGATCAATGAGAGCTCGTCCACCACCAGCGGCCGCCCAATCATGTTCGTGGCCGCCATCAGCCGCTCCACGCGTCGTTGCTTTGGAGGGATACCCCACATCTTGACCCACACCTCGGGTATGGACAGGGCCTTGGGCTCAGCGAGGACAGCATCACGGATATCCGCCATGATGTTGTTGATGGAGAGGAAAAGCTTGCCGCTGCGCGTCGCCATCCGGAGCATGACCGGGTTGGGGAAGGCCACCGAGAAACAGTCCACGTCCAAAGGAGTCACCTGCCAGTCCCATTCTCCCTCGAAGAGGTGTGGTAATTCCGCCTCCAAGATTTTTTTGGTCAGGACCCTGGGCGCCGCCGAGACCAAAGCCGCGTTGGCCCCCAAGAGACTCTCCGGAGCCGAATCCGCCTCCGCAGGATACTGAAGACAAAAGAAGCCACCATCAGAGAAGGCATGCCCCATGGATTGCAGCAGCAGCGGCTTGCCGCGCATGGGGCAGTTGGCCGAGGCATGCCCTTCTAGACAGCAAAGCATGCACAACTGCTTGAAAGTGTAGTGGATCTGGTAGTGGCCCGCTCGCCCGCACTTGAAGCACTCGGGGCCTTCTGCCTCCTCGATGGGGATGGGCTCTGCCGCCGTGCCCTTCGAGGAGGAAGGCTTGGAAGCTGCTGGGCCCGCTGTCTTGTGTTTCTTCTGCTTCTTCTTGGCGTAGGGGTCGCCGACGCGGTTGCCGCAGTGGGGGTGGAGCTCGTCCTTGCGCTTGAGCTCCAGCCCATGCTTCTTGTGCTCCTCCTTGCGCTTCTTCTTGCTCTCCTGCTCTTTGAGCCACCAGGAGGGCAGAGGCCCCCATCTTCCCTCCTCACCCGCGCGCTCTGCCGCACGCTCCGACACCGGAGGGTGCGGATCTCACTCACGCCTGCGCTCCGCCACCGGATCCGCCGCCACCCGCTTGTTCGCATGCCGCTCCACCTTGGATCCCATGGCCACCACCTCGGCAAAGGACCACGCGAGGAGTGGAGGGGGAGAAAGGGGGTGGAAGGAGCGAGCAGATCCGCCAAAGCGCACACCTCCGAATGGGTGGTTGGAAACCCTAACGAATGTTGTCGGATTTTAGGTTCCGGCTGACCCTTGAGGTTCGAACACTGGGGTGCGCGCGGAGATTTCGCCCTCTATCTACCTGCTCCTCGCCGAATCGCTAGGATCTAAACTACGAAAAGAAAAACACAAGAGACACAAGGTTTATACTGGTTTAGGCCACCATTGTGGTGTAATACCCTACTCCAGTGTGTGGTGTGGTGGATTACCTCTTGGGCTGATGATGAACAATACAAGGAAGAACAGCCTCGCGAGGGTCTGTTCTTGGCTGGTGCGATGGACTGCTAGGAGGAGTTCATTCACTCTCTCCCTCTCTCTCGGTTCTAGGTGTATGCCGGATACTCCTCTCCCTACCCTGGGGGTGGCTAGTCCTATTTATAGGCAAAGGCCCTGGGCCTCTCCCCAAATATTGAGCAGGAAGGGCGCCAACAATTGGCCATTTTGAAGGGGAACAGCGGGTACTCTTATCCTGACTAAAGTTGGTCCTCGCCTGTCAAAGGCTCTGGTGGTGATGCCTGCTTGGGCTCCACAATGACTTCCTCCCTGCCGTTGGGCTGGTCTTGGTCTTGTTGCACCGAAATGGATGCCTTTGCTTGATGCTCTCGCCTGCGCTCGCTCCCTTTGCACCAAAGAGGAAAGGAGGACACTGCGTGGGCTGGCGCCCGACTGGCGCCCTTGGTCGTCATGGCTTGCGTCATGGGCACCTCACGAGGTACCCCGCCTTGAACTCTTCGCCTCCTCGTGAGCCAGCCTGATGAGGCCGTGCCTGAGGAAGCTCCTTGTCGTCCGCCCCGCGAGGCTTGGCCCCTCGCGAGGGTCTTGAGCTTGTGTTGGTGAAGATGGGCTGCGCTGGGCCCCCTTTCAGCCACACCGCAGGCTGCAGGCAGGCAAGTCTGGGGACCCCCGTTCCCAGAACGCCGACAAATATATTGTATATAAGTATTTTTGAAGAATCAACCCTCACAAATTTTGACCAACTTCATGGAGAAAAATATTTACATCTAAAATGTCAAACACATATCCTCCTGTCGCTGCCATGGTTGGAGATATCAGGCATCTCCTGTCCGGAAGGCCGCATGAAATAACGTTTATCAAACGTGAGCGAAACAAGGCTAGCCATGCCCTCGCCCAAATGGGCTGTTTGTAACCCAAAACAACTGTATGGCTTCGTAGTGCCCCTGATGAGGTCGACGTTCTTTGTCGACAGGACTGTAATGACTCCAGTTAATTAATGAAAGTTTTTTTAGCCAAAAAAAGATTCATCGTAACATGTAGTTTCATATTTTTATACATTTGGTAATGTAGGTATAAATAGCTTTCTTTGTAAACTTGCTCAAAGCTTGACTTTTCAAAAAAACATTATGTTATGAAACGGAGGGAGTACTTTTTACATAAATCATTCAATACAAAAGTCTCATATTCCTAAATAGCGTTAAACCTAGTATAAATTTTTAACCATGCTCTTTGGGCATTGAAAGATTTTCAATTGAAACTTGCAAGGTCTGAGTTCTCTCCTCGTGTGAAAACTCATGACCTAGACTATGGCTAGATCAGGCAATGTTGACGTACACATGTTGTTACCTTGTTCAAGATGTTGATTCAAAGCCTTCTTCGAGGGTAATAGCTCTAACATCTGGTTGGACCAGCCAATATCAACATGTGTGCGACAGTTCCTTCTTGAAGGCGTTGTCTTGGTGTGATGTGTACTTTGCTGCTACTATATAGCTTCCAAGTATTGTGGTAGGATTAGGAGAGGCTGATGTGATGCGTGTCCTATATATGCGGATGGCCCCGGGGTTTCTTCTTCATTTATTATTTTGTTCAATGATTTGATCGGCCTCGATGCTTAGCTTTGCTTGGCATTGTTTCAATAACTAATGATATGGTTGTGTGCATCTTCTAACGCATGCAGAGGCAGGGGGTATATCCTCCTTCCAGGGAAAAAACAAAAAAAATCATAAGTATTCTCCTCTTTTATGCCATTTTAATCAAAAGAATGAAACAACCGAATTCCGATGGAAATGTTGTTCCTATATCCCAAGATTCACTTCGATGGCATTCCTAGCAAGAGGTTAAACCTCAATGAATATTACCTAATGTGACATTTTAAAAATTCATTGGACCATTAGAACAACTTTTTTTAGATTCATATGTTTTGATTCTCCTATAGTTTAAATACACATGATATTTTGATCCTAGGTTTCATTATCTTGTGCTTCAGAATTCTACGTTCCAATGAGAACCTTCATGGTTGGCCGAAGTCAACAAAACTAAAATTTCCAATAAGATATAATAATTTAAACTAAATCCAAGCATGAGTTGGATTCGATAATATTTCCTAGATCAAAGACATTCTTGATTATGCGCCATCATGGTAATGTCAACCCAGAGGCACACCTTGGCTTGACTAGTTGATGTGTGAACCTCAGTGATCTTTGGAGTCTTTCTTCAAACGTGTACTAGTCATCTTGTGCAGATGACCTCATGGCCTTCCGGTCACTGAGTTGGCGTGGTGTGTCCGCTCTTGAGGTGTACGGGCCGTGGGGTGCATTCGATGTTTGTGTTCTGCTATAATTAGTCAACTCTACCACACTAGGCAATATTTGTTTGATGAGAAGGAACTCAAATATTCGTGTGGCTCGGTGTGGGTTCGACAAGTGGGGGGGGGGTTAAAACATTAGAGACCACAGTTAAGCGGTGCACTTCAAGCATATACTCTTGAGCTTCCAGATGAAAACCCACAACTAGCATTGACTTGTTGGACATGACAATGATGAAATTTACATAGAACATTGTTTAATGCTGGCTCGAACATGCTCTCGAAGATAGAAAAATCCCTTGATCTTTCCATCGGTGGCTAGACAATGGCGTTATATGCTTGCCATTTTTTTTGTAATCACTACTTTAGGGGATCAATCTCATGGCACGGTATCGTCAACAATAATAAATGAAGTTAAAGATAAAAAATGTGGGTTGATGCTTGATGTGTATGGTACGTAACTAGACTCGGATGCTCTAACTTAGTGAACACTATGTTGTAGTTGGGTCACTTTGTTTCATGACCATCATATCAAATTGAAGTTCGAGATGGATACATTATAATATGGAAACTACTAAACAAAAATATCAGTCTAACAAAAATAATGTCCATAGGTATTGGTCTGTTTGGGACAACTCCACTCCACAACTTCAGTAGTGGAGCACGTAGAGTTGTTTCATACACCCCAAATCAAATTTTATAGTGGAGTGGAGCTGGAGTAGCACATAGCTCATTTTACTCGAGTAGAGAAATGGGTGCTTCACCCAACACACCACTCTGCCCCTGGAGTTACTGTAAAAATTATCCACCACTAGTTGAATGCCCGTGTGTTTCCAAGGAAAATAACTTAGACACATAAACATTAATTAAAATATCATTGAACTATTTCCCATCTTCATGGAAACCAAGATGCCCCACCTCTTACTTATCGAAAGGACTATGATTGATACCCTATACTTGTGGGTCATCAAGATTCTTTTCTAGCACCGTTACCGGGAGTGAATCACTATTGGTAAGTGGAACTTGGTAAGGAAACATTTATATTATGTGCTGAATTTTATCTTCACTTGTCACTATGGAAGACAATCCTTTGAGGGCCTTGTTCGGGGTATCTTCACCTCGACCGGAAGTGGTAAGAGCCGCTCCTCAACCTACTGAAAATATTTATTATGAAATCCCTTATGGTATTATGGAAAAACTGCTTGCTAATCCCTATGTAGGAGATGGAACAATACATCCTGATATGCACTTAATCTATATAGATGAAATTTGTAGATTGTTCAAGGTTGCAGGTTTATCAGAAAATGGAGTTAAGAAGAAAGTATTAACCTTTATATCTCAAGAGAAGAGCATTGCGTTGGGGAACGTAGCATACAATTTCAAAAAAATCCTACGCTCACGCAAAATCTATCTAGGAGATGTATAGCAACGAGAAGGGGGGAGTGTGTCCACGTACCCTCATAGACTGAAAGCGGAAGCGTTTGCTTAAGGCGGTTGACGTAGTCGAATGTCTTCTCGATCCAACCGATCAAGCACCGAACGTACGTCACCTCTGAGTTCTGCACACATTCAGCTCGATGACGTCCCTTGAACTCTTGATCCAGCAAAGTGTCGAGGGAGAGTTCAGTCAGCACGACGACATGGTGACGGTGATGGTGAAGTGATCCACACATGGCTTCGCCTTAGCACTACGTGAATATGACCGGAGGCGTAAACTGTGGAAGGGGCGCCGCACACGGCTTGGAACAATTGATGTGTGTTCTAGGGGCGCCCCCCGTATATAAAGGAGGGAGGGAGAGGAGGCCGGCCATAGGCGCGCCCAAGTAGGAGGAGTCCTACTTGGGGTCCTAGTAGGATACGCCTCCCCTTCCTTTTACCGGAGGGGGAAAGGGGGAAGGAGAGAGAGGGGGAGAAGGAAAGGGGGTCACCGCCCCCTTGAGGGAGTCCTGGATTAAGGGCTCCTTGGACAGCCGGACTATATGCTTATGCCGGACTGTTGGACTATGCAGATACAAGATAGAAGACTTCGTCCCGTGTTCGGATGGGACTCTCCTTTGCGTGGAAGGCAAGCTTGGTGGTTAAGATATGAAGATTCCTTTTTCTGTATCCGACTCTATGTAACCCTAGCCCCCTCCGATGTCTATATAAACTGGAGGGTTTAGTCCGTAGGACAACAACAATCATAACCATAGGCTAGCTTCTAGGGTTTAGCCTCTACGATCTCGTGGTAGATCAACTCTTGTAATACTCATATCATCAAGATCAATCAAGAAGGAAGTAGGGTATTACCTCCATCGAGAGGGCCCGAACCTGGGTAAACATTGTGTCCCCCGCCTCCTATTACCATTAGCCTTAGACGCACGGTTCGGGACCCCCTACCCGAGATCCGCCGGTTTTGACACCGACATTGGTGCTTTCATTGAGAGTTCCACTGTGTCGTCACCATAAGGCTTGATGGCTCCTCCAATCGTCTACAACAACACCGTCTAGGGTGAAACTTTTCTCCTCGGAAAGATCTTCGTATTCGGCGGCTTCGCACTATGGGCCAACTCGCTTGGCCATCTGGAGCAGATTGACAGCTACGCCCCTGGCCATCAGGTCAGGTTTGGAAGCTTGAACTACACCGCCGACATTCGCGGAGACTTGATCTTCGACGGATTCGAGCCCATGACAGCCGCGCCCTGCCGACACGATGAACATGACCTAAATCTGTCATCAGATTGTGTGCAGGAGATTGCACCGGTAACCGCACTGGCCCTAGATCCAGAGCAGAGCATGCCATCCGAGAGCGGGAGGCTCAACCTCGCCACGGAAGCCGCGGACTCAGCGGCGCTAGAGCCGCACAGACCTGGCCTCCAATGAAGCCTGTGTCATCGGAGCCTCGGACTCGTCTCCGGCTATAGGCTCCGAACCGCGTGCATCCGCACCCATCTAATCTAACTGGGCGCCGATCTTAGAGTTCAGCTCCGCGGACATCTTCCAACACTCACCCCTAGGTGACGTGTTAAACTCATTAAAGTCTCTCTCCTTGTCAAGAGATTCCTGACCGAACTATGTACGGCTTGAGTGGGAAGCGGACGACGAAGAACTTCGTTGCCCACCCACCACCCACTTGATAGCCACTGTCAACGATTTGACTGACATGCTTGATTTTGACTCCGAAGACATCAACGGTATGGATGACGATGTCGGAGAAGAACAAGAACCACCGCCCACAGGGTGCTGGACAGCCACCTCCTCATACGATATATACATGGTGGATACACTCAAAGAAGACAATGGCGATGACATAAAAGAGGCAGATGATGATAAACTTCCTGAGAAGCATTCTAAGTGCCGACGTTAGCGGCGCCGCTCTAAAACACACCATGGTAAAAATAGCGATACCGGCACGAGAGAGAATAGCACTCCGGACGATGCCGAAGACAATGAAGACCCCGCCAAGCCACGTTTCAAACAGGCTGAACGGGAAGAAGGGAAAGCCAGCCCCGACGAATAGGCCGTGAACGACGACTCGGAGGACAGAAACTATATGCCTCTCTTCGAGGATGAGGTGAGCCTTGGCGACGAAGAGTTTATCGTGCCAGAGGATCCCGTCGAGCAGGAGCGTTTCAAGCGCCACCTTATAGCCACGGCAAAGAGCTTGAAGAAGCAGTAGCAGCAGCTTCAAGCTGATCAAGATCTGGTCACTGATAGATGGACTGAGGTCCTGGCAGTCGAGGAATATGGACTCGAATGCCCAACCAAAAGTTACCCGAAGCGTAAATTGCTACCTCAATTCGACGACGAGGCGCTCGAGCCAACACTGCCAGCGCACAATGCGGCCGACCGACCACTGTGTGGTCGAGACAAAGCGGCAATTCAGCCTGAACACCAGCCGGCACCACGTCGCCGAACAAATAGAAACACAACAACTCGGGGATACACACATGACCTGCGGCACGACTTGGAGAACAGAGCAGGCTAGACCAGATCGATCTACGAATTGCGGGGGTGTGCTCCAATGCGCAACGACGACCACCACGCCGGTTATAACAAATACACACCTGTCCGGGCCGAATACCGCAGACCGGCTCCATTTGAGCTGTGTCGTGATGTAGCCCGACACAGAGGCGCCACACACCCCATGTGCTTCACCGATGAAGTAATGGAACATGAATTCCTAGAAGGGTTCAAACCCGTAAACATTGAATCATATGATGGAACAATAGACCCCGCGGTGTGGATCGAGGACTTCCTTCTCCATCTACACATGGCCCGCGGTGATGATCTCCATGCCATCAAGTACCTCCCGCTAAAACTCAAGGGACCAGCTCGGCACTAGTTGAACAGTCTGCCCGAAAACTCCATTGGCAGTTGGGAGAACCTGGAGGATGCATTCCTTGACAACTTCCAGGGCACTTACGTCCGACCTCCGGATGCCGATGACTTAAGTCATATAATCCAACAGCCCGGAGAGTCAGCCAGGAAATTCTGGACTCGGTTCTTAACTAAAAAGAACCAAATCATCGACTGTCTAGATGCCGAAGCCCTAGCGGCCTTTAAGCATAACATCCATGATGAGTGGCTTGACTGACACCTTGGCCAAGATAAGCCGAAGTGCATGGAAGCCCTCATGACGCTCATGACCGGCTTTTGCGCGGGTGAGGATAGCTGGCTGGCTCGTAGCAACAACACCTCAAGTAAGCCTGGCACTTCTGAAGCTAGAGACAATAACGGCAAGCACCGATGCAGTAAACACAAACGTCGAAATAATGGCGATAACTCTGAAGACACGGCCGTCAATGCCGGATTCAGTGGCTCCAAGTCCGGTCAGCGAAAAAAGCCATTTAATAGAAACAACCCGGGCCCGTCCAGCATGGACCGCACACTCGATCGTCCATGCCAAATCCACGGCGCCGCCGATAAACCAGCAGATCAAACCAATAGAGAATGTTGGGTATTTAAACAAGCCGGCAAGTTAAACACCGAAAATAGCAAAAGGGATCGCAAAGCAACGACGACGAGGAACCCCGGCCTCCGAACACAGGGGGGCATAAGAAGTTTCCTCCCCAAGTTAAAATGGTGAATATGATATATGCCACCCATATCCCCAAAAGGGAGCAGAAACGCACACTAAGGGACATCTACGCGATGGAGCCAGTCACCCCAAAATACGACCCATGGTCCTCCTATCCAATCACTTTTGATCGACAGGACCATTCGACTAGTATCTGTCATGGCGGTTTAGCCGCAGTGGTACTAGACCCTTTTATCGATGGATTCCACCTCACACGCGTCCTCATGGATGACGGTTGCAGCCTGAACCTGCTCTATCAGGATGCAGTGCGCAAAATGGGTATTGATCCCTCAAGGATCAAGCTACTACGCTTGAGCTTGCGTTGGTTTTCCTTGAAGAGGAAAGGGTGATGCAGCAATAGTAGCGTAAGTATTTCCCTCCGTTTTTGAGAACCAAGGTATCAATCCAGTAGGAGGCTCCTCATAAGTCCCACGCACCTACACAAACAAACAAGAACTCGCAACCAACGCAATAAAGGGGTTGTCAATCCCTTCACGGCCACTTGCAAAACTGAGATCTTATAGAGATAATATGATAAGATAAATATATTTTTGGTATTTTATGATATAGATTGGAAAAGTAAAGATGCAAATAAAAGTAGATTGAAAGCTTATATGATAAAAGATAGACCCCGGGGCCATAGGTTTCACTAGTGGCTTCTCTCAAGATAGCATAAGTATTACGGTGGGTGAACAAATTACTGTCGAGCAATTGATAGAAAATCGCATAGTTATGAGATTATCTAGGCATGATCATGTATATAGGCATCACGTCCGTGACAAGTAGACCGACTCCTGCCTGCATCTACTACTATTACTCCACACATCGACCGCTATCCAGCATGCATCTAGAGTATTAAGTTCATAAGAACAGAGTAACGCATTAAGAAAGATGACATGATGTAGAGGGATAAACTCAAGCAATATGATATAAACCCCATCTTTTTATCCTCGATGGCAACAATACAATACGTGCCTTGCAACCCTTTCTGTCACTGGGTAAGGACACCGCAAGATTGAACCCAAAGCTAAGCACTTCTCCCATGGAAAGAAAGATCAATCTAGTAGGCCAAACCAAACTGATAATTCGAAGAGACTTGCAAAGATAACTTAATCAAACATAAAATATTTCAGAGGAGATTCAAATATTTCTCATAGATAAACTTGATCATAAACCCACAATTCATCGGATCTCGACAAACACACCGCAAAAATAGTTACATCGAATAGATCTCCAAGAAGATCGAGGAGAACTTTGTATTGAGATTCAAAGAGAGAGAAGAAGCCATCTAGCTAATAACTATGGACCCGAAGGTCTACGGTAAACTACTCACAACTCATCGGAAGGGCCTTGGAGATGATGTAGAGGCCCTCCATGGTCGATTCCCGCTCCGGCGGAGCGCCGGCGAAGGCTCCAAGATGGGATCTTGCGGATACAGAAGGTTATGGCAGTTGAAATAGTTTTTTGTGGTCGCTTCTGATGTTTTCAGGGTACATGGGTATATATAGGAGGAAGAAGTAGGTCGGTGGATGCTCGAGGGGCCCACATGGGTGGGGGGCGCACCCACTTGTAGGGGGCGCATCGGGCACCCTTGTGGACGCCTCCCTTGTTTCTTGACTTCCACTCCAAGTCCTCTGGATCACGTTTGTTCCAAAAAGACCGCTCCCGAAGGTTTCATTCCGTTTGGACTCCGTTTGATATTCCTTTTCTTCGAAACACTGAAATAGGCAAAAAAACAACAATTCAGGCTGGGCCTCCGGTTAGTAGGTTAGTCCCAAAAATGATATAAAAGTGTAAAGTAAAGCCCATAAACATCCAAAACGGGTAATATAATAGCATGGAACAATAAAAAATTATAGATACGTTGGAGACGTATCAACCATCTCCAAGCTTAATTCCTGCTCGTCCTCGAGTAGGTAAATAATAAAAACAGAATTTTTGATGTGGAATGCTACCTAGCATAATTCTCAATGTAATTTTCTTTATTGTGGCATGTTTGTTCAGATCCAAATGATTCAAGATAAAAGCTTATAAAACATAAAAAATGGTAATACTCGAAGCATACTAACAAATAATTATGTCTTATCAAAAGAGCATATCCAAAGAAAGCTTATCCGTACAAAATCATATAGTTAGGCCATGCTTCATTTTCATTACACAAAATACTCCCATCATGCACAACCCCGGTTTCAGCCAAGAAATTGGTTCATACTTTTTAACACGCTTCAGCTTTTTCAACTCTTACGCAATACATGAGCGCAAGCCATGGACATAACACTATATGTGGAATATGGTGGTGGTTGTGAAGACAAAAAAAGGGAGAAGATAGTCTCACATCAACTAGGCGTATCAACGGGCTATGGAGATTCCTATCAATAGATATCAATGTGAGTGAGTAGGGATTGCCATGCAACGGATGCACTAGAGCTATAAATATATGAAAGCTCAACAAAATAAACTAAGTGGGTGTGCATCCAACTCGCTTGCTCACGAAGACCTAGGGAATTTTGAGGAAGCCCATCATTGGAATATACAAGCCGAGTTCTATAATGAAAAATTCCCACTAGTATATGAAAGTGACAACATAAGAGACTCTCTATCATGAAGATCATGGTGCTACTCTGAAGCACAAAAAGAGATAGTAGCATTGTCGCTTCTCTCTTTTCTCTCATTTTTTTGTTTGGCCTTTTTTTTATTTGGCCTTTCTTTTTTTTGGTGGGCTCTTTGGCCTCTTTTTTTGAAAAGTCCGGAGTCTCATCCCGACTTGTGGGGGAATCATAGTATTCATCATCCTTTCCTCACTTGGGACGATGCTCTAATAATGAAGATCATCACACTTTTATTAATTTACAACTCAAGGTTACAACTCAATACTTAGAACAAAATATGACTCTATATGAATGCCTCCAGCGGTGTACCGGGATATGCAATGAATCAAGAGTGACATGTATGAAAAATTATGAAGGTGGCCTTGCCACAAATACAATGTCAACTACATGATCATGCAAAGAGCAATATGACAATGATGGAATGTGTCATAATAGAAAGAACGGTGGAAAGTTGCATGGCAATATATCTTGGAATGGCTATGGAAATGCCATAATAGGTAGGTATGGTGGCTGTTTTGAGGAAGGTAAATAATGGGTGCATGATACCGGCAAAAGTTGCGCGGCATAATAGAGGCTAGCAAAGTGGAAGGGTGAGTGTGCGTATATCCATGGACTCACATTAGTCATAAAGAACTCATATACTTATTTCAAAAGTCTACTTTCCCTCGAAGCAAAGTACTACTACGCATGCTCCTGGGGGAAGGGTTGGTAGGAGTTAACCATCGCGCGATCCCGACCTCCACTCATAAGGAAGACAATTAAAAGAGCACCCCATGCAACAAATTTGTCACACAACTTTTACCATACGTGCATGCTACGGGACTTGCCAACTTCAACACAAGTACTTCTCAATTTCATAATTACCCAACTAGCATGACTCTAACATTACCACCTTTATATCTCAAAACAATTATCAAGCATCAAATTGATCATAGTGTTTAATGTACTTCCTATGATAGTTTTTATTATACCCAACTTGGATGCTCATCATTCTAGGACCAAATTTATAACCATAGCAAATACCATGCTGTACTAAAATACTCTCAAAATAATATAAGCGAAGCATGAGAGATTAACAATTTCTTCAAAATTAAGCCACCGCCGTGCTCTAAAAATATAAGTGAAGCACACAGAGCAAAACTATCTAGCTCAAAAGATATAAGTGAAGCACATAGAGTGTTCTAATAAATTCTAATCAAGTGGGCTTCTCCCAAAAGGTGTGTACAGCAAGGATGATTGTTGAAATCTAAAAAGCAAAGACTCATATCATACATGACGCTCCAAGCAAAACACATATCATGTGGCGAATAAAAATATAGCTCCAAGTAAAGTTACCGATAGACGAAGACGAAAGAGGGGATGCCTTCCGGGGCATCCCCAAGCTTAGGCTTTTGGTTATCCTTGAATATCTTGGGGTGACATGGGCATCCCCAAGCTTAGGCTCTTGCCACTCCTTATTCCATAATCCATCAAACCTTTACCTAAAACTTGAAAACTTCACAACACAAAACTCAACAGGAAATCTCATAAGCTCCGTTAGTGCAAGAAAGAAAAACCACCACATAAGGTACTGTAATGAACTCATGCTTTATTTATATTGGTGTTAAAACTACTGTATTCCAACTTCTCTATGGTACATACCCTACATACTAGCCATAGATGCATTAGAATAAGCAAACAACACACAAAAAACAGAATCTGTCAAAAACAGAACAGTCTGTAGCAATCTGTAACTCTCGAATACTTATGGAACTTTAAAAATCCTACCAAAATAGGAAGTTCTGGGAAATTTGTCTATTGATCTACGGCAAAAAAGAATCAACGCAAAATCACGTTTCTGTGAATTACTAAAATTATTTTCGTGCGCGCAAAGTTTCTGTTTTTCAGTAGAATCAAATTAACTATCACCATAGGTTATCCTATAGGTTCTACTTGGCACAAACACTAATTAAAACATAGAAACACATCTAAACAGAAGGTAGATGAAAAATTTATTACTAAACAGAAGAAAAAACAAAAACAAAGACAAAATTGGGTTGCCTCCCAACTAGCGCTATCGTTTAACGCCCCTAGCTAGGCATAAAAGCGATGATAGATCTAAGTCATCATTGGCACTCAATTCATAAGTAGCTCGCATGATAGATTCATAAGGTAATTTGACTTTATTTCTTGGAAAGTGCTCCATGCCTTTCCTTAATAGAAATTCAAATCTAATATTCCCTTCCTTCATATCAATAATCGCACCAATCGTTCTAAGGAAAGGTTTACCAAGAATAATAGGACAAGAAAGATTGCAATCTATATCAAGAACGATAAAATCTACGGGCACATAGTTCCTATTTGCAACAATAAGAACATCATTGATTCTTCCCATAGGATTTTTAATGGTGGAATCCACAAGGTGCAAATTTAAAGAGCAACCATCAAGATCATGGAAACCTATAATATTACATAAAGTTTTCGGAATCGTGGAAACACTAGCACCCAAATCACACAAAGCATAACACTCATGATCTTTAATTTTAATTTTTATAGTAGGTTCCCACTCATCATAAAGTTTTTTAGATATAGAAACTTCCAAGTTAAGCTTTTCATCATAAGATTGCATCCAGGCAACAACAATATGTTTGGTAAAAGCTTTATTTTGACTATAAGCATGAGGAGAATTCAACACGGATTGCAACAAGGAAATACAATCTACTAAAGAAAAATTATCATAATTAAATTCCTTGAAATCCAAGATAGTGGGTTCAATGCTATTTAAAGTCTTGACCTCTCCAATCCCACTTTTACCAAATTTAGCATCAAGATCTAAAAACTCCGAATCATCGGGACGCCTTTTAACTAAAGTTGACTCATCTCCAGTCCCATCATTATCAAGATTCATATTGCAAAACAAGGACCTAATAGGGGACACATCAATAACTTTTAGATCTTCATCATTATTTTCATGGAAACTAGAAGAGCACGCTTTTACAAAGCAATCTTTCTTAGCACGCAATCTAGCAGTTCTTTCCTTGCACTCATCAATGGAAATTCTCATAGCCTTGAGAGACTCATTGATATCATGTTTAGGAGGAGTGGATCTAAGTTTCAAAGAGTCAACATCAAGCGAAAGTCTATCAATGTTTGAGGGAGTCCCGGACTAGGGGGTGTCCGGATAGCCGAACTATCATCTTCGGCCGGACTCCTGGACTATGAAGATACAAGATTGAAGACTTCGTCCCGTGTCCAGATGGGACTTTCCTTGACGTGGAAGTCAAGATTGGCGATACGGATATGTAGATCTCCTACCATTGTAACCGACTCTGTGTAACCCTAACCCTCTTCGGTGCCTATATAAACCAGAGGGTTTTAGCCAGTAGGACGAACAACAATCATACCATAGGCTAGCTTCTAGGGTTTAGCCTCTCTGATATCGTGGTAGATCTACTCTTGTACTACCCATATCATCAATATCAATCAACCAGGAGTAGGGTTTTACCTCCATCGAGAGGGCACGAACCTGGGTAAAAACATCATGTCCCTTGTCTCCTGTTACCATCCGCCTAGACGCATAGTTCGGGACCCCCTACCCGAGATCCGCCAGTTTTGACACCGACATTGGTGCTTTAATTGAGAGTTCCTCTGTGTCGTCACCATCAGGAAGGATGCCCCGTCCCGTCTTTAAAGACGGCATTGTGGCTAAAGGAGCTTTGGCTATCGGCCAAACTCTCCGGATAGGCGGTTTCCTTATGACCGCCTGTTCGGCCGCCACGCCGACGATGACTTCTCGGGTCATCGAAAGCAATGTTCACGTTAACTCGGAACTCGCCGAGCAGTTAGATCCGATGGAGCTCTCTTCCTTAAACGAGCTCTTGGATCGCATCGCCGCCCTGGGAGTCGCTACAGACTACGATGAGATTGGGCTTAAACCCGATCTGAGAGAGATTAATTCTCCCCAAGTTACCCACCACGTTGCCATGGTAGAGGAACAATGCGGTAACCCTTCTTCTATCTTAAGGACTAGCTATGTCCGGATTCCTGATCCCTCCATGCCGAATTCCCGCGGATAAAGTCAGGCAGCGGGCTAGACTCATTGGACAGCATCCAAGAACCAAAGCTTCCAAGTTCGGAAACTTCTTGGCCCCTGAATTTTAGATTGGACAGGGTTCCAAATTTAATTCCACCCGCCCACCCAAACACAAGCGATCTATCCCAAATCCGGCAAGAGCCAACAGAAATAGTACACCATTACTGGGCCAGATTCCTCATGGTCATAAACAGGATAAAGGATTGCCGTGAGGAGGACGCAATTTCATTCTTCTGCAATAATTGCATGGACAAGGGAATCCTCAACACCGTAAGTCATCGTGAAATTACACGCTTCGCTGACTTCGCGTCCATAGTACGAAAGTACTGTGTGATGGAAAGCGCCTGGAAAACCGAAATCAATTTTTGGGACAGTCCGGCCCTGAATACAACCCCAGTCCAAAATAAAAGGGTGCATCATCGTTAGGCACCCGTGTTAAATACCAAAAAGCAAAAACCCTTTACAGGGCATGGAACCGTACTGGAAGGATGGCTCAACGGACCCTGCAAAATTCATAGTACAGAGGGCGCCACTCCAACTCATAGCCTTAGAGCATGTTGGATATTACGGCAGGTGGCCAAAAGTGGCGAAGAGCTTTTAACTCCAGAGTACCAGTCCAAGGATACCGGTACGGTATTAACAGTCTTCGAGACTTTCGCATCAAATAATATGCGGAAACAAACACTCCGCAGCCTTGCCGAAGTCTACCAAGTAGCAACAATAAACCCATGGAGTGACACGGCTATTACCTTTAATGCCAGTGACGAACCTAAATTCTGAACAACCCGAGTACCAGCCACATTGGTCCTCAGTCCAATAGTGGACGGCTTTCGCCTTACCAAGGTACTCATGGACGGTGGTAGTGGACTGAACCTCATTTACGAGGAAACCCTCCGAAAAATGGAAATAGACTGGAGCCGCATTGAGCGAAGCAACACAACCTTTAGAGGAATAATCCCTAGTCGGGAAGCTGCTCTACAGGAAAAATCACACTGGATGTGGTGTTCGGCATGCCGGATAATTACAGGTCCGAGGAGGTCACGTTCCAAGTGGCCCCGTTCAGCAGCGGATATCACGCTCTATTAGGGCAAGAGGCATTCACAATTTTTCAAGCTATACCCCATTACGGGTACATGAAGCTCAAAATGCCCGGGCCCAACGGAATCATCACTCTTGCCAGTGACCCGGACATAGCACTCCGTGCCGAAAATAAGACAGCCGCACTGGCCCTGGAGGCACTATCCGAAGCCCTAGCGGCCGAGGAACTTACTACGTTGCCCTCCATGGTGAATAGGGATGATGTGATACTCGATAAGAGATCCAAGTCCACCCCCTTTAAACCAGCAGACGAAATAGTCAAATTTCAAGTCCATCCAACGGACCCTACAAAAATGGCCTCCAATGGGGCACAATTAAACCCTGATGTAGATGCCGCACTACGAGAATTCCTACGCGAAAATTGGGACATCTTTGCCTGGCACCCTTCAAACATGCCAGGAATCCCACGCCGGCTGGCCGAGCACAACTTAAACATCATAAAAGGATTCAAGCCAGTCAAACAGGCTCTTCGGCGTTTTTCCGAACCCAAGAGACATGCCATGGGAGAGGAGCTAGCAAAATTATTGGAGGCCGGATTCATCAGATATATAAAACATCCAGACTGGCTAGCAAACCTGGTGATGGTACCAAAGAAGGACAAATCCTGGCGCCTATGCGTCAATTTTAAAGACCTCAACAAGGCTTGCCCAAAGGATCCCTTCCCCCTCCCCCACATCGATCAAATTATCGACGCTAACGCAGGACACGATTCATTGTGTTTCCTCGATGCATACTCCGGCTACCACCAAATTAAGATGGCAGAGCCCGACCAGGCCGCAACGGCA
This sequence comes from Triticum dicoccoides, assembly GCF_002162155.2. Classification (NCBI taxonomy): domain Eukaryota; kingdom Viridiplantae; phylum Streptophyta; class Magnoliopsida; order Poales; family Poaceae; genus Triticum; species Triticum dicoccoides. The sequence continues at coordinate 281,439,857 of NC_041391.1, forward strand.
TTCATCACCCCATACGGCCCATTCTGCTTCAACACAATGCCCTTTGGGCTCAAAAATGCCGGCGCAACATATCGGCGCATGATTCAGACATGTCTGGCAAACCAGATCGGCAAAACAGTGGAGGCATATGTAGACGATGTGGTCGTCAAAACCAAGCACGTCGAAACTCTAGTAGACGACTTGAGGCTCACGTTCGATAATCTCCGAACATATGACATTAAGCTTAACCCGGAAAAATGTGTTCTCGGCGTACCAGCCGGAAGGCTCTTGGGCTTCATTGTATCCGGTAGAGGAATTGAAGCAAACCCAGCCAAGATCTGAGCTCTGTCACAATTGGATATCCAAAAGGACCTCAAACAAATACAAAAATTGACGGGATGCGTGGCGGCTTTAAGCCGCTTTATCTCCCGTTTAGGAGAAAAGGCATTACCCCTTTATCGCCTCCTCCGACGCACCGAACACTTCGAGTGGACGGATGCCGCCACGGCCGGACTCGCAGAAATAAAAGCCATATTGGCAACAAACCCGGTCCTGGCGCGCCCAACATAGGCGAACCAATGCTATTATATATCGCGGCAACTCATCAAGTGGTGAGCGCGGTGCTTGTTGTCGAACGAGAAATGGACGGACACAAGTTCCCCTTCAAAAACCAGTTTACTATGTGTCCACTGTCATGACTCCATGCAAGTCACGGTACCCGCATTATCAGAAGATAGCGTACGCGATGTTCATGGCATCCCAGAAGCCGCGACACTACTTTCAAGAGTGTTCGATAACAGTAGCCTCCGAAGTACCTCTTAATGACATTATAAACAACCGCGACGCGACGGGCCGGATTGCCAAATGGGCCATTGAGCTCCTCCCGTTCGACATAACCTATAAGCCACGGCGAGCTATTAAGTCGCAAGTTTTGGCCGACTTCATCGCCGAATGGACTGAAGCCAAACTCCCTAAAGAGTACGGCGCATATTCCAACTGGATCATGCACTTCGACGGCTCCAAAATGTTGGCTGGCCTGGGGGCTGGCATCGTCCTGACGTCCCTAACCGGAGATACGGTTCAATACGTACTCCAGATAATGTATACGAACTCCAACAAGCAGCCGAATATGAGGCCCTTCTACATGGCCTCCGGATGGCAGTCTTCATGGGCATTCAACGCCTAGAGGTGCGCGGGGATTCGAACCTCGTGATATCCCAAACAAATGGAGACTTCGATGCCAAGGATCCGAAAATGGCAGCTTATTGCAACGCCGTCCTAAAAATGTCAGCTCGGTTTGAGGGGCTCGAATTTCACCATATAGCCCGGGATAACAACCAGGCAGCAGACGTATTGGCACGCATTGGCGCAAAGCGCGATGCCGTCCCTCCCAACATCTTCCTAGAGAGGCTGTTCAAGCCATCCGTACTATGGGAGGGGGAATCCGGAAATAATAACCCGTACCCAACCGCACTGCCCGACACCGAACATTCTGACACAATCGGCGGTTCTGCCAACGAAGTAACATCCTCAGCCCACGTAATAATGGCAGTCATTGCCCCGTGGACGGAACCATTCCTAGCCTACCTAACCAGGCAGGAACTTCCCGAGGACCAAAATGAGGCCCGCTGCATAGTGCGGCGATCTAAAGCCTATAAGGTCCATGAGGGAGAGCTTTACAAGAAAAGCACAACCGAAGTCCTTCAAAGGTGTATCTCCGAAGAGGAAGGGTGGAACCTTCTGGCAGAAATTCATGTCGGACTCGGCGGGCACCATGCCGCAGCTCGGGCCCTTGTAGGCAAGGCCTCCCGTACAGGATTTTATTGGCCGACGGCCCGGGCAGATGCTTAGGACTTAGTCCAACCATGCGTCGGTTGCCAGCTCTTTGCTAATCAAAGCCACATGCCACCCACCGCCCTCAAAACTATACCCATAACCTGGCCCTTCGCGGTCTGGGGGCTTGACATGGTTGGACCCCTTAAAGGAGGAACCCACAAGCAAAGATACCTACTGGTCATGGTGGATAAGTTCACCAAATGGATAGAGGCCAAGCCTGTTAAGACGGCCGAATCCGGACCGGTGATAGACTTCATATCAGGGGTCGTACACCGTTACGGCATCCCCCATAGCATCATCACTGACAACGGCACGAACTTTATGGCCGACGAGGTTAAACTCTGGTGCGAAAACATGGGCATCAAACTCGACTATGCTTCAGTCTATCACCCTCAAACTAACGGTCAAGTCGAGCGAGCAAATGGTCTAATCATGAGCTGCATCAAACCCCGATTGGTGCGGTCCCTTAAGTAATCTAACACGCATTGGGTAGAGGAGCTCGACTCTGTACTCTGGGGGCTGCTGACCACTCCAAATCGCACCACCAGATTTACACCATTCTTTATGGTATACTGTGCAGAGGCAGTTCTGCCCTGTGACATAATTCATGACTCACCTCGCGTGCGCATGTACGAAGAAAGAGAAGCCGAGCTTGATCGACATGACAGTTTGGACGCATTGGAGGAGGAGCGTGACGTGGCAAAAGCCCGTTCCGCATTCTATCAACAACAAGCTGGAAGATATCAAAGCAGAGAAGTATGGGCCAAAACTTACAACGTTAGCGAGTTAGTTCTACGCTTGGAGGACAAGAAAAAGGACAAACTCAAGCCCAAATGGGAAGGTCCCTTTATCATTGACCAAGTCCTGACCGGTGGAGCGTACCGTCTGCGAGATGTATCGGACAACCGACTCGAGCCGAACCCATGGAACGCAGCCCATCTCCGAAGATTCTACGCCTAGCGCCGGACTCTGAGTTCGTCTCCTTCCTCCGTCTATATTTTACATATTAAGCTGTCTTTTGTTTCTCTCCTTCTCCCCCCTTTCCTATTACAGCCTTTGAAAGCTTGTTCGTGCATTGTTCGCACACACTTGACGCACTATCCGCGCTCATTGTACCTGGGGGCTTCTTTAACAGAAGCTTATTTATACGGGCTTCATGCCCAACACATGTGTCATACTTCCGCATGTACCTTTAATTCACCATTATATGCATCGATATGACCTAAGTTTTGGCCAAGCTGGGTTGCCTGGCTCCTGTGCTTACCCCTATGTTCCCGATTGTTCGGCTAGGCGGTAAAGGGAGCACCTCTGCGATTGTTACTGCCAGGTCAGTCGGATGTGTACCTCAGACTGGGTGAAGCCGAAAGCTAGCGTTCTTCAGGGAATATTCGGTCGGTGAACTAAAAGACGATTTCTTACCTATTTATTCATCTGCCCCCAGATGTTTTTCTGCTTTTTTCGTAGTCCGGACATGCACTTTAGGGCATGCCTCCCAGGGAAAGGAACCCCTAACGGAACTATTCTCCCTGGAAGATGTTTCTTACTAACCATGTAATATAACATAACTAGTTGGGCACTTGTCTGATAAAGCACTAATGACCCCTACGCCTGGTCTCCACGCATGCCCCGGTTCTTATATAACTGCGAGGGTATTCGGACACACTCCGGACTATTGGGTCCTGAGGTCGAAGCGAAAAGGTCCGCTATGACAAACGATCTACAATCCGGCTAGAAGGCATTTTACATGTCATCTTAAATTACATAGTCAACTTGACTGGGCATATTCCTCTTCAATGCCATTCAGCAGGCTGTCTAGTTTACAGTCCTGTTGGGAATACTTTGCGGCCAATAATCTGCCGCGCTCCCTGAAGCCTCTCTGCAAGCTCTCCAAGGCCTTTGGGCAGGGAGACAGATGGCCACAAGGCCTGGGCGACGCCTTTCATCACCTGCCGAACTCATTCGTGTAGTTGCAAGAGCTTGGGAAGAAGGTCACCCGTAGAACCGGGCATCTCCTCTGCAGGACGGCCTGTGAGCATACCTACAGACATAACTCTATTAGAAGACTTCCTCGCCAAACTCTTTTTCAAAGTTTGTTCAAGCACTTACTAAAAATGCCGCATCGACGCCGCTGATTCTCCTTAACGGAGTCAGATAGCCGGGCACGAACATCCTTTAGTCCCTCACCTAGCTGGGTGTTGGCATCTTGGAGATTATTTTTCTCCTGCCTCACCCTTGTAAGCACATTCTCGCTGGCCTTTAACCGGCACATGAGCTGTTGCTTGTCCGGATCTATCCCGGCTCCATCTACAATATTATTGTCAGACTTATACACACGCCGCACTTCCCAAATTACTTGTCTTTTGAAGCATATATTACCAGAGGGGGTCTCTTTGGCTTCCCCCGCTGCGGCTAGTGTGGCCTCAAGTTGGGCTTTGCACTCCTCCAGCTCCTGGGACAGTTGGGTATTCTTTTCGGTAAGACCCTGCACAACAAATGATCCTTAAATCAGTTATTCTAACTATTTCAAGTCTCGGGGGCTACTGGCATATATAACTGTCAAATCTTCTCACCCGTATGTCTTTTACATACTGCTCCGTGGCTCTGGCTAGACCATTTTGAGCGGCACGGAGGTGCGCATCTCCCGAATTAAAGGCATCCAATGCCTCTGGGGAGAAACACGCGCCACGAAGAGCTGTCCGGCGGCGCCTGTGATTCATGGCACTCTCCACCTCGGAATTGGTGGCAGATAACCTATCGGCATCCTCTGTTGGAGGAACATCCGACGCACGCCCCGTGTTCGCCTCCGCTTCTGGACCTGGCTTTTGAGCCTGGCGAGCGAAGGACTGATTGGCAACCTCTCCGGATACAGTTCGGCGAGCGCTCTTCTTCCTAAAAAGGCATGAGCGTTAGTATGCCTCTCGGGAATAAAGCTGGGGAGTAAGGTGACGCTCCATACCGTTGCACCAGAGTTTCGATCCGGACCGCACTTCTTTTTAGCCTGCTAGGCCGTGCTGCCCCTTGTTGGCCAGCCGCCGCGGGCTCGGCCTTCCGCCTCAAGGGCGCCCCCTGTGAAACACCATCGATATACGGTGATCAAGAACACCCATGGATGGGTCATTTTCAAAGTATCGGGACTTCGGTCTCAGTTACGTGCGAGGCGGGAATTATTTCGGGGTAATCGGCCGTGATGGCAACCAAGGCATTATCGATGCTCAGTTGATGGAAAACCCCGTCGATCAGCTCCACCGATATGTTCGGATCCTCTTGGAAGTCGGATCGAGGAACCGTTCCGGATCCTCGGGTTGTGGAGGTGGGCTGTTTATACCCTTTATGGCCCGGCGCAGTTCCTGCGCCAAAATCACAAAATGAGATACTTGACTATGGGAGTACGGATCGGATAGGCAAAAATGAATGTCCACTTACCCAGCTTGGAGGATTGTTCATAGAAAATCCGCCCTGCGGATTGATGCGGAGGAATTCCTCCTCTTCTCCCTTGTACAATGCGGACAAGATCTTCATCAGATCGGCGGTCGATCCTGGCCCCTTACGGCCGCAGCGGGTGGCATCATGCTCCCCGCTGAAATCCCACATGGGCTGGCCTCTATACTGGAGCGGCTGCACCCCCCGCATAATGCATATGGCCATGACCCCGATCATGGTCAGTCCAGAATGAGCTAACAACCTTATCCGGCTCATCAGGTAAATGACGCCCCTGTCGTTTTCCCTCTGAGGCCTCCGTGGACGCCAGCTTAGGCGTTTCTTCAACGGAGCGTTATTAAACTCAGGGAGGCCGATCCGAACAGGGTTCGGCAGGGGGACATCTTCTATGTAAAACCGTGCCGAAGGCGAGTCTTCGGATGCCTTCTTCGGGGTTCCGGATAGATATCCGGTCCCGGCGATGCGCCATAGTTCGGCTGCGCCCACTTGATATATCGACCCCTCTTGAGAACGGGGCACAAGGCAGAACAGCTTCTTCCACATCGCAAAATGAGGCTCAATGCCCAAAAACAGCTCGCAAAGGGCCACGAAGCCCGCGATATGCAAAATGGAGGCAGGCGTAAGGTTGTGCAACTGGAGGCCATAGAACTCGAGGAGCCCCCAGAGAAACGGATGAATTGGAAATCCAAGCCCTCTTATCAAATAAGGGACAAGGCATACCCGCTCTCCTTTGGAGGGGCTGGGGACGCTCTCCGCTTGCTTTCCGCCCTTATAGGTGGCGAGTCCGGCTCAAACCTGAACCATGAAGGCCGAGGAAGAAATCCCTTGGTTTGGAGCGCCACTAGCTCACTGTGCAGGACGGAGCATCTCTCCCAATCTCCAGGCTAAGGGCTGGGAGGGCGAGAGGAGGAGCCGCGTCGACTGTCCATGATGGAATGGATTTTTGTCAGATGCGCTGTGATGAATGCTCGCGAAGGGAGGATGGTGTGATTCAGATCTAGATCCTCGTCTCTTTTATAGGCAGCTCATCTGCGTAGCTAGGGGGGTAAATGTAAAAATACCCTGGCTTTTCGCATTCGTTCGACACGTGGAAGATGGCCATTATTGGGCGTGGAAGCCGAGGAGCGCAATATTTACAAGAAGCCAGGCGCTATTCGACAGGTACACAGATTTGGAGAAGAACCCGCCTTGCAATGCCGAAGACAATCTATGCGCCGGACTTATCGCCATTGAAGCCTGGTTCAGGGGCTACTGAGGGAGTCCCGGACAAGGGGGTGTCCGGATAGCCGAACTATCATCTTCGGCCGGACTCCTGGACTATGAAGATACAAGATTGAAGACTTCGTCCCGTGTCCGGATGGGACTTTCCTTGGCGTGGAAGGAAAGCTTGGCGATACGGATATGTAGATCTCCTACCATTGTAACCGACTCTGTGTAACCTTAACCCTCTTCGGTGCCTATATAAACCGGAGGGTTTTAGTCCGTAGGACGAACAACAATCATACCATAGGCTAGCTTCTAGGGTTTAGCCTCTCTGATCTCGTGGTAGATCTACTCTTGTACTACCCATATCATCAATATCAATCAACCGGGAGTAGGGTTTCACCTCCATCGAGAGGGCCCGAACCTGGGTAAAAACATCGTGTCCCTTGTCTCCTGTTACCATCCGCCTAGACGCACAGTTCGGGACCCCCTACCCTAGATCCGCCGATTTTGACACCGACAATGTTCCTAGCCAAATCATCAACTTTAAGCAATTTTTCCTCAAGCAAAGCATTAAAATTCTTTTGAGAGATCATAAATTCTTTAACACTGTTCTCAAAATCAAAGGGCATCTTACTAAAATTACCGTAAGAATTATTGTAGGAATTTCCATAATTATTAGAGGAATTACTAGGGAACGGTCTAGGATTAAAGTTTCTCTATAAGCATTGTTACCAAAATTATTCCTACCAAGAAAATTCACATCCATAGATTCATTATTATTCTCAATCAAAGTAGACAAAGGCATATCATTGGGATCAATAGAAGCACTCTTAGTAGCAAACAATTTCATAAGTTCATCCATCTTTTTACTCAAAACATTAATTTCTTCTATAGCATGCACTTTTTTACTAGTAGATCTTTCGGTGTGCCATTGAGAATAATTAGCCATAATATTATCAAGGAGTCTGGTAGCTTCTCCTAAGGTGATTTCCATAAACGTGCCTCCCGCGGCCGAATCTAAAAGATTTCTAGAAGCAAAATTCAATCCGGCATAAAAGTTTTGTATACTCATCCATAAATTCACACCATGAGTGGGGCAATTGCGAATCATCAATTTAATTCTTTCCCAAGATTGGGCAACATGCTCATGATCAAGTTGTTTAAAATTCATAATATCGTTCCTAAGAGAGATGATCTTAGAGGGAGGAAAATACTTAGAGATAAAAGCATCTTTGCACTTATTCCATGAATCAATACTATTCTTAGGCAAATACGAAAACCAAGCTTTAGCACGATCTCTAAGTGAAAACGGAAATAACTTCAATTTAACAATATCATTATCTGTATCTTTCTTATTTTGCATCTCACACAAATCAACAAAGTTGTTTAGATGGGTAGCCGCATCTTCACTAGGAAGGCCACAGAATTGATCCTTCAATAACAAGATTCAGCAAAGTAGCATTGATTTCACAAGACTCAACATCATTATGAGGAGCAATCCGAGTACTAAGGAAATAATTATTATTGGTATTGGAGAAGTCACACAATTTGGTATTATCTTGCACCATAGCGACAAGCAATCCAACACACAAGCAAACAAAAAGGCGAGCGAAAGAGAGAGGAGATTGGGAAAGAGAGGGTGAATAAAACGTCAAGGGTGAAGTGGGGGAGAGGAAAACGAGAGGCAAATGGCAAATAATGTAAGTGCGAGGGAGATGAGTTTGTGATGGGTACTTGGTATGTCTTGACTTGAGCGAAGACCTCCCGGGCAATGGCGCCAGAAATCCTTCTTGCTACATCTTGAGCTTGTGTTGGTTTTCCTTGAAGAGGAAAGGGTGATGCAGCAATAGTAGCGTAAGTATTTCCCCCAGTTTTTGAGAACCAAGGTATCAATCCGGTAGGAGGCTCCTCAAAAGTCCCACGCACCTACACAAACAAACTGAGAACTCGCAACCAACGCAATAAAGGGGTTGTCAATCCCTTCAGGGCCACTTGCGAAAGTGGGATCCGATAGAGATAATATGATAAGATAAATATATTTTTGGTATTTTATGATATAGATTGGAAAAGTAAAGATGCAAATAAAAGTAGATTGAAAGCTTATATGATAAAAGATAGACCCGGGGGCCATAGGTTTCACTAGTGGCTTCTCTTAAGATAGCATAAGTATTACGGTGGGTGAACAAATTACTGTCGAGCAATTGATAGAAAAGCGCACAGTTATGAGATTATCTAGGCATGATCATGTATATAGGCATCATGTCCATGACAAGTAGACCAACTCCTGCCTGCATCTACTACTATTACTCCACACATCGACCGCTATCCAGCATGCATCTAGAGTATTAAGTTCATAAAGAATAGAGTAATGCATTAAGAAAGATGACATGATGTAGAGGGATAAACTCATGTAATATGATATAAACCCCATCTTTTTATCCTTGATGGCAACAATACAATACATGCCTTGCTGCCCTTGCTGTCACTGGGAAAGGACACCGCAAGATTGAACCCAAAGCTAAGCACTTCTCCCATTGCTAGAAAGATCAATCTAGTAGGCCAAACCAAACGGATAATTCGAAGAGACCTGCAAATATAACTTAATCACACATAAAAGAATTCAGACGAGATTCAAATATTTCTCATAGATAAACATGATCATAAACCCACAATTCATCAGATCTCGACAAACACACTGCAAAAAGAGTTACATCGAATAGACCTCCAAGAAGATCGAGGAGAGCTTTGTATTGAGATTCAAAGCGAGAGAAGAAGCCATCTAGCTAATAACTATGGACCTGAAGGTCTATGGTAAACTATTCACAACTCATCGGAAGGGCCTTGGAGATGATGTAGAGGCCCTCCATGGTCGATTCCCCCTCCGGCGGAGCACCGACGAAGGCTCCAAGATGGGATCTCGCGGATACAGAAGGTTATGGCGGTGGAAATAGTTTTTCGTGGTCGCTTCTGATGTTTTCAGGGTACATGGGTACATATAGGAGGAAGAAGTAGGTCGGTGAATGCTCGAGGGGCCCACAAGGGTGGGGGGCGCGCCGGGCACCTTCGTGGTCGCCTCCCTTGTTTCTTGACTTCCACTCCAAGTCCACTGGATCACATTTGTTCCAAAAAGATCACGCCCGAAGGTTTCATTCTGTTTGGACTCCGTTTGATATTCCTTTTCTTCGAAACACTGAAATAGGCAAAAAAACAGCAATTCGAGCTGGGCCTCCGGTTAGTAGGTTAGTCCCAAAAATGATGTAAACGTGTAAAGTAAAGCCCATAAACATCCAAAATGGGTAATATAATAGCATGGAACAATCAAAAATTATAGATACGTTGGAGGCGTATCACAAGCCCACAAAAACCACCTTTAAAGGTGTCATACCAGGTGTAGAGGCCTGCTGTATGGGCTCAATCACACTGGAAGTGGTCTTCGAATCCCCGGATAATTTTCGAAGCGAATAATTAATCGTCGACATCGTCCCCTTTCCCAGCGGTTATCACACACTACTCGGACAAACCGCATTTGCTCGTTTCAACGCGGTGCTGCACTATGTGTACCTTAAGCTCAAGATACCCGGTCCTCGCGGTGTCATAACAGTCAATGCAAACACGGAGCGCTCCCTCAGTATAGAGGAGCACACCGCGGCCCTTGCAGCAGAAGTACAGAATAGCCTTCTTAGGCAAAGCCTCAATTCGGCAATAAAACCCCTGGACACCGTCAAGCGAGTTCGAGCTACTCTGCAACAGGACCGTACGGCTCGTCCAGAGCTCTGCTAGCAATTCGGCCTCCGTCCAAGCCCCAAGAAAATTGTGAAATTCGTGTTGCGCATACACAACTACGCACTCAAAATACCATGGGAACGGACGGAGGCACAGCTAGACCGCGGTCCACAATGCGGCTCAACCGCTCCTGGATCCGCATACCTTCACTTTTTCTCTTTCTTTCAGGTTCCTTCTCCTCTCGAGGCCTTTCATGATAAACCTGCTCATCGGACCCGTAGCGGGAGGGATACACCAAGAAAGCTAGGGGCTTGGACGTATATGGGAATACCCTGGTGGTCTCTGCTAATGATCATCATACCTGTTTTATATACCCGCACGCAGCTCGCTCTTGCTAATGGCATGTTAAATAGCCTTATTTGCTTATTGCACTACTTGTATACATACGCTCTGACGTATTAATCAAATTACAATGAAAAATAATTGGCAGTGTTTGCTTATTACCTGATTTTTCCTTGTCTAGTTATTTTTTAATTGCACTCGTACATTATGGTACGCCTTAATTCGCCAGGGGCTTCATCGTACCCCATAACACGACAAGAAAATCCAAACACTTTTATAGTACAGTTTGGCACCCCAAACTTATAGCATTATATGCATTGGCTCCGAATCATGTCTTTGGTCAACAATTGGGTTGCCCAGCTCCTGTGCTTGCTACCCTACATTCCGCTATATCGGCTAGGGTAGTAAAGGGAGAACTACTGCGATTGTGTCCCCATTCTTCCGGACGAGCACCTTAGTAGAGAAAGCCAAAAACTGACTGTCATGATGCGGCGAGAGCTGGTCAGCTGTTCAAGAGGTCACAAAATCCTTAATGATTTCTTCCGCATTATGCGATAACTAATGCATCGTGCGACGGGTCAGTTTTTATTCGATCAGGTGTTTTATAATGCCCCAAGTTCGGTCTTCCGAACACTAGGGGCTGCGCCTACCTTTATTTTGTCAAACTCCTATGGCTAAGTGAGGGTGATAAAGCCTTATAGTCCGATTGCCTGGTTCGCCGTGCTAAACACCTCCTTTAAGGACCAAAAATCTGGAGTAAAGAGTGTTTAGATTTATCCCGAACACCCCCGTACTTCCTACGTGGGGGCAGAAGCCGACGACTGGCCAACTCTCAGCATTAATTTAAAAAACGGCCACACAGGAGGTAATAGTTCAAATAACAAGCATTATTTTACATCACGATCTTGTTTCATATTACAACATAGGGTAACATGCATACACTCATGGGAATATAATATCCTTGACACATTGCTGCGCCACAAGGCGGGATCCCTCCAGGACACTATCATAATACAGCACGGGCTTGCTGTGCTCTTTCCCTTCAGGCGGTCCTTCGGTCATCAGCTTCACAACATCCATCTTCGCCCAATGCACCTTGGCGTGGGCAAAGGCCATTCGCGCACCTTCGATGCAGACCGACCGCTTGATGGCATCAAGCCGAGGGCAGGCATTAACCAGCCACTTCACGAGTCTGAAGTAGCCGCTGGGAATCGCTTCGGCAGGCCATAGCTGGATAATTAAATCCTTGAAGGCTAGTTCGGCCGCCCTATGCAGCTCGACCAACTGCTTAAGCTGATCGGTAAAGGGCACAGGGTGTTCTGGCGTAAAGTATTGCGACCAAAACAGTTTCTCCGCAGAGTTCCCCTCTTCGGCTCAGTAGAATTGTTCGACGTCAGACATGCTACACGGCAGATCCGCAAACACCCCTGGAGAACTCTGAATCCGGGCCAGTAAACGAAATCTTTCCTTCGCATATTTGCTCTGCATAATAAAGGCCTTACCCGCTGCGATCTTTCGGGCCTCCAGGATTTCCTGGAGGGTGCCCTGGGCTTTAGCCCGGGCGTCGTGTGCGGATTGGCGAGCCTTGGTGAGTTCGGACTCTTGATCATTTATACTCTGCTCCAAGGTCTCACACTTCTTTATGGCTTCTTGGAGTTCTTGTTGAACTTCAATACTCGGGCCTCGTGGTTTTCACGAGCGGCCTGCTCCTTGGCCGCCTTATTCTCGGCCTCGGCGACTGCCTTCTTAAGAGCCTCGACTTCGGTCGCCACTCCTAATACATATCATGACATCTTAGAGTCAAAATACCTACCCACTTGTATTCAAATACAAACAAAGTTATCCCATACCTCGGTTATCTTCCAATTGCTTTTTTACTTGGCCGAGCTCCTTCTCGGCCCGCTCCAGACTCTGCTTCAGTCCGGAGACCTCCGCAGTATGAGAGGTTGCAGTCACTAACGATGCCTGATCATTCACATAGGTATTCCCCAATTAGCCTCCTGCGAAAAATATTTGATCCTCTATCCGGCTTTCTTTCTGAAACACTGAACAGTGTATCAGGGGCTACTATCTATATTATGACATTCTCTAACTTACCTCAAAGCCTATTAGAAGGCTGGTGCAAGCTTCGGTAAACCCGCTTTTGGCGAGCTGGACCTTCTCAATCACCGCACCCATAAGGGTACGGTGCTCTTCAACGATGGAAGCGCTTTGCAGCGCTGCCAATAAAGTATCCGGCACCTCTGGATGGACTGAGGTCACCGGTGGGATAGGCGCACCACCTTTTGTTGAAGAAGGCTACCGCCCTGATTCCGGAGCCGTATTGGTCTCCGGAGCTGCCTCTGGCTGGGGCTGAATTCAGGACGGCCTCCGCCTTTGGCATCCATGGGGGTCTGCTCTCCCATGTGTTCGGTTGCCGAGGTTTGACTCCCCGGCGCCGCCTGGCGGTCTCTTGAGCTTCGCCCTGGCCTGGGCCTCTTTGGGACGACACTTTAGTGTTGTCCGCGCCTTCGGGAGAGGAGGCCGTCAGGAGGGTCTCGCTGTCCATCGCATCCGGGTCCAGCAAATCTTCCGATGAGGATCGCTCGATTTCAGACCCGGCCAGACTGCGGGATAAGTGACTCAATACATTAACGCTATGCAAAAGTGAGACTGGATATATGGATGTGTCCGAGTTTCTTGGTACTCACGATTTGACTAGGGGCTTGACCCTGGGTTCCCACTCCGGGCTGCTGTCGGCGGCTGCGGTATGCTCGTCTGGAAGGGATGCTTTCCCCTTCTTAGATGTATCGGCCTCCAAACATGTGGAGGCCGTTCTCTTCTTTCTCCCCCTCGTAGGGGGACTGGCTTTCCTCCTCTTCTTCTTCTTCCTCTTCCTCGTCTTTTTTGGTGGAGGAGTGGGCCTTGGTGTCTTTGGACATCACGTCCGAAGTAACCTTGCGATGAAGCCCGCCCAGGTCTCCTTGGCCTCCTTCTTGACCTTCTTCTTCGGCGCCTTATATGGCGCCGGGACCCCTCTTATTCTTCTTCCTCTTCCTCGTCTTTTTTAGCGGAGGAGTGGGCCTCAGTGTCTTTGGACATCACGTCCGAAGTAACCTTGTGACGAAGCCCGCCCTGGTCTCCTTGGCCTCCTTCTTGACCTTCTTCTTCGGCGCCTTATATGGCGCCGGGACCAGCATCTTCATCAGAAGTGGGACGGCTTGTTCCTCAAGCAGCGGAGCCAGACAGTAGATCCGCTCTGCCTTCTTTGTCCAGCCCTGGGAGAATCATTAGGGAAATATTAGGTGTTTTCCCCAAGGTATGCAAATAAAGGATACATCCTGAGAACATATAAAGACTTACCGAACTTGCGGGGCAGGACAATTTGTGCCCACGATCCTCGGTGGTGTCTGGCCACGACTCGCCAGACTTGAAAAGCACCTTCCAGATGTCTTTGTGCGTCGTGCCGAAGAACTCCAGCAGGGTTTGGTGCTTTGCCGGATCGTACTCCCATAGATTGCAAGCCCGGCGTTGGCAGGGAAGGATCCGGCGAATTAGCATCACCTGTACCACATCGACAAGTTTGATATTCTTGTCCTCCATGCTCTTGATACGTGCTTGGAGCGGTGTCAGCTCGTCTGACGTAGACCAGTCTAGGCCCTTTTCGGGCCAGGACATGAGCCACAGGGGGGCTCCGGATCAGAATTCGGGGGTGGCAGCCCATTTGGTGCCGCATGGCTCAGTAACATAGAACCACTGTTGCTGCCAACCTTTGACGGACTTGTTGAATTTACCTGATGGACATTTGACGTTGGGCATCTTGCTCACCATGGCTCCTCCGCACTCGACATGTTCGCCGTCTACCACCTTTGGCTTCACATTGAAAATCTTTAGACACAGTCTGAAGTGTGGCGGGATGCGGAGGAAGGCCTCGCACACGACGATGAATGTCGAGATGCTGAGGAAGAAGTTGGGGGATAGGTCATGGAAATCTATCCCGTAGTAGTACATAAGGCCGCGAACGAATGGGTGGAGGGGAAACCCCAGCCCGTGGACAAAGTGAACGATCTGTCCCGCCGCCGGGAGACGGAGTGCGATCTTCTTGGCCAGGTATTCGGCCTCCCGGAGTTTCTTGATATCCTTCTCCTTGACGGAGGAGGCCATCCACTTGCCTTGCGCTCCGGATCCAGACATGGTTGGAGTGCTTTTTGGGTAGAAGAGATGGGTGCTTGGGCGCTGGAGCTCGAGAATGGATGAGCAGAGGAAGAAGAGGGCATGGGTGAAAGAGGGGAATCGTTATCCCTTTATAAAGGCAGTAAAAATCATGCGCCTCCCCACTCGCCCTAAAACTCGCTTATTTCCCAAGCACCGTGCTGATGGCACGGTTAGGTTACCCATGCCCGCATTGATGAGAATCCCATGATAAGGGGACACGATATCTGCTTTGACAAGACGTGCCAATGAAACCACACCTCGAAATATAGAGGGGCATGGTAAAAACGGTTCGAATAAAGACCAGGCCGTGGCATGATGTCATGCTATGCATTGTCAGCAGATTGGACTCGTGGGATATTATACTCTCTACAGTGGTATGTGGGATTTGTTTTGCAGAGCCGGACACGATTCTTATGTTCAAGATCTACTTTGAAGTATTCGGAGAAGGGATCCGCCTTGCAATGCCGAAGACAATTTGCACACCGGACTCATCGTCATTGAAGCCTGGTTCAGAGGCTACTGAGGGAGTCCTGGATTAAGGGGTCCTCGGACAGCCGGACTATATGCATATGCCGGACTGTTGGACTATGAAGATACAAGATAGAAGACTTCATCCCGTCTCCGGATGGGACTCTCCTTTGCGTGGAAGGCAAGCTTGGTGGTTAAGATATGAAGATTCCTTTCTATATAACTGACTCGATGTAACCCTAGCCCCCTCCGGTGTCTATATAAACCGGAGGGTTTAGTCTGTAGGACAACAACAATCATAACTATAGGCTAGCTTCTAGGGTTTAGCCTCTATGATTTCATGGTAGATCAACTCTTGTAATACTCATATCATCAAGATTAATCAAGCAGGAAGTAGGGTATTACCTCCATCGAGAGGGCCCGAACCTGGGTAAACATTGTGTCCCCCGCCTCCTGTTACCATTAGCCTTAGACACACGGTTCAGGACCCCCTACCCGAGATCCGCCAGTTTTGACACCGACACCCCTCCCCCTTCTCCAATTCGGACTCCTCCCTGGTTGCGGGTGTGCCACCTTTTTGTGGTCTGGGGTGCCTCCCTCCTATGGCCCATATGGTCCATATCTTCCCCAGGGGGGCGGGTTCCGATAACCCCCCAGGTACTCCGATATGTACCTGATACATTTCGGAACACTTTTGGTGTCAGAATACTACCTTCCAATATATCAATCTTTACCTCTCGACCATTTCGAGACTCCTCGTCATGTATGTGATCTCATCCAGTACTCCGAACAACATTCGGACACCAAATCACGTAACTCATATAATACAAATCGTCATCGAACGTTAAGCGTGCGGACCCTACGGGTTCGAGAACTATGTAGACATGACCAAGACTCCTCTCCGGTCAATAACCAATGGTGGAACCTGGATGCTCATATTGGTTCCCACATATTCTATGAAGATCTTTATCGGTCGAACCGTTTTGACAACATACTTTATTCCCTTTGTCATCGGTATGTCACTTGCCCAAGATTCAATCGTCGATATCTTCATACCTAGTTCAATCTTGTTATCGACAAGTCTCTTTACTCGTTCCATAATGCATCATCCCGCAACTAACTCATTAGTCACATTGCTTGCAAGGCTTATCATGATGTGCATTACCGAGAGGGCCCAAAGATACCTCTTTGATACTCAGAGTGACAAATCCTAATCTGGATCTATGCCAACCCAACAAACACCTTCAGAGATACCTGGAGAGCATCTTTATAATCACCCAGTTACTTCGTGACGTTTGATATCACACAAGGTAATCCTCCGGTATCCGGAATTGCATAATCTCATAGTCAAAGGAGTATGTATATGACATAAATAAAGCAATAACAATAAAACTTAACGATCATTATGCTAAGCTAACAGATGGGTCTTGTACATCACATCATTCTCATAATGATGTGATCCCGTTCATCAAATGACAACACATGTCTATGGTTAGGAAACTTAACCATCTTTGATTAACGAGTTAGTCTAGTAGAGGCTTAGTAGGGACACGATGTTTTGTCTATGTATCCACACATGTATCAAGTTTCCAGTTAATAAAATTCTAGCATGAATAATAAACATTTATCATGATATAAGGAAATATAAAATAACAACTTTATTATCACCTCTAGGGCATATTTCCTTCAGTCTCCCACTTGCACTAGAGTCAATAATCTAGTTCACATCGCCATGTGATTTAACACCAATAGTTCACATCTTTATGTGATTAACACCCATAGTTCACATCGCCATGTGACCAAAACCCAAAGGGTTTACTAGAGTCAATAATCTAGTTCACATCGCCATGTTATTAATGCCCAAAGAGTACTAAGGTGTGATCATGTTTTGCTTATGAGAGAGGTTTAGTCAACGTGTCTACCACATTCAGATCCATATGTATTTTGCAAATTTCCATGTCTATAATGCTCTGCACGGAGCTACTTTAGCTAATTGCTCCCACTTTCAATATGTATCCAGATTGAGACTTAGAGTCATCTGGATCAGTGTCAAAGCTTGCATCGACGTAACCCTTTACGGCGAACTCTTTGTCACCTCCATAATGGAGAAACATTTCCTTAGTCCTCTTTAAGGTAACTAAGGATAATTTTGACCGATGTCCAGTGATCTACTCCTAGATCACTATTGTAACCCCTTGTTAAACTCATGGCAAGGTATACAATAGGTCTGGTACACATCATGGCATACTTTATAAAACCTATGGCTGAGGCATAGAGAATGACTTTCATTCTCTCTCTATCTTCTGTCGTGGTCGGGTTTTGAGTCTTACTCAACTTCACACTTTACAATACAGGCTAGAACTCCTTCTTTGACTGATCCATTTTGAACTCCTTCAAAATCTTGTCAAGGTGTGTGCTTCGTGAAAGTCCTATTAAGTTTATCGATCTATCTCTATAGATCTTGATGCCCAATACATAAGTAGCTTTACCGAGGTCTTTTATTGAAAAATTCTTATTCAAGTATCCTTTTATGCTATCCAGAAATTCTATATCATTTCCAATCAACAATATGTCATCCACATATAATATCAGGAATGCTATAGAGCTCCCAATCACTTTCTTGTAAATACATGCTTTACCGGAAGTCTGTATAAAACCATATGCTTTGATCACCTCATCAAAGTGTATATTCCAACTCCGAGATGCTTGCACCAGTCCATAGATGGATCACTGGAGCTTGCACACTTTGTTAGCACCTTTAGGATCGACAAATCCTTCTAGTTGCATCATATAGAATTCTTCTTTAAGAAATCCATTAATGAATGCAGTTTTGACATCCATTTGCCAGATTTCAAAAAATGCGGCAATTGCTAACATGATTTGGACAGACTTAAGCATCACTATGAGTTAGAAAATTTCATTGTAGTCAACACCTTGAACTTGTCAAAAACCTTTTGCGACAAGACGAGCTTTGTAGATAGTAACACTACCATCAGCGTCCGCCTTCCACTTGAAGATCTATTTATTCTCAATGGCTTGCCGATCATCGGGCAAGTCCACCAAAGTCTACACTTTGTTCTCATACATGGATCCTATCTCAGATTTCATGTCTCAAGCCATTTATCGGAATCTGGGCTCATCATCGCTTCCTCATGGTTCGTAGGTTCGTCATGGTCTAGTAACATGACTTTCAGAACAGGATTACCGTACCACTCTAGTGCGGAACATGCTCTGGTTGGCCTATGAGGTTTGGTCGTAACTTGATCCAAAAGTTTCATGATCATTATCATTAGCTTCCTCTCTAGTTGGTGTAGGCATCACTGGAACTAATTTGTGTGATGAGCTACTTTTAAATTTGAGCGATTGTACAATTATCTCATCAAGTTCTACTTTCCTCCCACTAACTTCTTTCGAGAGAAACTCCTTCTCTAGAAAGGATCCATTCTTAGCAACAAAGATCTTGCCTTCGAATCTATGATTGAAGATGTACCCAACAGTTTCTTTTGGGTATTCTATGAAGACGCACTTCTCTGATCTGGGTTCGAGCTTATCAGGTTGAAGCTTTTTCACATAAGCATTGCAACCCCAAACTTTAAGAAACGACAACTTAGGTTTCTTGCCAAACCACAATTCATACAATGTTGTCTCAACAGATTTAGATGGTGCCCTATTTAAAGTGAATGCAACTGTCTCTAATGCATAACCCGAAAATGATAGTGCTAAATCGGTAAGAGACACCATAGATCGCACCATATCTAATAAAGTATGGTTACAATGTTCGGACACACCATTACGCTATGGTGTTCCAAGTGGAGTGAGTTGTGAAACTATTCCACATTGTTTTAAATGAAGGCCAAACTCGTAACTCAAATATTCGCCTCCGTGATCAGATCGTAGAAACTTTAGGTTCTTGTTACGATGATTCTCCACTTCACTCTGAAATTCTTTGAACTTTTCGACCATTTCAGACTTGTGTTTCATCAAGTAGATATACCCATATTTGCTTAAATCATCTGTGAAGGTCAGATAATAATGATACCCACCGCGAGCCTCAACACTCATCGGACCGCATACATCATTATGTATTATTTCCAATAAGTCATTAGCTCGCTCCATTGTTCCGGAGAATGAAGTTTTAGTCATCTTGCCCATGAGGCATGGTTCGCAAGTATCAAATGATTCATAATGAAGTGATTCTAAAAGCCCATATGCATGGAGTTTCTTCATGCGCTTTACACCAATATGACCTAAACGCCAGTGCCACAAATATGTTGCACTATCATTATCAACTTTGCATCTTTTGGCATCAATATTATGAATATGTGTATCACTACGATCGAGATTCAATAAACCATTCACCTTGGGTGTATGACCACAAAAGGTTTTATTCATGTAAACAGAACAACAATTATTCTCCGACTCAAATGAATAACCGTATTGGAATAAACATGATCTAATCATATTCATGCTCAATGCAAACACCAAATAACATTTATTTTAGGTTCAACACTAATCCCGAAGGTAGAGGGAGTGTGCGATGGTGATCGTATCAACCTTGGAATCTGTTCCAACACTCATCATCACTTCACTCTTAACTAATCTCTATTCATTTTGCAACTCCTGTTTCGAGTTACTAAACTCAGCAACTGAACCAGTATCAAATACCTAGGGGTTTCTACGAACACTAGTAAAGTACACATCAATAATATGTATATCAAATATACTTTTGTTCACTTAGCCATCCTCCTTATCCGCCAAGTATTTGGGGCAGTTCCACTTCCAGTGACCATTTCCTTTTGCAGTAGAAGCACTCAGTTTCAGGCTTAGGTCTAGCTTTGGGCTTCTTCATGGGAGTGGCAACTTGCTTGCCATTCTTCTTGAAGTTCCCTTTCTTTCCCTTGCCCTTTTACTTGAAACTAGTCGTCTTGTCAACCATCAACACTTGATGCTCTTTCTTGATTTCTACCTTCACCGATTTCAGCATCGCGAAGAGCTCCGGAATCGTTTTCGTCATCCCTTGCATATTATAGTTCATCACAAAGTTCTAGTAGCTTGGTGATAATGACTAGAGAACTCTGTCAATCACTATCTTATCTAGAAGATTAACTCCCACTTGATTCAAGCGATTGTAGTACTCAGACATTCTGAATACATGCTCACTGGTTGAGCTATTCTCCTCCATCTTGTAGGAAAAGTACTTGTTAGAGGTCTCATACCTCTCGACATGGGCATGAGTCTGAAATACCAATTTCAACTCTTGGAACATCTCATATGCTCCATGGTGTTCAAAACATTTTTGAAGGCCCGTTCTAAGCCGTAAAGCATGGCACATTAAACTATCAAGTTGTCATCATATTGAGCTTGGCAAACGTTCATAACGTCTGCATCTGCTCCTACAATAGGTCTGTCACCTAGTAGTGCATCAAGGACATAATTCTTCTGTGCAGCAATGAGGATAATCCTCAAGTTACAGACCCGGTCCGTGTAGTTGCTACCATCATCTTTCAACTTAGCTTTCTCTAGGAACGCATTAAAATTCAAGGGAACGGTAGCACGGGCCATTGATCCACAACATAGATATGCAAAAACTATCAGGACTAAGTTCATGATAAATTAAGTTCATTTAATCATATTACTTAAGAACTCCCACTTAGATAGACATCCCTCGAGTCATCTAAATGATCACATGATCCATATCAACTAAACCTTGTTCGATCATCACGTGAGATGGAGTAGTTTTCAGTGGTGAACATCTCTATGTTGATCATATCTACTATATGATTCACGTTCGACCTTTCAGTCTCCAGTGTTCCAAGGCCATGTCTGTATATGCTAGGCTCGTCAAGTTTAACCCGAGTATTCCGCATGTGCAAAACTGTCTTGCACCCGTTGTATGTGAACGTAGAGCCTATCACACCCGATCATCATGTGGTGTCTCAGCACAAAGAACTTTCACAACGGTGCATACTCAGGGAGAACACTTATACCTTGATATTTTAGTGAGGGATCATATAATAATGCTACCTCCGTACCAAGCAAAATAAGATGCGTAAAAGATAAACATCACATGCAACCAAAATATGTGACATGATATGGCCATCATCATCTTGTGCCTTTGATCTCCATCTCCATAGCACCATCATGATCTCCATTGTCACCGGCTTAACACCCTGATCTCCATCATAGCGTCATGGTTGTCTCACCAACTATTGCTTCTACAACTATCGCTAACGCATAGTGATAAAGTAAAGCAATTACATGGCGTTTGCATTTCATACAATAAAGCGACAACCATAAGGCTCCTGCCAGTTGCTGACAACTGTTACAAAACATGATCATGTCATACAACAACTTAGATCACATCATGTCTTGACCATATCACATCACAACATGCCCTAGAAAAACAAGTTAGACGTCCTCTACTTTGTTGTTGCAAGTTTTACGTGGCTGCTACGGGCTTCTAGCAAGAACCGTTCTTACCTATGCATCAAAACCACAACGGTGTTTCGTCAAGTTTGTTGTTTTAACCTTCAACAAGGACCGGTTGTAGTCAAATTTGATTCAACTAAAGTTGGAGCAACAGACACCCGCCAGCCACCTTTATGCAAAACTAGTTGCATGTATGTTAGTGGAACCGGTCTCATGAACGTGGTCATGTAAGGTTGGTCCGGGCCGCTTCATCCAACAATGCCGCCGAATCAAAATAAGACATTGATGGTAAGCAGTATGACTATCACCACCCACAATTCTTTTTGTTCTACTCGTGCATATCATCTACGCATAGACCTAGCTCGAATGCCACTGTTGGGGAACGTAGCACACAATTTCAAAAAATTCCTACGCTCACACAATATGTATCTAGGAGATGCATAGCAACGAGAAGTGGAGAGTGTGTCCACATACCCTCGTAGATCAAAAGCGGAAGCGTTTGCTTAATGCGGTTGATGTAGTCGAACGTCTTCTCGATCCAACCGATCAAGCACCGAACGTACGTCATCTCCGAGTTCTGCACACGTTCAGCTCGATGACATCCCTTGGACTCTTGATCCAGCAAAGTGTCGAGGGAGAGTTCCGTCAGCATGTTGGCGTGGTGACGGTGATGGTGAAGTGATCCGCGCAGGGCTTTGCCTAAGCACTACGTGAATATGACCGGAGGCGTAAAGTGTGGAGGGGGGCGCCGCACATGGCTTGGAACAATTGATGTGTGTTCTAGGGTCACCCCCTGTATATAAAGGACGGAGGGAGAGGAGGCCGGCCCTAGGCGCGCCCCTAGTAGGAGGAGTCCTACTTGGGTTCCTAGTAGGATTTGCCCCCCTTCCTTTTACCGGAGGGGGAAAGGGGGAAGGAGAGAGAGGGGGAGAAGGAAAGGGGGGAATTGCCCCTCCCCTTGTACAATTCACACTCCTCCTTGGTGGGGGACACGGCACCTTTTTGTGGGCTAGTGTGCCTCCCTCCTATGGCCCATTGCTACGTCTTGAGCTTGCGTTGGTTTTCCTCGAAGAGGAGAGGGTGATGCAGCAAGTGTAGCGTAAGTATTTCCCTCAGTTTTGAGAACCAAGGTATCAATCCAGTAGGAGGCTCCTCATAAGTCCCACGCACCTACACAAACAAACTGAGAACTCGCAACCAACGCAATAAAGGGGTTGTCAATCCCTTCACGGCCACCTACGAAAGTGAGATCTAATAAAGATAGTATGATAAGATAAATATATTTTTGGTATTATATAATATAGATGCAAAAATTAAAGATGCAAGTAAAAGTATATTGAAAGCAAATATGATAAGAGATAGACCCGGGGGCCATAGGTTTCACTAGAGGCTTCTCTCAAGATAGCATAAGTATTACGGTGGGTGAACAAATTACTGTCGAGCAATTGATAGAAAAGTGCATAGTTATGAGATTATCTAGGCATGATCATGTATATAGGCATCACGTCCATAACAAGTAGACCGACTCCTGCCTGCATCTACTACTGTTACTCCACACATCGACCGACTCCTGCCTGCATCTAGAGTATTAAGTTCAAAAGAATAGAGTAACGCATTAAGCAAGATGGCATGATGTAGAGGGATAAACTCATGCAATATGATATAAACCCCATCTTGTTATCCTCGATGGCAACAATACAATACGTGCCTTGCAACCCTTTCTATCACTGGGTAAGGACACCGCAAGATTGAACCCAAAGCTAAGCACTTCTCCCATGGCAAGAAAGACCAATCTAGTAGGCCAAGCCAAACTGATAATTCGAAGAGACTTGCAAAGATAACTCAATCATACATAAAAGAATTCAGAGAAGATTCAAATATTATTCATAGATAAACTTGATCATAAACCCACAATTCATCGGATCTCGACAAACACACCGCAAAAAGAGTTTACGTCGAATAGATCTCCACAAGAGAGGGGGAGAACATTTTATTGATATCCAAAAAGAGAGAAGAAGCCATCTAGCTAATAACTATGGACCCGTAGGTCTGTGGTAAACTACTCACCACTCATCGGAGGGGCAAGGATGTTGATGTAGAGGCCCTCCATGGTCGATTCCCCCTCCGACAGAGTGCCGGCGAAGGCTCCAAGATGGGATCTCGCGGATACAGAAGGTTACGGTGGTGGAAATTGTGTTTCGTGGTGCCCCTAGATGTTTTCAGGGTACGTAGGTATATATAGGAGGAAGAAGTACATCGGTGGCCGCCCAAGGGGCCCACGAGACAGGGGGGCGCGCCCTAGAGGGGGGCCTATCTCGTGGGGTCCTCGGGAGCTTCTTGACTTGCACTCCAAGCTCTCCGGATCACGTTCGTTCCAAAAATCACGCTCCCGAAGGTTTCATTCCGTTTGGACTCCGTTTGATATTCCTTTTCTTCGAAATACTGAAATAGGCAAAAAAAAGCAATATCGGCTGGGCCTCCGGTTAGTAGGTTAATCCCAAAAATGATATAAATGTATAAAATAAAGCCCATAAACATCCAAAAGGGGTAATATAATAGCATGGAACAATAAAAAATTATAGATATGTTGGAGACGTATCAAGCATCCCCAAGCTTAATTCCTACTCGTCCTCGAGTAGGTAAATGATAAAAAAGAAATTTTTGATGTGGAATGCTACTTAGCATAATTCATAATGTAATTTTATTTATTGTGGCATGAATGTTCAGATCCAAATGAATACAAAATAAAAGTTCATATTGACATAAGAAATAGTAATACTTCAAGCATACTAATCAAAGTAATCACGTCTTCTCAAAATAACATGGCTAAAGAAAGTTATCCCTACAAAATCATATAGTCTGGCTGTTGCTCTATCTTCATCACACAAAGTATTTAATCATGCACAACCCTGATGACAACCCAAACAATTGTTTCATACTTTAATAATCTCAAACTTTTTCAACTTTCACGCAATACATGAGCGTGAGCCATGGACATAGCACTATATGTGGAATAGAATGGTGGTTGTGGAGAAGACAAAAAAAAGGAGAAGATAGTCTCACATCAACTAGGCATATCAACGGGCTATGGAGATGCCCATTAATAGATATCAATGTGAGTGAGTAGGGATTGCCATGCAACGGATGCACTAGAGCTGTAAATATATGAAAGCTCAACAAAAGAAACTAAGTGGGGTGCATCCAACTTGCTTGCTCACGAAGACCTAGGGCACTTTGAGGAAGCCCATCATTGGAATATAAAAGCCAAGTTCTATAATGAAAAATTCCCACTAGTATATGAAAGTAACAACATATGAGACTCTCTAACATGAAGATCATGGTGCTATTTTGAAGCACAACTGTGGAAAAAGAGATAGTAGCATTGTCCCTTCTCTCTTTTTCTCTCATTTTATTTTTTTTCTTTTCTTTTTCTTCTTTTTTTTGTTTTCTTTGGCCTTCTCTTTTTTCTTTTTGGCCTTTTTTTTTCTTTTTAATTCTTTTTGTAAAGTCCGAAGTCTCATCCCGACTTGTGGGGGAATCATAGTCTTCATCATCCTTTCCTCACTAGGACAATGCTCTAATAATGAAGATCATCACACTTTTATGGATTTACAACTCAAAGCTAGAACAAGATATGACTCTATATGAATGCCTCCGGCGGTGTACCGGGATGTGCAATGAATCAAGAGCGACATGTATGAAAATTATGAAGGTGGCCTTGCCACAAATACAATGTCAACTACATGATCATGCAAAAAGCAATATGGCAAAAGTAATGCGTGTCATATGAACGGAACGGTGGAAAGTTGCATGGCAGTGCTTTCTTTGTTCGGTAGGATATTTTGCACTTTCATATTCTAGTTCCTCATTTGAGCGTTCTCTTGCTCTGTTGGTGGGGCATAAACTCAGAAATAGTTTTTGTTTTTTCTTTAAATAATAGTAAAAGTATGCATTCAAGTAGTAGCTTTTTCTAAATAGTCGAGTAAAGTCGAGTAGGGCTGGCAACAAGGACTAGGAAGATACGGGCTAGTTTGTTTTTTAGGGTAATATATCTCGGAATGGCTATGGAATTGCCATAATAGGTAGGTATGGTGGCTGTTTTGAGTATGGTAAATGGTGAGTGTATGGTACCGGCGAAAGTTGCGCAGTACACGAGAGGCTAGCAATGGTGGAAGGGTGAAAGAGTGCGTATAATCCATGGACTCAACATTAATCGAAAGAACTCATATACTTATTGCAAAAATTTAGAAGTCATCAAAAACCAAAGCACTACGCGCATGCTCCTAGGGGGATAGATTGGTAGGAAAAGGCCATCGCTCGTCCCCGACCGCCACTCATAAGGAAGACAATCAATAAATAAAATTGTGCTCCAACTTCATCACAAAGCGGTTCACCATACGTGCATGCTACGGGAATCACAAGCTTCAACACAAGCATTATTTAAATTCATAATCACCCAACTAGCATGACTTTAATATCACTACCTCCATATCTCAAAACAATTATCAAGCATCAAGTTGATCATAGCATCCAATTCACTTTCTATGATAGTTTTTATTATACCCAACTTGGATGCTCATCATTCTAGGACCAACTTTATGATCATAGCAAATACCATGCTGTTCTAAAAGACGCTCAAAATGATATAAGTTAAGCATGAGAGACTAGCAATTTCTTCAAAATTAAGACACCACCATGCTCTAAAAGATATAAGTGAAGCACTAGAGCAAAAACTATCAAGCTCAAAAGATATAAGTGAAGCACATAGAGTATTCTAGCAAATTCTAATCAAATAGGCTTCTCCCAAAAGGTGTGTACAGCAAGGATGATTGTGGTAAACTAAAAAGCAAAGACTAACATAATACACGACGCTCCAAGCAAAACACATAGCATGTGGCGAATAAAAATATAGCTCCAAGTAAAGTTACCAATGAACGAAGACGAAAGAGGGGATTCCTTCCCGGGGCATCCCCAAGCTTAGGCTTTTGGCTATCCTTGAATATCTTGGGGTGCCATGGGCATCCCCAAGCTTAGGCTCTTGCCACTCCTTATCCCATAGTCCATAAAAGCTTTACCCAAAACTTGAAAACTTCACAACACAAAACTCAACAGGAAATCTTATAAGCTCCGTTAGTGAAAGAAAACAAAACCACCACATAAGGTACTGCAATGAACTCATTATTTATTTATTTTGGTGTTAAACCTACTGTATTCCAACTTCTTTATGGTTTATAAACTAATTTACTAGCCATAGATGCATTGAAATAAGCAAACAACACACGAAAAACAGAATCTGTCAAAAACAGAACAGTCTGTAGCAATCTGTAACTAACGCAAACTTCTGGAACTCTAAAAATGATACCAAAATAGGAAGTCCTGGAAAATTTGTCTATTGAACAGCAGCAAAAAGAACCAACGCAAAATCACGTTCCTGTGATTTAACAAAATTATATTCGTGCGTGCAAAGTTTCTGTTTTTCAGCAGAATCAAATCAACTATCATCGTAGGTTATCCTATAGGTTCTACTTGGCACAAACACTAATTAAATGATAAAAACACATCTAAACAGAAGGTAGATGCAAGATTTATTACTAAACAGGAGCAAAAACAAAAAACATAAAGAAAATTGGGTTGCCTCCCAACTAGCGCTATCGTTTAACGCCCCTAGCTAGGCATAAAAAGCAAAGATAGATCTAACTAGTGTCGTAATAGTAAAATAGATCTTGAAAGCTCATCTCATATTCTCTACGTTCGGCAGCAGGTTTCCTTTGAGGCAAGCAAAAGTAATCAAAAGGGCTAAATTTAGTGGGACAAAGATCCCCAAGATCAATCACAGGAGGAACGGGTTCCTCCTTTGGCCCTTCATAGTGCACAACTATTTCATCACTAAAAGCATTCTTTTGGCAAAATCTTGTGAGCCTATACTCAAGAGAGTATCTTAGCTCATTATTTCGAAGGGCAAAATCATTATTAAGCTCGTTAATGCAATCAACCAAGACATTGGTAGGAACCTTTTTTTCTAAGGTTTTCATTAAAAGCGACATAGTCCGAGGATTGAAAACGTCTAATTTCCTCTTGATCATAGAGGATCGCTTCTATGGGAGGACGACCAGCGTCCACCCTATAGTGCGTAAAGATTTCTTTGGCCTCTCTTACGATAAATCTAAACTCATGAGCCAAAAAGATAGTAACAGCACGCTTAACAGAAGAATGCTCAATATTGGAGAATTCTAGGAAAATTCTTTGTATGCAAGGATGCATATGCATAAATTGTCTTTCAAGTTCAACTACAAGCATAGCGATAGCATCCGCAAGACTACTAGTTCTATGAAGAATAGAACAACCCATGGAAGGTAAAGCACCAGCACAAGTAAAGAAATCTTGAATAACACCTTTGCCAATGATGTTACCACAACCGATTCGAAACTTTTTAGTATGCAAGATAGGGGGTTCATCGGCCGGAGCCTCAGGATTTTTTGTGTTATCATTATTGTCCATATCGACGATAATCTCCCCAATTTCAGACATAGCGGCAAACAAAAGCAAGGCGAAAGAAAGCGGGCAAAAAAGAGAGGAGGAGATTGGGAAAGAGAGGGCGAACAAAACAGCAAGGGTGAAGTGGGGGAGAGGAAAACGAGAGGCAAATGGCAAATAATGTAAATGCGAGGGAGATGGGTTTGTGATGGGTACTTGGTATGTCTTGACTTGAGCGAAGACCTCCTCGGCAACAGTGCCAGAAATCCTTCTTGCTACATCTTGAGCTTGCGTTGGTTTTCCTCGAAGAGGAGAGGGTGATGCAACAAGTGTAGCGTAAGTATTTCCCTCAGTTTTGAGAACCAAGGTATCAATCCAGTAGGAGGCTCCTCAAAAGTCCCACGCACCTACACAAACAAACTGAGAACTTGCAACCAACGCAATAAAGGGGTTGTCAATCCCTTCACGGCCACTTGCAAAAGTGAGATCTAATAAAGATAGTATGATAAATATATTTTTGGTATTTTATAATATAGATGCAAAAAGTAAAGATGCAAGTAAAAGTAGATTGAAAGCAAATATGATAAGAGATAGACCCGGGGGCCATAGGTTTCACTAGAGGCTGCTCTCAAGATAACATAAGTATTACGGTGGGTGAACAAATTACTGTCGAGCAATTGATAGAAAAGCGCATAGTTATGAGATTATCTAGGCATGATCATGTATATAGGCATCACGTCCATAACAAGTAGACTGACTCCTGCCTGCATCTACTACTATTACTCCACACATAGACCGACTCCTGCTTGCATCTAGAGTATTAAGTTCATAAGAACAGAGTAACGCATTAAGCAAGATTACATGATGTAGAGGGATAAACTCATGCAATATGATATAAACCCCATCTTGTTATCCTCGATGGAAACAATACAATATGTGCCTTGCAACCCTTTCTATCACTGGGTAAGGACACCGCGAGATTGAATCCAAAGCTAAGCACTTCTCCCATGGCAAGAAAGACCAATCTAGTAGGCCAAGCCAAACTGATAATTCGAAGAGACTTGCAAAGATAACTCAATCATACATAAAAGAATTCAGAGAAGATTCAAATATTATTCATAGATAAACTTGATCATAAACCCACAATTCATCGGATCTCCACAAACACACTGCAAAAAGAGTTTACATCGAATAGATCTCCACAAGAGAGGGGGGGACATTGTATTGAGATCCAAAAAGAGAGAAGAAGCCATCTAGCTAATAACTATGGACCCGTAGGTCTATGGTAAACTAGTCACAACTCATCAAAGGGGCAAGTATGTTGATGTAGAGGCCCTCCATGGTCGATTCCCCCTCCGGCAGAGTGCCGGCGAAGGCTCCAAGATGGGATCTCGCGGATACAGAAGGTTATAGTGGTGGAAATTGTGTTTCGTGGTGCCCCTGGATGTTTTCAGGGTACGTAGGTATATATAGGAGGAAAAAGTACGTCGGTGGCTGCCCGAGGGGCCCGCGAGACAGGGGGCGCGCCCTACAGGGGGGCACGGCCCCCTATCTCGTGGGGTCCTCGGGAGCTTCTTGACTTGCACTCCAAGCTCTCCGGATCAGGTTCGTTCCAAAAATCACGCTCCCGAAGGTTTCATTCCGTTTGGACTCCGTTTGATATTCCTTTTCTTCGAAATACTGAAATAGGCAAAAAAACAGCTATATGGGCTGGGCCTCCGGTTAGTAGGTTAGTCCCAAAAATGATATAAATGTATCAATAAAGCCCATAAACATCCAAAAGGGGTAATATAATAGCATGGAACAATCAAAAATTATAGATACGTTGGAGACGTATCACCCATATGGCCCATATCTTCCCCCGGGGGGTTCCGGTAACCCCCGGGTACTCCGATATGTACCCGATACATTCCGGAACACTTCCAGTGTCCGAATACTACCTTCCAATATATCAATCTTTACCTCTCGACCATTTCGAGGCTCCTCGTCATCTCCTTAATCTCATTCGGGACTCCGAACAACATTCGGTCACCAAATCACATAACTCATATAATACAAATCGTCATCGAACGTTAAGCGTGCGGACCCTATGGGTTTGAGAACTATGTAGACATGACCGAGACTCCTCTCCGGTCAATAACCAACAGCAGAACCTGGATGCTCATATTGGTTCCCACATATTCTATTAAGATCTTTATCGATCGAACCGTTATGACAACATATGTTATTCCCTTTGTCATCGGTATGTTACTTGCCCGAGATCCGATCGTCGGTATCTTCATACCTAGTTCAATCTTGTTACCGACAAGTCTGTTTACTCATTTCGTAATGCATCATCCTGCAACTAACTCATTAGTCACATTGCTTGCAAGGCTTATCATGATGTGCATTACCGAGAGGGCCCAGAGATACCTCTCCGATACTCGGAGTGACAAATCCTAATCTCGATCTATGCCAACCCAACAAACACCTTCGGAGATACCTGTAGAGCATATTTATATTCACCCAGTTATGTTGTGATGTTTGATAGAACACAAGGCATTCCTCCGGTATCCGGGAGTTGCATAATCTCATAGTCGAAGGAATATGTATTTTACATGAAGAAAGCAACAACAGTAAAACTGAACGAACAATATGCTAAGCTAATAGATGGGTCTTATCCATCACATCATTCTCCTAATGACGTCATCCCATTCATCAAATGACAACTCATGTCTATGGTTAGGAAACTTAACCATCTTTTATTGACGAGCTAGTCTAGTAGAGGCTTACTAGGGACACAGTGTTCACATGTATCAAGTTTCCGGTTAATACAATTCTAGCATGAATAGTAAACATTTATCATGATATAAGGAAATATAAGTAACAGCTTTATTATTTCCTTTAAAGTATATTTCCTTCACATTGGCATGCCATAGGCTATTGGATGAACCCGAAAAATGGGATTGGAACCAATTGAAGCTGGAATTCCATAAAAAATTATCCTATGCACTTGGTTTATCGTGATCGGAATTATATATATATAATTTTTGGCCTCGTGAAGGAGAAAGTATCGCTCAAGATTGGGGTAGGCTTAAGGACATGAGGCATACATGCCCCAATCATGAGCTCCCGAGAGATATGATCATGCAAAGATTTTATGCTCGGCTTTCTAATAATGATAAAATAATGCTTGATTCATCTTCCACTGGTTCTTTCTCAAAAATAAGTGTTGAATTCAAATGGAATCTTATTGAGAGAATTAAACACTACTCTGAATATTGGGAAATCAAAAAAGGTAACGACTCCAACATAAATCTTGAATTTGATTGTGTTAATTCTTTTATAGAAACTGATATTTTTCATGAGCTTAGTGCAAAATATGGACTTGACTCTGAGATAGTAGCTACATTTTGTGAATAATTTGCTGCTCATGTTGATCTCCCTACGGAGAAGTGGTTAAAATTTTATCCACCTATTGAAAATATTTGTGAAGAACCAACTATTGCTAAAACTGAAACAATTGCTTATACTGCTAATCCAGTTGTGCCTACTACTTATATTGAGAAACCTCTTTTCCCTATTAGGATTAAGGAACATGCTAAGGATACAACTTTGGTTCATAAGAGTAATATTAAAACACCTAAACCCTCTTAAAAAATTAAGGTAGAGCAAGGTTGTCAGAATCATGATTCAGAATCAGATTAGTGTTCGGATGGTAACATCACAGATCGTAGAATCTTAACTATAAGGATCATACAAACGTAGATTCTACAAACCAAAATCATAGAATCGGAGGGGTTAGTTTGGATCGTAAAGCTGTAGAATCATACAACAGAATCACGATTCTTGACAACCTTGAGGTAGAGCCTTCTATTGCAATAGTTAAAGATCTCTTGGTTGATAATATTGATGGGCATGTTATTTATTTCTGTGATGAAGCTGCTAGGATTGCTAAACAAGTCAGAACTGAGCAAGATAAGTTAGATAAGAATAAGAAAGTTGTTGGCATGTCTGTTGTTTCTGTTAAGATTGGAGATCATTTCTATCATGGTTTATGTGATATGGGTGCTAGTATAAGTTCTATTCTTTTTTGTCTGTATCAAAAAGTCATGCATGATATTGCACCAGTAGAAATAGAAGAGATCGATGTTACTATTAAGCTTGCAAATGGAGACACTATTTCACCACTGGGAATTGTCAGAGATGTTGAAGTATTGTATGGTAAGATTAAATATCCTACTGATTTCCTAGTACTTGGATCACAACAAGATAATTTTTCCCATTATATTTGGTAGGCCTTTCTTGAATACTATTAATGCTGAAATTGATTGTATCAAAGAAAAGGTCAAGGTTAAGTTTGGTGACGTATCTGATGAATTTAGTTTCTCCAAGTTTAATAGACAACCCCATGATAAATATTTATCTAAATAAAGATGATATTATTAGTCTTGCCTCTATTGTCATACCTCCTACTGATCCCTTAGAACAATATTTGCTAGACCATGAAAATGATATTCATATGAATGAAATAAATGAAATTGATGAATATTATATAGGAAAGCACCTATCCTTAAGCATAATTTACATGTTGAAACTTTGGGAGATCCTTTTCCACCTAAGTGTGATCCTGTGTTTGAATTAAATAAACTCCCAAATACATTGAAATGTCCTTATCTTGATGAAAATAAAAATATCCTGTTATTATCAATGCTAACCTTTTAGTGCACGAAGAAATTGATTATTGAAAACTTTGAGGAAGCATCGTGCTACAATTGGACATACTCTTGATGATCTTAAGGGTATCAGCCCCACTCTGCACCAGCATCAGATTGAAGGAAATATGCCCTAGAGGCAATAATAAAGTTGCTATTTTATATTTCCGTATATCCTAAGAAGTGTTTATTATTCATGCTAGAATTGTATTAACCGGAAACTTGATACATGTGTGGATACATAGACAAAACACCATGTCCCTAGTAAGCCTCTACTAGACTAGCTCATTAATCAAAGATGGTTAAGTTACCTAACTATACACACGTGTTGTCATTTGATGAACGGGATCACATCATTAGGAGAATGATGTGATGGACAAGACCCATCCGTTAGCTTAGCATAATGATTGTTAAGTTTTTTTGCTATTGCTTTCTTCATGGCATATACATATTCCTTTGACTATGAGATTATGCAACTCCCGGATACCGGAGGAATACCTTGTGTTCTATGAGATGTCACAACATAACTGGGTGATTATAAAGATGCTCTACAGGTATCTCCAAAGGTGTTTGTTGGGTTGGCATAGATCGAGATTAGGATTTGTCACTTCGAGTATCGGAGAGGTATCTCTGGGCCCTCTCCGTAATGCACATTATGATAAGCCTTGCAAGCAATGTGACTAATGAGTTAGTTGCGGGATGATGCATTATGGAACGAGTAAAGAGACTTGCCAGTAACGAGATTGAACTAGGTATGAAGATACCGATGACCGAATCTCGGGCAAGTAACATACCGATGACAAAGGGAATAATGTATGTTGTCATGACGGTTTGACCGATAAAGATCTTCATAGAATATGTAGGAACCAATATGAGCATCCGGGTTCTGCTATTTGTAATTGACCGGAGAGGTGTCTCGGTCATGTCTACATAGTTCTCGAACCTGTAGGGTCCGCACGCTTAACGTTTGATGATGATTTTGATTATATGAGTTATGTGATTTGCTGACCGAATGTTGTTCGGAGTCCCGGATGAGATCATGGAGATGATGAGGAGTCTCTAAATGGTTGAGAGGTAAATATTGATACATAGGACGATGGTATTCGAACACCGGAAGTGTTTCAGGATGCACCGGGTACTTATCAGGTCACCGGAAGGTGTTCCGGGCACCCCTGACAAAAGATATGGGCCTTATGGTCTAAGAGGGGAAGCACACCAGCCACAAAGGGGCTGGTGCGCCCCCCATATGGGCTGGCAAAATTGGAGAAGGAAATGGGAAGAAGGAAAGGAAAAGGGGAATAGGATTCCCCCTCCCACCTCTTCCCTTCCTATTCCGAATAGGAATAGGAAAGGGGAGGCCGAATTGGGAGGACCCCGAGTAGGATTCCTCCTACTTGGGGTGCCCCCTTGGCTACCTATCCTCCTCTCCAACCTATATATATGTTGGGGGGGGGCACCGCTAGAACACACATCAAACATTGTTAGCCATGTGCGGCGCCCCCCTCCACAGTTTACGCCTCTGGTCATATTCGTGTAGTGCTTAGGCGAAGCCATGCATGGATCACTTCACCATCACCGTCCCCATGTCATCGTGCTAACAGAACTCTCCCTCGACACTTTGCTGGATCAAGAGTTCGAGGGACATCATCGAGCTGAATGTGTGTAGAACTTGGAGGTGCCGTATGTTCGGTACTTGATCGGTCAGAACGAGAAGAAGTTCGACTACATCAACCGCGTTAACAAATGCTTCTGCTTCTGGTCTATGAGGGTACATGGACACACTCTCCCCCTCTCGTTCCTATGCATCTCCTAGATAGATCTTATGTGAGCAAAGGGAATTTTTTGAAACTGCATGCTACGTTTCACAACAGTGGCATCCGATCCAGGTCTATGCGTAGATGATATGCATGAGTAGAACACAAAGAGTTGTGGGCGGTGATCGTCATACTGCTTACCACCAACGTCTTATTTTGATTCGACGATATTGTTGGAAGAAGCGGCCCGAACCAACCTTACATGACCACGTTCATGAGACCGGTTCTACTGACAGACATGCAACTAGTTTTGCATAAAGGTGGCTGGCGGGTGTCTGTTTCTCCAACTTTAGTTGAATCGAATTTGACTGCGGCCGGTCCTTGTTGAAGGTTAAAACAGCAAACTTGATAGATCACCGTTGTGATTTTAATGCGTAGGTAAGAACGGTTCTTGCTAGAAGCCCGTAGCAGCCACGTAAAACTTGCATCAACAAATTAGAGGACGTATAACTTGTTTTTACAAGGCATGTTGTGATGTGATATGGTCAAGACATGATGTGATATACGTTATTGTATGAGATGATCATGTTTTGTAAAAGTTATCGGCAACTGGCAGGAGCCTTATGGTTGTCGCTTTATTGTATGAAATGCAAACGCCATGTAATTGCTTTACTTTATCACTATGCGTTAGCGATAGTTGTAGAAGCAATAGTTGGCGAGA
>NC_041391.1:281475351-281491713 GCF_002162155.2 Triticum dicoccoides
AAAAGCACAAGATGATGATGGCTATATCATGTCACATAGCTTGATTGCATGTGATGTTTATATTTTATATGCATCTTATTTTGCTTAGTACGGCGGTAGTATTATAAGATGATCCCTTAACTAAATTTCGAGGTACAAGTGTTCTCCCTGAGTATGCACCATTGCGAAAGTTCTTCGTGCTGAGACACCACGTGATGATCAAGTGTGATAGGCTCTACATTCACATACAACGGGTGCAAGACAGTTTTGCACATGCGGAATACTCAGGTTAAACTTGACGAGCCTAGCATGTACAGACATGGCCTCGGAACACTAGAGACCGTAAGGTCAAACATGCGTCAGATAGTAGATATGATCAACATAGAGATGTTCACCATTGAAGACTACTCCATCTCATGTGATGATCGGACATGGTTTAGTTGATTTGGATCACGTGAGCATTTAGATGACTCGAGGGATGTCTATCTAAGTGGGAGTTCTTAAGTAATATGATTAATTGAACTTTAATTTATCATGAACTTAGTCCTGATAGTATTTGCAAATTATGTTGTATACCAATAGCTCGCGTTGTAGCTGCCCTATGTTTTTAATATGTTCCTAGAGAAAACTAAGTTGAAAGTTGATAGTAGCAATGATGCGGACTATGTTTGTGATCTGAGGATTATCCTCATTGCTACACAGAAGAATTATTTCCTTGATGGACCGTTAGGTGACAGACCTATTGCAGGTGCAGATGCAGACATTATTTACGTCTGACAAGCTCGGTATGATGACTACTTGATATTTTAGTGCACCATGTGTCGGAGTAATGGGCCACGGGTAGCCTCACCCGAGTCCCGTAACCTGTCGAGAATTTGGGCCGGCTTCACCCCACGAAACCTCATACTGAACCGCCACCTTCTGGTGGCCGGCTGGCTTAACGGACGGCTACCCGAAGATGGCCAAAGCACCAGTAGACGACACCAAGAATGGCCGGCTCCTATCAGGCGACCTCCAGAGAGGCCGGCGTTGAGCAGGCGGCCACCCGGCTCCCTCAGAGTTTGCGCCCTCATCAAGAGGACAAGACAAGGCGAGGCTACAGTGTAGTCCCTCACCCCCGAATCCTGGGCTTGGCATGGCTACAGTGCCTCATACCGGCGGGGGTCTCCCGCCGGCACAACATTGTTGCCACTCCTCCCTCGACGTCACTCCTGATAGGTGGAGTCCTGTTCCCCACGATGACCTGTCGGTACGGCCTGCAGGCGGCTGGCCCTATGAGGCAGCGAGAGCCCAGAAGACGGCAGAAGCCAGACTAGCCGGACCTGAGGGAGGTCGGCCTCTATCAGGCGGCCAGCTCCTCCCTCGGGGCCCGTGCACCATCAACCAGATAATACATGGTGTGGCTACAGTGATCTCCCACCAGGCGGTGGGAATGTAGCCACACTTTCCTGACCAAGCCTGCGTCATTAGCAGCACGGCTATAGTGAACAATCACCAACTAGACCCGCCAGCGGCGGGAGCGGCCTATCGGCTCCGTATCGGACTAGTCGGTGGGCCCCAGTAGCCGGCGGAGAAGCCAGCGACCAGAGACACCGACAGCCGGGTCCAACACCCGGCCAGATTACCATTGTACCCCTGGGGTAGGCCTATATAAA
Organism: Triticum dicoccoides; assembly: GCF_002162155.2. Classification (NCBI taxonomy): domain Eukaryota; kingdom Viridiplantae; phylum Streptophyta; class Magnoliopsida; order Poales; family Poaceae; genus Triticum; species Triticum dicoccoides. The sequence continues at coordinate 281,476,986 of NC_041391.1, forward strand.
CCCCCCATGGCACCCATGCAAAGGGTTCCCACTCCAGTAGAACTAGTCACTACCCTAGAGTAAGAAGAGAGCTAGCCCTGCCTCCTTCTACCTCTAGCACACAGCTCAAGGAGCACCATTGTATCACTTGTGCCTTAGTGATCATGCGGAGACCCCGCAGAGCAGGACTAGGGGTGTTATCTCCTAGGAGAGCCCCGAACCTGGGTAAAGTGCGTCGGCATTCGTGTCTACGCCTCACCCCGCTTCCAGGCACCGATGACGTTCTACTTGCTCCCACCATGATAAGCCATCCTTTGGCATATGTTGCACCCAACCCCCGACATTTGGCGGCCACCATGGGGCAAGGTGCACTGTCTTTCGGAGACCTGCTTTGGACGGGAACGTTGTTACTTCCTCGCGAGTGAAGCCAGCCCAGCAAGCCCGATGGCGTCAGCCTCGATGCGCTGTATGGCACGGAGATCGCTTGCGCGGCGAGCTGCCTCATCGACCTTGTTTGCGAGATCCACCTCTCCGACGAGCCGGCCTCCGACGCGGGCACCGGCTGCCTCGAGAGCCGCCTCGTCAGCCTCCTCGATCAGCTTCACGTCACCAGCGAGTCTGCTGTGGACCTGGAGTCTGTTGGCTCCACCGACCCAATGATCATCGACTCCGACACAGTGTCGCTTGACGCGTTCCCCACCAACGTGGTGGTCTATGACAAGCCGCATCCTCGCAAGTACAGCGGCGGGAGCACCGTCACGGAGGTGCTTATCATCAACAGTGGCGAGCGCTTGGACGGAGGACTTCGAGACCCACTCGATGCGGCGCTGTGAGATCTGTCAGCGTCCATCCCAGAAGACGCAGACGCTGAGATGCTGGAAGCACGCCGCGTCCAGCTCCTCGAGAGTGCTGGCCGACTGGACAGCATGCGACTCCTCTTGGATGCCTATCGGCGCGAGATGGACCGGGCCGTTGGTGGCACGCCGGCCCCTGAGGGGCCTAGCCGCATTGGCTCGATCCGGCAGCATGGCACGACCGTCGCCAGCATGTTCGGGATGGAACGCCCTGTCTATGCCACGCCTGCGGAGAACATCCGTGCCGCCCAGGCGGTGACGGATGAGCTAGACAAGTACGAGGGTGACGAGCGTCGCCACATGACGGAGCGAGTCCAGCAGCTCCTAGACGCGGCCGCGGCGCAACATGAAGCCGGCTGCCGCACCGAAGTGCCCGTCCGACGGAACGACGAACCGACCCTTCGCCAGGACCACAGCACGACATCGCGGACACTGACTGGTGGCGCCCGCGGAAGAAGAGGCAATGAGCCGGCTGCCAGCCGCAGCCGGACTCGCCTCTCCATTGAGCGTGACGAAGACGGCCGCCCTCGGGCAGTGGAGCAGCGAGGCGACCCGCCTCCCCCTCTGCCTCGTGGAGAAAGGCATCCCACTCCGCTGCCTGTCACACACCCGACACTCGGGGACCGCCTTGGCCACTGAGAGGGAGTCGGAGAGAACGACGCCCGCCATCGGATCGACCACCTCAACTGATCCCTGGCGTTAGAAGAAGAAGACACGTTGGGACCGCCTTGTTTCGGCCCACGAATCCGAGATGAGCCTTTCCCCAAAGGGTTCACATTCCCAAGAGATACGCCCAAGTACACCGGCTCCATGAAGCCGAAGGACTGGCTGGTCGACTACTCCACGGCTGTCAGCATAGCGAACTGCAACAAGCGCGTTGCTGTGAAGTACGTCCCGCTCATGTTTCAAGGCACAGCCCGGACGTGGCTTAACAGCCTAAAGCCCCGCAGCATCAACAGCTGGGTTGATTTCACTGAAGCCTTCATCCGCAACTTCACTAGCACGTACAAGCGGCCTCCCAAGCCCCGACAGCTCACCTTGTGCGTCCAAGGGCCCAGCGAATCGACTCGCGACTATCTCACGCACTGGGCCGAGCTGCGCAACTCCTGCGAAGGCGTGCACAAAGTGTAGGCAATCGAGTACTTCACCGCCGGGTGCCAAGAGGGCACCCTCCTCAAGCACCGGCTTCTCTGTGACGAGCCTGCAACTCTCGACGAACTGCTAATCATCGCCCACAAGCACGCCACAGCTGACTCCTCCATGAAGGCGGAAATCCTAGTTGATGCGTCTGACAAGGTGGCACCTTAGGCTCCTCGGACTCTGGCTGGTGACACCAGTCGGCGATAGCATCCAAGCGACAACAAGTGGAAGGCCACCCAGCCAGCTTCCACCAGCCGGCACGTGGCGACAGTCAAAGACCAGCAGCCGGAAGGGCAGCCAGCGCCCAAGCGTCAGAAGGGCGGCAAGCCCAATTGGTTGCCCGCCTTCTCTTACGAGCAGACCCTTGATGCACCCTGCAAGTGCCATAGTGGCGCGAAGCCGTCCAATCACACTACTCGGAAGTGACATTGGTTCACTAGAATCGCCAAGGGAGATGGACTCCTGCCTCCTCCGCCTGCCGGCCCGCCGCCTCCTCCGCCCCAGTAGCCGGCGGCTCGACCAGTCGGCGCCATACAAGAAGAGTATCCTGAGGAGCACGGAGCCTATGTTGTGTTCACCAATGTGGCCAATGACAGACGCAGCAGACGGCTGAAACAACAAGAAGTACAAGCGGTGGCATCAGACACTCCAGAATTCATGCATTGGTTTGAAAAGCCCATCAGTTGGATCAGGGCCGACCACCTGGAGGTGATGCCCTCCCCTGGTTCCTACGCCCTGGTCCTAGATGCTACCTTTGCGATGGAGAGGCAGGCTGCTTGTTTCTCCAGAGTCCTGATAGGTGGCGGCAGCAGCATCAATATCCTGTACCGTGACACAATGGAGAAGTTGGGAATCAAGCAGAAGCAGCTCCACCCTAGTCGGACTGTATTCCATGGCATAGTCCCTGGCCTTTCCTGCTCACCAATCGGCAAGACCCAAGTTGATGTTCTCTTCGGAGACAAGAATCATTTCCACCAAGAGCCAGTTTGGTTTGAAGTGGTGGACCTTGAGAGCCCCTACCATGCGTTGCTTGGCCGGCCTGCCCTGGCCAAGTTCATGGCAGCCCCCCACTATGCTTACCTCAAGATGAAGATGCCGAGTACCAAGAGGATCTTGACCGTAGTTGGAGACTACAAGAAGTCGTTTGCCTGCACCACGGACAGCAGCCGGCTAGCCGAGTCCCTTGTGATTGCAGCTGAGAAGCGGCTCCTTGACCAGGTTGTGGCGATGGCAGGCAAGAAGCCGGAAATGTCACCCATCCCCAAGGAGTCGGAGGTGGAGGGCTCGTTCAAGCCGGCGAAGCGAACAAAGAAGATACCCTTGGACCTGAAGCACCCGGAGAGGCACGCAGTCATAGGTGCAAACCTTGACAGCAAATAGGAAAGCGAGCTCGTCGATTTCCTCCGTGAGAATCGGGACATCTTTGCATGGTCTCCCAAAGACATGCCGGGTGTTCCGACGGATTTCACTGAGCACAAGTTACATGTCCGACCTGGCGCCAAGCCGGTCAGGCAGCCCTTGCGCCGCCTGTCAGAAGAGAAGAGAAGAGTTGTCGGAGAAGAGATAGCCCGACTTCTAGCAGCAGGTTTCATCATGGAAGTATTCTTTCCAAAGTGGTTGGCCAACCCAGTTCTCGTGTTGAAGAAAAATAAGCAGTGGCACATGTGTATTGATTATACCAACCTCAACAAAGCTGCCCCAAAGATCCCTTTGCCCTGCCAAGAATTGACCAAGTGATAGACTCCACAGCCGAATGCGAGTTGTTGAGTTTTTTGGATGCGTACTCAGGGTACCATCAGATAAAGCTGAACCTGGCCGATAGGCTGAAGACCGCCTTCATCACACCATTTGGAGCCTTCTGCTACCTGACCATGACGTTCGGCTTGCGAAATGCCGGCGCCACGTTTTAGCGTTGCATGCAGAAGTGTCTCCTCAAGCAACTCGGCAGAAACGCCCATGTCTATGTGGATGATGTGGTGGTGAAGACGGAGAAGCATGACACGCTGCTGGAAGACCTCAAGGAGACTTTTGAGAACCTGCGCCGATTCCAGATCAAGCTCAACCCAGAGAAATGCTTCTTTGGAGTACCAGCCGGCCAGCTTCTTGGCTTTTTGGTCTCAGAGCGTGGCATAGAGTGCAACCCTGTGAAAATCAAGGCCATTGAGAAGATGGAGGTGCCCACCCAACTGCTGGACGTGCAGAAATTCATCGGCTGCCTGGCGTCAATCAGCCGTTTCATTAGTTGGCTGGGCGAGAAGGCCCTTCCCCTATACCAGATCATGAAGAAGACCACTTTTTTCAAGTGGAACGACAAGGCGGACGAAGCTTTTCTCCAGCACAAAAAGATGTTGACCACCCGCCTACCTTGGCGGCTCCGACTGATAAAGAGCTAATGCTCCTCTACATTACCGCCACCAGTCGGGTGGTCAGCACAGTCATAGTGGTAGAACGCAAGGAGGAGGGCAGAGCATTGCCGGTCCAGAGGCCGGTATATTACTTGACTGAAGTACTACCCGCTTCCAAGAAAAACTACCCCCACTACCAGAAGATGTGCTATGGTGTGCACTTTGCCGCCAAGAAGCTGAAGCCTTACTTTCAAGAGCACCCAATAACCGTTGTCTGCACTGCTCCGCTTGCTGAGATCATTGGAAGCCGAGATGCGTCAGGCCGAGTGGCCAAATGGGCCATTGATCTGGCCCCTTACATCATCTACTACCAGCCTTGCACCGCCATCAAGTCACAAGCACTGGCCGACTTCCTCGTTAACTGGGACGAGACCCAGTACCTGCCGCTAGCGCCAGACTCTACCCATTGGCGGATGCACTTCGATGGTTCAAGAATGCGCACCGGTCTGGGAGCCGGCATCGTCCTCACCTCTCCCAAAGGCGACAAGCTCAGATATGTGCTGAAAACCCACTTTGCCGCCTTCAACAATGTAGCTGAGTACGAGACACTCATACACGGGCTCCAGCTTGCCAAGGAACTCGGCATTTGCCGGATCCTGTGCTATGGTGACTCCGACTTGGTGGTCCAGCAGTCGTCAGGCGACTGGGATGCCAAGGATGCAAATATGGCAAGCTACCGCTTCCTCGTACAACAACTCAGTGGATATTTTGACGAGTGCGAGTTCCTTCATGTGCCAAGAAATGACAACGAGCAAGCAGATGCCCTAGCACGGATCGGCTCCACCCGGCAAGCGATACCAGTCGACGTTGCCCTACAACACCTCCTTAAGCCGTTTGCCAAGCCATCACCAGAGTCCGACTCCATCTTCGTGCTGGCCCCTCCTGAAGCAGTCGGATCCGACTTGAGGGCCCCAAAAGCCGGCGCGGGGACTTCGGCAGGCGGCCCGGGGACTGCAGCCGTCGCACCCGGCCCGGGGACTGCAGCAATCGGCTCGGGGACTTCTTCAATGCAGTAGGCGACAGCCGACTCCAACCCGCCACCTCCCGTCCCAACCGCCCTTGTACAAGTTGCCGTCGTGGCAGTCGAAGTAATAACAGCGCCTTCATGGGCTCAACCCATCCTTAACTTTCTGGTGAACAAAGAGCTACCGACTAATGAGATTCTAGCCCGACAAGTGCAACGGCGGGTAGCTGCTTACACCATAGTCAACAAAGAACTGGTACGGCGCAGTGTCACTGGTGTGTACCAGTGCTACATGGAGCCGGACCAGGGTCAAGCAATTCTCAAAGATATCCACCAAGGTGAATGTGGTCACCACTCGGCTTCAAGATCACTTGTTGCCAAAGCTTTCCGCCAAGGTTTCTTCTGGCCGACTGCTCTAGAAGACGCCAAAGAGTTGGTCCAGAAGTGTAAAGGGTGTCAGAAGTTCTGCTCCAAGCCCCACTTTTCCCGGCTTCTGCACTCAAGACCATCCCCATTGCCTGGCCCTTTGCCGTTTGGGGGCTGGACATGGTGGGGCCATTCAAGACGGCTCGTGGTGGCATGACTCATCTGCTTGTCGCTGTGGATAAGTTCACCAAGTGGATAGAGGCAAAGCCAATCAAGAAGCTGAATGGGCTGACTGCCATGACTTTCATCGCCGACATCACCACTCGATACGACATACCACATAGCATCATCACCGACAACGACACAAACTTCGCCAAAGGAGCCTTGGCACGTTTCTGCACGACGCAGGGCATCTGACTGGACTTAGCGCCCATCCGCAGTCAAACGGCCAAGTAGAGCGAGCAAACGACCTCATTCTATCCGGCATCAAGCCCTGACTGGTCGATCCTCTAGAGTGTTCGGCTGGCTGTTGGCTCGATGAGCTGCCGGACGTCCTCTGGAGCCTGTGCACGACTTCGAACAAGTGGACCGGATTCATGCCCTTCTTCCTCGTCTACGACGCTGAAGCCGTCATCCCGACGGACATAGAGTTCGTCTCCCCGTGAGTCACCATGTACACCGAGGTGGACGCCAAGGAGGCGCGAGAAGACGACATCGACTTGCTGGAAGAGGGTCGGTTGCTGGTGCTCAGCCGGTCCGCCATCTACCAGTAGAGCCTGCGCCGATACTACAACCGCAAGGTCAAGCCAAGATCCTTCCAAGAGGGGGACCTTGTGCTCCCGCTGATCCAGCGAACAGCCGGCCAGCACAAGCTCTCGGCACCTTGGGAAGGACCTTTCATCACCAGCAAGGTACTGGGCCGGTTCCTACGACCTGATCGACGCTTAGAAGCCCAGAGCACGCAAAAGGGATGACTCAGGCAAGGAGATGGAGAGGCCATGGAATGCAAACCTCCTCCGAAGATTTTACAGTTGAAAGCAGTATGTATCACGCTACCTTTTGTATTAAGTACGAAGACTCCGGGTCCCCCGAGAAGAGCTCAGGGACTACCCTCTTTTATCTATATGATATGTGGTATGCCTATGAGTGTGTGTTATTTTATTATTCCGCCTGGCAATGGGTTCAACTAGTCGGCCCGGAGGCTCACCGCCTTCTGCTATATGCCGTCTCCTGCAGCCGTACAAGTAGTGTGTCGGCACCAAAAACTTCCCCTGTCAGAATCCGCAGCTCGCAGAGCGACTGTACGGTGGGAAGGGGTTGCAAAATAATGCCCACATGAAAAATGGCTAAGGAAAGTACGCATATAGCCAAGGCTGGCATTCTGCCTTTTCGGCCGGCTGCCGAGCAGCCGGCTGGCCGGCTCCTTGCCGACACTCCAAACGGCTAAGTACTTTCCTCCCCACAAATAGCTAAGTACTCGACCCAGCCGCAGTCCGCAGAGCGGCTGTTTGGCTGGCAAGAGGATAGCCAAGGGAGGGCGGCAAAGGAAAAAAGCAAGGAGTATATGTTGGGGAACGTTGCAGAAAATAAAAAATTTCTACGCTTCACCAAGATCAATCTATGGAGTCATCTAGCAACGAGATAGAGGAGTGCATCTACATACCCTTGTAGATCGCGCGGAAGCGTTCAAGAGAACGGGGTTGAGGGAGTCGTACTTGTCGTGATCCAAATCACCGATGATCCTAGTGCCGAACGGACGGCACCTCCGCGTTCAACACACGTACGGTTGGGGAGTACGTCTCCTCCTTCTTGATCCAGCAAGGGGGAGGGAGAGGTTGATGGAGATCCAGTAGCACGACGGCGTGGTGGTGGAAGCAGCAGCGATCTCGGCAGGGCTTCGCCAAGCTCTACAAGAGGGAGAGGTGTTGCAGAGGGAGAGGGAGGTGCCAGGAGCAGGGGTGCGCAGCCCTCCGTCCCCCCTCTTTATATAGGGGGCCTGGGGGGCGCCGGCCCCCTAGAGATTGGATCTCAAGGGGGGGGGGCGGCCAAGGGGGTGGCTTGCCCCCCAAGCCAAGTGGGGCGCCCCCACCCCTAGGGTTTCCAACCCTAGGCGCAGGGGGGGCCCAAGGGGGGCGCACCAGCCCACTAGGGGCTGGTTCCCTTCCCCACTTCAGCCCATGGGGCCCTCCGGGATAGGTGGCCCCACCCGATGGACCCCCGGGACCCTTTCGGTGGTCCCGGTACAATACCGTTGACCCCGAAACTTTCCCGATGGCCGAAACTGGACTTCCTATATATAATTCTTCACCTCCGGACCATTCCGGAACTCCTCGTGACGTCCGGGATCTCATCCGGGACTCCGAACAACTTTCGGGTTACTGCATACTAGTATCTCTACAACCCTAGCGTCACCGAACCTTAAGTGTGTAGACCCTACGGGTTCGGGAGACATCCAGACATGACCAAGACGACTCTCCGGCCAATAACCAACAGCGGGATCTGGATACCCATGTTGGCTCCCACATGTTCCACGATGATCTCATCAAATGAACCACGATGTCGAGGATTCAAGTAATCCCGTATACAATTCCCTTTGTCAATCGGTATGTTACTTTCCCGAGATCCGATCGTCGGTATCCCAATACCTCGTTCAATCTCGTTACCAGCAAGTCACTTTACTCGTACCATAATGCATGATCCCGTGACCAACCACTTAGTCACTTTGAGCTCATTATGATGATGCATTACCGAGTGGGCCCAGAGACACCTCTCCGTCATACGGAGTGACAAATCCTAGTCTCGATCCGTGTCAACCCAACAAACACTTTCGGAGATACCTGTAGTATACCTTTATAGTCACCCAGTTACCTTGTGACGTTTGGTACACCCAAAGCACTCCTACGACATCCGGGAGTTACACGATCTCATGGTCTAAGGAAATGATACTTGACATTGGAAAAGCTCTAGCAAACGAACTACACGATCTTGTGCTATGCTTAGGATTGGGTCTTGTCCATCACATCATTATCCCAATGTTGTGATCCCGTTATCAATGACATCCAATGTCCATGATCAAGAAACCGTGACCATCGATTGATAAACGAGCTAGTCAACTAGAGGCTCACTAGGGACATGTTGTGGTCTATGTATTCACACATGTATTACGATTTCCGGATAACACAATTATAGCATGAATAAAAGACAATTATCATGAATGACGAAATATAATAATAACCATTTTATTATTGCCTCTAGGGCATATTTCCAACAGTCTCCCACTTGCACTAGAGTCAATAATCTAGTTACATTGTGATGAATCGAACACCCATAGAGTTCTAGTGTTGATCATGTTTTGCTCGTGGAAGAGGTTTAGTCAACGGATCTGCGACATTCAGATCCGTATGCACTTTGCAAATATCTATGTCTCCATCTTGAATATTTTCACGAATGGAGTTGAAGCGACGCTTGATGTGCCTGGTCTTCTTGTGAAACCTGGGCTCCTTGGCAAGGGCAATAGCTCTAGTGTTGTCATAGAAGAGTGTGATCGGCCCCGACGCATTGGGTATGACTCCTAGGTCGGTGATGAACTCCTTCATCCATATTGCTTCATGCGCTGCCTCTGAGGCTGCCATGTACTCCGCTTCACATGTAGATCCCGCCACGACGCTTTGCTTGCAACTGCACCAGCTTACTGCCCCACTATTCAAAATATACACGTATCCGGTTTGTGACTTAGAGTCATCCAGATCTGTGTCAAAGCTAGCGTCGACGTAACCCTTTACGACGAGATCCTCGTCACCTCCATAAACGAGAAACATATCCTTAGTCCTTTTCAGGTACTTCAGGATATTCTTGACCGCTGTCCAGTGTTCCATGCCGGGATTACTTTGGTACCTTCCTACCAAACTTACGGCAAGGTTTACATCAGGTCTGGTACACAGTGCATACATGATAGACCCTATGGCTGAGGCATAGGGGACGACACTCATCTTTTCTCTATCTTCTGCTGTGGTCAGAGATTGAGCCGAGCTCAATTTCACACCTTGCAACACAGGAAAGAACCCCTTCTTGGACTGATCCATATTGAACTTCTTCAATATATTATCAAGGTATGTGCTTTGTGAAAGACCTATGAGGCGTCTCGATCTATCTCTATAGATCTTGATGCCTAATATGGAAGCAGCTTCTCCAAGGCCCTTCATTGAAAAACACTTATTCAAGTAGCCCTTAATGCTGTCCAAAAGTTCTATATCATTTCCCATCAAAAGTATGTCATCCACATATAATATGAGAAATGCTACAGAGCTCCCACTCACTTTCTTGTAAACGCAGGCTTCTCCATAAGTCTGCATAAACCCAAACGCTTTGATCATTTCATTAAAGCAAATGTTCCAACTCCGAGATGCTTGCACCAGCCCATAGATGGAGCGTTGGAGCTTGCATACCTTGTTAGAATTCTTAGGATCGACAAAACCCTCCGTCTGCATTATATACAGTTCTTCCTTAAGATGGCCGTTAAGGAATGCCGTTTTGACATCCATTTGCCATATCTCATAATCATATTATGCGGCAATTGCTAACATGATTCGGACGGACTTCAGCTTCGCTACGGGAGAGAAAGTCTCATCGTAGTCAACCCCTTGAACTTGTCGATAACCCTTAGCGACAAGTCGAGCTTTATAGATGGTAACATTACCATCCGCGTCCGTCTTCTTCTTAAAGATCCATTTGTTTTCTATCGCTCGCCGATCATCGGGCAAGTCTGTCAAAGTCCATACTTTGTTTTCATACATGGATCCTATCTCGGATTGCATGGCTTCAAGCCATTTGTTGGAATCTGAGCCCGTCATTGCTTCTTCATAGTGCTAATGTTCACCGTTGTCTAACAACATGATTTCCAGGACAGGGTTGCCATACCACTCTAGTGTGGAACGTGTCCTTGTGGACCTACAAAGTTCAGTAGTAACTTGATCCAAAGTACCTTGATCATCATCATTAGTTTCCTCTCTAGTCAGTGCAGGCACCACAGGAACATCTTCCTGAGCTGTGCTACTTTCCGGTTCAAGAGGTAGTACTTCATCAAGTTCCACTTTCCTCCCACTTACTTCTTTCGAGAGAAACTCTTTCTCCAGAAAGGACCCGTTCTTGGCAACAAAGATCTTGCCTTCGGATCTAAGGTAGAAGGTATACCCAATGGTTTCCTTAGGGTATGCTATGAAGACGCATTTTTCCGACTTAGGTTCGAGCTTTTCAGGTTGAAGTTTCTTGACTTAAGCATCGCATCCCCAAACTTTTAGAAACGACAGCTTAGGTTTCTTCCCAAACCATAATTCATACGGTGTCGTCTCAACGGATTTAGATGGTGCCCTATTTAAAGTGAATGTAGTTGTCTCTAGAGCGTATCCCCAAAATGATAGCGGCAAATCGGTGAGTGACATCATAGATCACACCATATCAAATAGAGTGCGATTACGAGGTTCGGACACACCATTACGCTGAGGTGTTCCAGGCGGCGTGAGTTGTGAAACGACTCCACATTTCCTTAAGTGCGTACCAAATTCGTGACTTAAATATTCTCCCCCATGATCTGATCGTAAGAACTTTATCTTTTGGTCACGTTGATTCTCTACCTCATTCTGAAATTCCTTGAACTTTTCAAAGGTCTCAGACTTGTGTTTCATCAAGTAGACACACCCATATCTACTCAAGTCATCAGTGAGAGTGAGAACATAACGATATCCTCCGCAAGACTCAACGCTCATTGGACCGCACACATCAGTATGTATGATTTCCAATAAGTTGGTTGCTCGCTCCATTGTTCCGGAGAACGGAGGCTTGGTCATTTTTCCCATAAGGCATGGTTCGCATGCGTCAAATGATTCGTAATCAAGAGACTCCAAAAGTCCATCAACATGGAGCTTCTTCATGCGTTTGACACCAATGTGACCAAGGCGGCAGTGCCACAAGTATGTGGGACTATCGTTATCAACTTTACATCTTTTGGTATTCACACTATGAATATGTGTAACATCACTTTCGAGATTCATTAAGAATAAACCATTGACCAGCGGGGCATGACCATAAAACATATCTCTCATATAAATAGAACAACCATTATTCTCGGATTTAAATGAGTAGCCATCTCGCATTAAATGAGATCCAGATACAATGTTCATGCTCAAAGCTGGCACTAAATAACAATTATTGAGGTTTAAAACTAATCTCGTAGGTAAATGTAGAGGTAGCGTGCCAACGGTGATCACATCGACCTTGGAACCATTCCCGACGCGCATCGTCACCTCGTCCTTCGCCAGTCTCCGCTTATTCCGCAGCTCCTGCTTTGAGTTACAAATATGAGCAACCGCACCGGTATCAAATACCCAGGAGCTACTACGAGTACTGGTAAGGTACACATCAATTACATGTATATCACATATACCTTTAGTGTTACCGGCCTTCTTGTCCGCTAAGTATTTGGGGTAGTTCCGCTTCCAGTGTCCCTTTCCCTTGCAATAAAAGCACTCAGTCTCAGGTTTGGATCCATTCTTTGGCTTCTTCCCGGCAACTGGCTTACCGGGCGTGGCAACTCCCTTGTCGTCCTTCTTGAAGTTCTTCTTGCCCTTGCCTTTCTTGAAACTAGTGGTTTTATTGACCATCAACACTTGATGTTCCTTTTTGATTTCTACCTCTGCTGATTTCAGCATTGAAAATACTTCAGGAATAGTTTTCACCATCCCCTGCATATTGTAGTTCATCACAAAGCTCTTGTAGCTAGGTGGGAGCGACTGGAGGATTCTGTCAATGACCGCCTCGTTCGGGAGGTTAATGTCCAACTGGGACAAGCGGTTGTGCAACCCAGACATTTTGAGTATGTGCTCACTAACAGAGCTATTTTCCTCCATCTTACAACTGTAGAACTTGTCAGAGACTTCATATCTCTCGACCTGGGCATGAGCTTGAAAAACCATTTCAGCTCTTCGAACATCTCATATGCTCCGTGTTGCTCAAAATGCTTTTGGAGCCCCGGTTCTAAGCTGTAAAGCATGCCGCACTGAACGAGGGAGTAATCATCAGCATGTGACTGCCAAGCGTTCATAACGTCTTGGTTCTCTGGGATGGGTGCTTCACCTAGCGGTCCTTCTAGGACATATGCTTTCTTGGCAGCTATGAGGATGATCCTCAGGTTCCGGACCCAGTCCGAATAGTTGCTGCCATCATCTTTCAACTTAGTTTTCTATAGGAACGCGTTGAAGTTGAGGTTGACATGAGCGTTGGCCATTTGATCTACAAGACATTTTGCAAAGGTTTTTAGACTAAGTTCATGATAATTAAGTTCATCTAATCAAATTATTTAATGAACTCCCACTCAGATTAGACATCCCTCTAGTCATCTAAGTGATACATGATCCGACTCAACTAGACCGTGTCCAATCATCACGTGAGACGGACTAGTCATCATCGGCGAACATCTCCATGTTGATCGTATCTTCCATACGACTCATGTTCAACCTTTCGGTCTCTTGTGTTTCGAGGCCATGTATGTACATGCTAGGCTCGTCAAGTCAACCTAAGTGTTTTGCATGTGTAAATCTGTCTTACACCCGTTGTATGTGAACATTAGAATCTATCACACCCGATCATCACGTGGTGCTTCGAAACAACGAACTTTTGCAACAGCGCATAGTTAGGGGGAACACTTTCTTGAAATTACTATAAGGGATCATCTTATTTACTACCGTCGTACTAAGCAAATAAGAAGCAAAACATGATAAACATCACATGCAATCAAATAGTGACATGATATGGCCAATATCACATTGCTCCTTTGATCTCCATCTTCGGGGCGCCATGATCATCTTCGTCACCGGCATGACACCATGATCTCCATCATCATGATCTCCATCATCGTGTCTTCATGAAGTTGTCACGCCAACGATTACTTCTACTTCTATGGCTAACGTGTTTAGCAATAAAGTAAAGTAATTTACATGGCGTTATTCAATGACACGCGGGTCATACAAAAAATAAAGACGACTCCTATGGCTCCTGCCGGTTGTCATACTCATCGACATGCAAGTCGTGATTCCTATTACAAGAACATGATCAATCTCATACATCACATATATTTCATTCATCACATCCTTTTTGGCCATATCACATCACAAGGAATATGCTGCAAAAACAAGTTAGACGTCCTCTAATTGTTGTTGCATGTTTTTACGTGGCTTCTATTGGTTTCTAGCAAGAACGTTTATTACCTACGTAAAACCACAATGTGATATGCCAATTTCTATTTACCCTTCATAAGGACCCTTTTCATCGAATCCGATCCGACTAAAGTGGGAGAGACAGACACCCGCTAGCCACCTTATGCAACTAGTGCATGTTAGTCAGTGGAACCTGTCTCACGTAAGCGTACGTGTAAGGTCGGTCTGGGCCGCTTCATCCCACGATGCCGCCGAAACAAGATAAGACTAGTAGTGGCAAGAAAATTGGCAACATCCACGCCCACAACAAGATTGTATTCTACTCGTGCATAGAAACTACGCATAGACCTAGCTCATGATGCCACTGTTGGGGAACGTTGCAGAAAATAAAAATTTTCTACGCTTCACCAAGATCAATCTATGGAGTCATCTAGCAATGAGATAGAGGAGTGCATCTACATACCCTTGTAGATCGCGCGGAAGCGTTCAAGATAACGGGGTTGAGGGAGTCGTACTCATCGTGATCCAAATCACCGATGATCCTAGTGCCGAACGGACGACACCTCCGCGTTCAACACACGTACGGTTGGGGAAGACGTCTCCTCCTTCTTGATCCAGCAAGGGGGAGGGAGAGGTTGATGGAGATCCAGCAGCACGACGGCGTGGTGGTGGAAGTAGCAACGATCTCGGCAGGGCTTTGCCAAGCTCTACGAGAGGGAGAGGTGTTGCACAGGGAGAGGGAGGCGCTAGGAGCAGGGGTGCGCAGCCCTCCCTCCCCCCTGTTAATATAGGGGGCCTGGGGGGGCGTCGCCC
>NC_041391.1:281492164-281534132 GCF_002162155.2 Triticum dicoccoides
GGGGGGGAAGGGGGCACACCAGCCCACTAGGGGCTGGTTCCCTTCCCCACTTCAGCCCATGGGGCCCTTTGGGATAGGTGGCCCCACCCGGTGGACCCCCGGGACCCTTTCGGTGGTCCCGGTACAATAGCGTTGACCCCGAAACTTTCCCGATGGCCGAAACTGGATGTCCTATATATAATTCTTCACCTCTGGACCATTCTGGAACTCCTCGTGACGTCCGGGATCTCATTCGGGACTCTGAACAACTTTCAGGTTGCTGCATACTAGTATCTCTACAACCCTAGCGTCACCGAACCTTAAGTGTGTAGACCCTACGGGTTCGGGAGACATGCAGACATGACCGAGACGACTCTTCGGCCAATAACCAACATCGGGATCTGGATACCCATGTTGGCTCCCACATGTTCCACGATGATCTCATCGAATGAACCACGATGTCGAGGATTCAAGTAATCCCGTATACAATTCCCTTTGTCAATCGGTATGTTACTTGCCCGAGATTCGATCGTCGGTATGCCAATACCTCGTTCAATCTCGTTACCGGCAAGTCACTTTACTCATACCGTAATGCATGATCCCGTGACCAACCACTTAGTCACTTTGAGCTCATTATGATGTTGCATTACCGAGTGGGCCCAGAGATACCTCTCCGTCATACGGAGTGACAAATCCCAGTCTTGATCCGTGTCAACCCAACAGACACTTTCGGAGATACCTATAGTATACCTTTATAGTCACCCAGTTACGTTGTGGCGTTTGGTACACCCAAAGCACTCCTACGGCATCCGGGAGTTACACGATCTCATGGTCTAAGGAAATGATACTTGACATTGGAAAAGCTCTAGCAAACGAACTACACGATCTTGTGCTATGCTTAGGATTGGGTCTTGTCCATCACATCATTCACCCAATGATGTGATCCCGTTATCAATGACATCCAATGTCCATGATCAGGAAACCGTGACCATCTATTGATAAATGAGCTAGTCAACTAGAGGCTCACTAGGGAGATGTTGTGGTCTAAGCACATGTATTATGATTTCCGGATAACACAATTATAGCATGAATAGAAGACAATTATCATGAACTAGGAAATATAATAATAACCATTTTATATTGCCTCTAGGGTATATTTCCAACAACATAAAGCAAGAAAAGTCAGAAGCCGACAAAGCAAAGCATGAATTGCGACAAAATATTTACATAGATAAAGGCCCACTAGCCAGCATTCAACAGAGTTTGATATACACCCCGCGGGTGGAATTGTGCAAATTTAATCAAAGTTTGTCCAGACTAGTGAGCAGAAAAAAGAAAAGATAACACCCTAAGGGGCCACGGAAGGCTCCGGCTGGATGGTGGAGTCAGCGGTGCTGGTTGGTGCAGCAGAAGGATCTGGCTGGACCGTGGAGTCGGCGGTGCCAGTTGGTGCAGCAGAGGGATCCGGCTGGACGACAGGGTTGGTGGCACGAGTTGGGGCAATGGACGGCTGGACGGCAGAGTCGGCGGTGTCCGTCAGTGGAACGGGCGGTTGGTCGGTCTCCGCCTGGCCACCTCCAGCAGCAGTCGGCGCTTTGGAGCGCGGGTCGTTGCTCGAGGCCCGGTCAGGTTGAGGCTGGCCATCCGCTCCGACCTCTGGCGCGTCCTCCTCGCTTTCCTCCTCCTCCTCCTCCCCTTTATTGCTGGAGTCGATCACCTCAGTCGAGTCCTCGCTGTCCTCTGAGTTCAGCCCGAGCCACTCCAGCGGCGCTTCGGCGCCCTCTTCAACCACTTCTGGGATGAAGACGCTGGTGTCAGTATAGTCGGCGATCGCCGCCGCCCTGCTGATAAGGTCGGCCTCCACCGCCACAAGCTCCTCCCGCGCCTGCAGTCGAAACATGGTCAGCTAGGCTAGATCCAACCCAGGGTACCATGCCTTGATGAACTCCAGGGCTCGGCGCGCCCCAGCCCGGGCCGCAGAACCCTTCCAGGCCTCCAGACGGCCGGCCGCCACCTCTAGCCAGTCGGCAGTCCGACTGGGAGTGCGCAGAGCCTGCACGCCTGGGCAGAGGGCGGAGATCGCCTGGGCCCCAACGCGCTAAAGGCAGTGCAACATCTGATGGGCAGGCCGAAGGCGGGCCTGGATGCTGAGGAGCTGCTCGTTAAGGGTCCGGGGGTGTCGGCGGCAATTTGCACGCCTTCTGCCCTCCGCTCCTGGTGTTGGGCCTTGATGATCTGGTTCGTGGTGACAGAGTGGCCTGGGAAGAAGTCTGTTTGAATGAAGGGCAAGAAAAGCCAAAGGTCAGAAGCCGGTAGTCGGCTTGAGTAAGGGCCGGGAACTTAAAGCAAGAAAGAAAAGGAAAAGAGGCTTACCGTCGACCAAGTCTTCGGTGCTGCTGAACAGGCAGTCATCTGTGCCTCCTTGTCGGCCCAGGTGGAGCACTCGATCATGAACTCGGCAAGGAGGTCGGTCTCCTTTGCCTTCACCTCCCTCTGAGCCGTCTTGAGGGCCTCCGACTGCTCCGCGAGCTGAGTGACCAGTCAGGCACGCTCCTCGGCCAGCTTGCTGCACTCTGCCTCCTTGCCACGCAGGGCGGTGTTGGCTTCGCCCAGCTGCTGCTGCAAGGCAGCGTTGGCCTCTGCAAAAAGGGGAGGAAGAAAAGAACGTCAGTCAATCAACAAAGAAGGGGTGCAGTTGCTAGGGAGATCCGGCCCGACTGCTTAGCAGTTGACCCGAATCTCGGGGACTACAGCCCGTGGGTGCACTATCGCGCCCCCGCAGAGAAAAAGTTATCAAGAAAAATAAAGTCACTAGAAAGATCCGGCCCGACAGCTCAGCAGTCGGCCCGAATCTCAGGGACTACAGCCCGCGAGTGCGCCAGCGCGCCCCCGCGAAGGAAGGAAGTCAAAACTTCCTCTGGCTCTCGAATAAGTGGGCCGTCTGCTTTTCTAGCTCCCGGACTCCGGAGTTGAAGGTGGCCGCGAGAAGATATTGATAATCCTACAAAGGGATGTCAGATGAAGTTAGCGTCCGACGCTTGCAAGTTAAAGTTCCGGACCGCCTGCTCAGCAGCCGGCCCGAAACTTGGGGACTACACCTAGTGGGTGCGCTGGCGTGCCCCCATGAAGGAAGCAAGAAGATCAAAAATAAAGGATAAGTAAGAAACTTACTAGGATGGCTGCTCGCGAATCAAGGAACGCCTTGTTGCATCACTTGAGGGCTTCGGCTTCAGCCCGGAGCTTGGCCTGGACATCGAGGGCCGCCTGGTTTAAGGCTCCCGTCCCGCCTCCGCGTACCGAGCCGGCGGGCGCGGCGCTGGTCGCCTCGGTGTCGGGGACCGATGAGCTCGCGGCACCGGCCTCCAGCGGCCGTGGTGCCGAAGCCGCCTTCGACAGACGGCAGCGCGCGGGTGTGCGGACCTCAGGAGTTATGTCCGTCACAACCTCGTTCCCGGCTTGTGGCACCGGCGGGGCGGCCGGCTGCCCGTCTTGCGCTCTGCCGGTCGGTGGTGGCGGCGGCACGATGACGTCTGGCGTGGCCACGTCACAGCCCTCCCTCTCCATGACCGGCTGCTCGTCGCCGGCTCCCCCAGTCGTCGCCACAAATTCTGGTGGAGGCACCATGGTGTTCATGGGAGCCACGAGCAGCGGCTCCTGGCGGCACACGGCCTCTATGAGCCGCTCCTTCGCCGCAGTGTCAGCCTCCGCCTGCGCCAGCTTCCTTGCCGCAGACGCCACCGCCTTGTTAGCCTCCGCCTTCGCCAGGCGGTCGGCTTCCTGCTCCTCGCGGACCTCCCGTGTGTTTCACTCCTGCGCCTCCCAGAGGTTGGTGGCCGGATCGATTCGCCGGGTGGTGGTGGAGGTCTCCGCTGACCTGATGACTGAGGCGGCGGCCGACTTCTCGCGGGTGAGCGGGGCCCTGAGATAAGAAGACAAGATAAAGAAGTTTCTTTGGCCAGATCGGCAAAGAAGTGGAAGTGTAAGAAGAATACTTACGCTAACACCATGGGCGGCACCTTCGGTTGCCTCTAGAACTTGGCTACCTTCGCCGCGGCCTCTTTCCGCCTGGTCGCCGTGGCCGGGTTCTTGGGCTTCTTCGGCGCGCTGCCGAACAGGGCGGCGCCCTGCTTCTGCTTCCACTTGCCGCCTCGGGTGGACGGCCCGGTAGATGGGCCTGCGCCGGTGTTAGCAGTGCTCCGGGAGGGGCGCGGCTCATCTTCGTCGTCGTCATCATCAGGCCAGGTCTCCACGCCGCCGCCCTCTTCAGAGCCGCCTGCTCTGTCACCGCCGCCTGCTGCGTCGTCCTCCAAGGCGGCCGCCCCCAAGTCGGGGTCATCCTCGTCGCTCACCGCCCGATCCGGCAGGTAGTCACTACCCGGCCCCACGATGGCGGCCGTGCTGCAGACATATAAATCTTTACTCCAGAGAAGGAGTTGTTTCACACCAGGAACAAGACTAAAGTCAGAGCTAAAAGAAGAAATTGAGGGACTTACAGCAGGCGGCGGGTTGTCGCGGGAATACGGTCGCTTCTCGAACCGCCAGGCTCCCTCCGACACCTTGAGGTCGGAGATCTCATTCACCATCCTCGCCACCTCGGCAGTCGGCATCTCCTTTGTGCACATCCTGCTCGGGTCGCGATGCCCGCTCATCCCACAGATTAGATGAGGGCAGCCTTGAAGCGGGAGAACCCGGCGCTCGACGAAGGCGATGAGCAGGTCGGACTCCACAAGACCCTCCGACTCCTGGAGCACCCAGATCCGGCCGATGGCGGCAGCCGCGTCCGTCGACACCGGCTTCGGCTTGTAGCCCCAGTTGGGCCGAGGCCCGACAGGGGGGGCCGGCCTCGTAGGCCGGCAGGTTGATGAACTCGACTGCCGGGTCGACGTTCTCGACGTAGAAATAAGATTGCTGCCACAGTTTCACCGACTGTGATAGCTTGATGACCGGGAAGGCGTTCCTTTTTTCCGGCCGGTGCACGACGACGAAGCCGCCACACTTGGCCGCCGTCTCCTTGGCGGAGGTACCCAGATTGCCGTAGAAGAAAGCTTCCCACAGCTCGATGGTGGGGAGGATGCCGAGGTAGCCCTCGCACGCCGTGAGCAAGGCGGAGAGCAGCGTCACGGTGTTGGGCGTCATGTGATGCGGCTGGAGGCGGTTGAAGTCCATGAACGGGCGGAGAAAGCCGCTCGCCGAGAGGCCGAAGCCGCAGAGGAAATGCAAGCGGAAGATGACCCGCTCGTCCCCCTGCGGCACCAAGATCTCCTCCAACGGCGGCACCCGCACCTTGACGAATGCCGTGTTGGGCATCTGGCGCATGTTCCGGAGGAAGGTGAGGTGATCCTCGATCACCATCGAGCCATCCCAGTCGCCTCCCTTCTCGCGCGCCATGGACTCCAGCAGAGCTGCATGGGGAGAAGAAGCGCGGTGGTGGCGAACTGCGGCGGCACTCCGGCAAGCACTAAGCAGCAGCAATAGCGGCAGAGAGAGAGAGAGAGGAGGAAGAGAGTGTGGGGAGGAGGGCGAGCGAGCTCCACCGCTGTAACGCCCCGGATACAACTTTCCATATTCGCAACTCCAACTCTTGCCTTTTCCAGAGTTGCGATATGATATTTCCTTCGTGGTTGGGTTTTTGTCTTTTGTTTTGCATTTTGTTCATGTCATGCATTTCATCTCATGTCATCATTCGCATTGCATCGGCATCATTTTCATAAAACTTGCATTCGCTCGTACTTGCCGCTTCTTCCTTGCCCCTGTTGACCCCTCTCAGATCAACCGGGCCGCTCTCTTCTCTCTCTTTTCTGAGCCCATCAAAACCCCTTGTCTCCATGGCCTTTTGTCAAACCCCTCGCATGCGCGTCCGAAAAGTTCTCCCCGACCCGACCCGAGTTGTCGTTACCATTGGGTCCGGATCATCCCCAAACATCTCTAAAATATCTTCGGTTTCTTCCTTGACTTCCCTAACCTATTTATTCTCGGTCATTCGATTTCGATCGGGAGGACTGAATTAACCCCTATCCTAATCCCCTTACTGTATAAATAGACGCCTAACCCTAGATCCTAGGGGCTTGTCCCATCCATTCCCCTCCTTGCGCCGCCACTAGCTCCACCTGGTCTCCCCCTTCCTCGGGATCCCCGATCCAATCCATCCACCCAACCCGGCCGAACCAACCACCTCCTCGTTTTGCATCCTCGACCAACCAGAGCAGCCAGCCCCGCTCCTCGTGCTCGAGGCCCCCCGAGACGCTCCTCGCCGGCAACTAGCAGGACCGTAGCGTCCCTCCTTCCCGTCCTTCTCCTTTCCCCTGTCTCCCTCTTGCTCACACCATCTTTCTCCCTGCCTTTTTCCCTACAGGAGCTTCCCGCACCATGGCTGCAGCCCGAGCCCTCCTTCCTCACTCGATCTAGACCAGGAGGGTCCCGAGCATCTCCTCCGCCGCCTCCCCTCTGTTCTCCATCAAGCGCTCCGCCTTGCCTCGTCGCTACGCCGCATGCTCGAGGACGCCCGAGGCCGTGCCTCTTCTTCCCTCTGCTCGATCCCGAGTGGTTCGTGAGCACCAGCGCTTCCCCGCAACCTTGCGCGTCCACGTCGCCACCGACAACAGCTGCAGCGTCGTCCCGCTCCTCTGCTTCGACAGCCAGGCGCCCGAGGCCACGCGCTCCTCCCCTTGTTCAACACCTCGTTGCCGCCCGATGCCTCCTCCTCAACCCCATGCGAACCCGGACGCCGGCCAGCCGGATCCGCCCCGTCTCCACCTCGTCGGGCCTTCCCTGCGCCCCGCCGGACCTCCTTCCTCCGCCCCAAGTCCCGTCGCTGAGCTTCTGCCTCGGGCCTCTACCGCATTCGCGCTCCTTCCTTCCATCCTCGAGCCTGCCGTCGCCGGGAACGGAGCTCCTACGCCGCCCTGGTCTCGGATTCGGTGGTTCTCGCGCCGCCCTCGCGCGTCCTCGTCGCCAAGTCCGGCCGCGGCCGTCGCCGCTGCAAGCCCCTCGCTACGCCACATCTCCTTTGCTTCGGGCAAGAGGACGAACGTGTTGACCGCGACCACCCTGCGGCTGGTCGCTGCCCCGTTGACCAGCGTGCCTTCAGATCCGTGCCCAGGCCCAGCATCGCCAGCAGCCTCCCAGATCCAGCCGGCCCGCTTGCCCCGCCGACCTGCTGCCTCCACCAAATCGGGCCTCAGCCCATGGGTGAGCAGCCCCCAGCGCCCCTCCTTTATTTTTTTCTCCTGTTGGGCCAGCCTGCAGTTTCGGCCCGATAGCTTTTTTTCCTGACCTGCGAATTTGTATAATTATCCCAGAAACTGCATATTTACAGATTACCCCCTTACTGTTCATGCATTTAATAACTCCTCAACCGTGCATCGGATTAAAATGTTTTAAATATGTAAAATGCTTAGAATCTTGTCTAGTTTCATAATATGCTGCTTTCATCCATGTTTAAAATGTTTAAAATGATGTTTGTTTAAATTTGCTCAAATGCCATGTTAAAATGATTTATTTCATAACTAAATAACTGTAGCTCGGTTTTAAATAAACTTTATATGTAAATGGGGTGGAAAATGCCTAGTTTAACATGGTCCACTTTATTTTCCTGTTTAACAACAATAAAATATGTTTTAGGGCAGAACAGTACCAAATTTGAATATTGCTCATGAGGATTTTCCGGAATTGTTGTTTGTTGTTCCGGCCTCATTTAAACTTTCCTAAATAGTTAGTTTACTTATGCCTCACCTCTTGCCATGTTTAAAAACATTTAATATTGATGAGTAGCATAAACGAGAGTGAACTAAATATGTCAATGTGGTGTTTCGTCAATATGCAACTCGTTGTAGTATTGTTTGTTGCACTTTGCCATGACATGCCTATTTAAACCAGACATGCATCATACTTGATTGTGCATCATGCCATGCTTATGTGATGGTTGTTTACCATGTTGTTTCTTTATTTCCGGTATTGCTTCTTCTTGATAGTTCCGGTAACATTGCGATTGTGAGGATTCGTTCGACTACTCCCATTCGTCTTCTTCATTGACTCGTTCTTCTTCCTAGCGGGATTTCAGGCAAGATGACCGTCACCTTGGATCTCACTACTATCATTGCTATGCTAGTTGCTTCATTCTATCGCTATGCTGAGCTTCCTATCACTTGTTCTTCAAGCCTGCCCAAATTGCCATGAACCTCTAACCTTTGACACCCTTCCTAGCAAACCGTTGTTTGGCTATGTTACCACTTTGCTCAGCCCCTCTTATAGCGTTGTTAGTTGCAGGTGAAGTTGAAGATTTGCTCCATGGTGGACAGGGTTATGTTGGGATATCACAATATCTCTTATATTATTAATGCATCTATATACTTGGTAAAGGGTGGAAGGCTCGGCCTTATGCCTGGTGTTTTGTTCCACTCTTGCTGCCCTAGTTTCCGTCATACCGGTGTTATGTTCCCGGATTTTGCGTTCCTTACGCGGTCGGGTGATTTATGGGACCCCCTTGACAGTTCGCTTTGAATAAAACTCCTCCAGCAAGGCCCAACCTTGGTTTTACCATTTGCCTCACCACCACCTATACCCTTCCCTTGGGTCGGCCAACCCGAGGGTCATCTTTATTTTAGCCCCCCCGGGCCAGTGCTTCTCTAAGTGCTGGTCCGAACTGAGCTGCCTGCGGGGCGCCCTCGGCGAAACTCGAGGTCTGGGTTTACTCGTAGCTAGTCTCATCCGGTGTTGCCCTGAGAACGAGATATGTGCAGCTCCTATCGGGATTTGTCGGCACATCGGGCGGCTTTGCTGGTTTTGTTTTACCATTATCGAAATGTCTTGTAAACCGGGATTCCGAGACTGACCGGGTCTTCCTGGGAGAAGGAATATCCTTCATTGATCGCGAGAGCTTATCATGGGCTAAGTTGGGACACCCCTACAGGGTATAAATTTTCGAGATCCGTGCCCGCGATTATGTGGCAGATGGGAATTTGTTAACGCCCGGTTGTAGATAACTTGAGACCAGATTCGAATTAAAACGCATCAACCATGTGTGTAGCCGTGATGGTCTCTTTTCGGCGGAGTCCGGGAAGTGAACACGGTTTCGGGTTATGCTTGACATAAGTAGGAGTTCAGGATCACCTCTTGATCATTGCTAGCTTCGCGACCGTTCCTTTGCTTCTCTTCTCGCTCTCATTTGCGTATGATAGCCACCATATATGCTTAGTCGTTGCCGCAACCTCACCACTTTACCCCTTCCTTTCCCTTTAAGATTTGCTAGTCTTGATACCCATGGTAATGGGATTGCTGAGTCCTCGTGGCTCACAGATTACTACAACAACAGTTGCAGGTACAGGTTATGCGATGATCATGACGCGAGAGCGATGTTTGCTTGTTTTGGAGTTCTTCTTCTGCTTCTTCTTTGATCAGGGGATAGGTTCCAGGTCGGCAGCCTGGGCTAGCAGGGTGGATGTCGTTTGAGTTTCTGTTTGTGTTTCATCCGTAGTCAGATGGTGCTCTTATGTAAGATGATGTTGTATTCGTGTGGCATTGTATGACTTTTGTATGTATCCCCAACTATTATGTAATATTGATGTAATGATATCCACCTTGCAAAAGCGTTTCAATATGCGGTTCTATCCTTGGTGGGACCTTCGAGTCTCTTTAGGATAGTATCGCATATTGGGCGTGAGAACCGCTCCCCTGCATCCACCCTACTTATAGCCCTTAGGCTGCGAAGCCGAGGGGGCGGGGCTTGGGATCATGGGATTAAGTATGCCCATGACCCCACGACCCCCCGATTACCGCGTGGGGTTACTGTGCCATAACGCCCACGGGGATCGCAACCACTTGCCCCGGCCGCAACGGATTTGCCCGCATGCCGAGGTCTGGTAGTGGCGGGCCCGGCCCACTATCACGTCCCATTAGGAGCGTGGGGTGGCAGGCTGGCCGGGCTGACGTGTGCTGCGTGGCGTGCTCGTGCCGGGCGTCGGGCCTGGGAAGCTTAGCAGGCACGCCACCTATTTCCCTCCTTGATGTTCAAAATTGGCGGATGATCCCGCCTGGATGAAACCAACTCCAGCAGTCGGCGCGTCGCAAGGTGGACCAAGCCTTTGCTCATAGCACGGTGAGAGAGGAAGCTGCCGAGACTTCACGACCCTTCAGCCCCAACGCCTCACCAGCTTCGGGGACTACTGTCAGAGTAATAGGCCATGGGTAGCCTCACTCGAGTCCCTTAACCTGTCGAGACTTTGGGCTGGCTTCGCCCCACAAAACCTCATACTGAAGCGCCGCCTTCCGGTGGCCGGCTAGCTTAACGGCCGGCTACCTGAAGACGGCCAAAGCACCAGCAGACGACACCAAGAATGGCCGACTCCTATCAGGCGGCCTCCAGAGAGGCCGCCGTCAAGCAGGCGACCACCCGGCGCCCTCAGAGTCTGCGCCCTCATCAAGAGGACAAGACAGGGTGAGGCTACAGTGTAGTCCCTCACCGCCGAATCCTGGGCTTGGCATGGCTACAATGCCTCGTACCGGCGGGGGTCTCCGCCCGGCGCGACACTGTTGCCACTCCTTCCTCGACGTCACTCCTAACATGTGGAGTCCTGTTCCCCATGACGACCTGTTGGTACGGCCTACAGGCGGCGGGCCCTACGAGGCAGTGAGAGCCCGGAAGACGGCAGAAGCCAGACCAGCCGGACCCGAGGGAGGCCGGCCTCCATCAGGCAGCCAACTCCTCCCTCGAGGCCCGTGTGCCATCAACCAGATAAGACATGGTGTGGCTACAGTGATCTCCCACCAGGCGGCGGGACTGTAGCCACACTCTGTTGACCAAGCCAGCGTCATTAGCAGCACAGCTACACTGAACAACCACCAACCAGACCCGCCAGCGGCGGGAGCGGCCTATCGGCTCCATACCGGACCAGTCGGCGGGGCCCACCAGGCGGCGGGCCCCAGCGGCCGGCGGAGAAGCCGGCGACCAAAGACGCTGACATCCGGGTCCAGCACCCGGCCAGATTACCATTGTACCCCTGGGGGGTAGGCCTATATAAACCCCCAGGGCACCCATGCAAACGGTTCCCACTCCATTAGAACTAGCCACTACCCTAGACTAAGAAGAGAGCTAGCCCTGCCTCCTTCTACCTCTAGCACACAGCTCAAGGAGCACCATTGTATCACTTGTGCCTTAGTGATCATGCGGAGACCCCGCAGAGCAGGACTAAGAGTGTTATCTCCTAGGAGAGCCCCGAACCTGGGTAAAGTGCGCCGACGTTCGTGTCTATGCCTCATCCCGCTTCCAGGCACCGGCGATGTTCTACTCACTCCCACCATGATAAGCCATCCTTTGGCATATGTCGCACCCAACCCCCGACACCATGCTTTACGGCTTAGAACCGGGACTTCAAAAATGTTTTGAACGCCACAAAACATATGAGCTGTTCCAAGATTTGAAATTGGTATCGAGAGGTATGAGACCTCTGACAATTACTTTGCCTACAAGATGGACGAGAACAGCTCAGCCTGTGAGCATGTACTCAGAATGTCTGGGTACTACAATCGCTTGAATCAAGTGGGAGTTAATCTTTTTGATAAGATAGTGATTGACAGAGTTCTCTAGTCACTATCACCAAGCTACTAGAACTTCGTGATGAACTATAATACGCAGGGGATGAAGAAAATGATTCCCGAGCTCTTCGAAGTGCTGAAATCAGCAAAGGTAGAAATCAAGAAAGAGCATCAAGTGTTGATTGTTGACAATACCACTAGTTTCAAATAAAAGGGTAAGTGAAAGAAAGGGGACTTCAATAAGAATGGTAAGCAAGTTGCCACTCCCAGGAAAAAGCCCAAATCTGGACCTAAGCCTGAAACTGAGTGCTTATACTACAAAGGAAATGGTCACTGGAAGTGGAATTGCCCCAAACATTTGGCGGATAAGAAGGATGGCAAAGTGAACAAAGGTATATTTGATATACAAATTATTGTGTACCTTACTAGTGTTCATAGTAACCCCTGGGTATTTGATACGAGTTCAGTTGCTAAGATTAGTAACTTGAAACAGGAGTTACAGAATGAACAGAGACTAGCTAAGGGCGAGGTGATGATGTGTGTTGGAAGTGATTCCAAGGTTGATAAGATCACCATCGCGCACTCCCTCTACCTTTGGGATTAGTGTTGAACCTAAAATAAATGTTATTCGGTGTTTGCATTGACCATGAGTATGATTGGATCATGTTTATTGCAATACGGTTATTCATTTAAGTCAGAAAATAATTGTTGTTCTATTTACATGAATAAAACCTTCTATGGCCATACATACAATGTAAATGGTTTATTGAATCTCGATCATAGTGATATACATATTCATAATATTGATGCCAAAAGATGCAAAGTTGATAATGGTAGTGCAACATATTTGTGGCACTGCCATTTAGATCATATTGGTGTAAAGCGCCTGAAGAAACTCCATGCGGATGGGCTTTTGGAATCACTTGATTATGAATCATTTGATGCTTGCAAACCATGCCTCATGGGAAAGATGACTAAGACTCTGTTCTCCGGAACAACGGAGCGAGCTAATGACTTATTGGAAATAATACATACGGATGTATGCAGTCCGATGAGTATTGAGGCTCGCGGTGGGTATCGTTATTTTCCGACCTTCATAGATGATTTGAGCAGATATGGGTATATCTACTTGATGAAACACAAGTCTGAAACATTTCAAAAATTCAAAGAATTTCAGAGTGAAGTGGAGAATCATCGTAACAAGAAAATAAAGTTTCTACGATCTGATTGCGGAGGCGAATATTTGAATTACGAGTCAGGCCTTCATTTAAAACAATGTGGAATAGTTTCACAACTCACGCCACCTGGAACACCAGAGCGTAATGATGTGTCCTAATGTTGTAACCGTACTTTATTATATATGGTCCGATCTATGATGTCTCTTACCGATTTGCCACTATCATTTTGGTGTTATGCATTAGAGACAACTGCATTCACCTTAAATATGGCACCATCTAAATCCGTTGAGATGACACTGTATGAACTGTGGTTAGGAAACAAACCTAAGCTGTCGTTTCTTAAAGTTTGGGGTTGCGATGCTTATGTGAAAAAGCTTCAGCCTGATAAGCTCGAATCCAAATCGAAGAAGTGTGTCTTCATAGGATACCCAAAAGAAACAGTTGGGTACACCTTCTATCATAGATCCAAAGGCAAAAAATTTGTTTCTAAGAATGGATCCTTTCTAGAAAAGGAGTTTCTCTCAAAAGAAGTGAGTGGGAGCAAAGTAGAACTTGATGAGGTAATTGTACATTCTCTAAATTTGGAAAATAGCACATCAGAGAAATCCGTTCCCGTGATGCCTACACCAACTAGAGTGGAAGCTAATGATGATGAGCATGAAACTTCAGATCAAGTTGCTACTGGACCTCGTAGGTCGAACAGAGCATGTTCCGCACCAGAGTGGTATGGTAATCCTTTCCTGGAAGTCATGTTACTAGACCATGATGAACATACGAACTATGAAGAAGCTATGATGAGCCCAGATCCTGAAAGATGGTTTGAGGCCATGAAATCTGAGTCAGGATCCATGTGTGTGAATAAAGTGTGGACTTTGATGGACTTGCCCAATGATCGACAAGCCATAGAGAATAAATGGATCTTCAAGAAGAAGGTTGACCCTGATGGTAATGTTACTGTCTACAAAGCTCGACTTGTCGTGAAAGGTTTTCGATAGGTTCAAGGAGTTGACTACGAGGAGACTTTCTCACCCATAGCGATGCGTAAGTCTGTCCGAATCATGTTAGCAATTGCCACATTTTATGATTATGAAATCTAGCAAATGGACATCAAAACTGCATTCCTTAATGGATTTCTTAAAGAAGAGTTGTATATGATGCAACCAGAAGGGTTTTTTGATCTTAGAGGTGCTAACAAAGTGTGCAAGCTCCACCGATCCATCTATGGACTGGTGCAAGCATCTCGGAGTTGGAATATACGCTTTGATGAGGTGATCAAAGCATATGGTTTTATACAGACTTATAGTGAAGCCTATATTTACAAAAAAGTGAGTGGGAGCTCTGTAGCATTTCTGATATTATATGTGGATGACATATTGCTGATTGGAAATGATATAGAATTTCAGGATTGCATAAAAGGATAATTGAATAAGAAGTTTTCAATGAAAAACCTCGGTGAAGCTGCTTAAATAATAGGCATCAAGATCTATAGGGATAGATTGAGACGCTTAATAGGACTTTCAAAAGGCACATACCTTTGCAAGTTTTTTGAAGAAGTTCAAAATATATCAGTCAAAGAAAGGGTTCTTGTCTGTGTTGCAAGATGTGAAGTTGAGTAAGACTCAAAACCCGACCACGACAGAAGATACAGAGAGAATGAAAGTCATTCCCAATGCCTAAGCCATAGGTTCTATAAAGTATAACATGTCGTGTACCGGATGTCGGGGGTTGGGTGCGACATATGCCAAAGGATGGCTTATCATGGTGGGGGCGAGTAGAACGTCGCTGGTGCCTGGAAACGGGATGAGGCGAAGACATGCACGCCGGTGGATCTTACCCAGCTTCAGGGCTCTCCGAGGAGATAACACCCCTACTGCTGCTCTGCGGGGTCTCCGCATGGTCACTATGGCAAAGTGAATACAAGGTGGCTCCTTGAGCTATTTCTGGAGTAAGGAGAGGGCAAGGCTAGCTCTCTCCTTCTCGTATGGTCTGTTTAGTGCTAGATGATTCTGAACCCTTTGCATGGGTGCCCTGGGGGGCTTATATAGGCCTACCCCCAGGGGTATAATGGTAAAACCGGATGGGCGCGGGTCCCAGCCGTCTGTCTCTCAGGCGCCGTCTTCTCCGCCGACTCCTGGGGCCCGCTGACTGGCCTGGTGCGAGGGCGTCAGCCCTTGTCCGCCGCGGGCGGGTCGCGCCGGCTGCAGATTACTGTAGCCGTGCTTCTAATGACGCTGGCTTGGTGATGGGGTCATGGCAATAGTGCCGCCGCCGGTCGGGCGATCACTGTTGCCATTCCCCTGTCATGTCTGGTTAAATGGCATGTGGGGCCCGTGGGAGGGGCCGGCCGACTCCTGGAGGCCGACTCCCAATGGGTCCGACTTTTGGCGCTCTCGCCGTCTTCGGTACTCCTGCTGACTGGTAGGCCCCGCCGTCTCCGGGTCGTACAGATAGGCCATCATGGGTACAGGGCTCCGCCCCCAAGGGCCGATGTCAGGGCCGGCATGGCAACAGTGCCGTGCCAGACGGAGATCTCCGTTGGTACGGTGCACTGTGGCCATACCTGCCCTTAAATAACAGGGTGGTTGGAGTTGCAGGCCGACTCCCGTAGTCGGCCTCCTAGGAGTCGCCTCTCGGACTCGGCTTTATCTGGAGTCACCTCTTGGACTCGGATTATCTGGAGTTGCCTCTTGGACTAGCGGGGCGCAGCCTGCCCCGTTGTCTTGAAAGGTCCTAGGACTCGGGTTGGCCTACCCGTGGCCCATTACTCCGACAGTAGTCCCCGAAGCTGGTGAGGCTCCGAGGGCGATACGTCGTGGGCCTCAACAGTTTTACTCTTCCGGTGGGGGGAACGCAGGACTTGCTGGCCGTCTTCCTTTAGGCCGACTGGCTGGGGTTGGATTCACAGAGAGCCGTCTTGTTTCAAACCGACTAGCTGGAGTCGGATTCACTAAGGGCTGTCTTGCCTCTTGAGGAGTTTTGAACATCGCGGCGGGAACCAGGCAGTCGTGCCTGATACGCTTCCCTGCGGCCGCCCGCCGCGGGCCCATCATGGAGCGCCACGCGGCAGGGGTACTCTGCTCACCCACGCGTGCGACAGGACATGTCGTCAGGCTGGGCCCGCCACTACCGCGCCTCGGCCCGCGAACGGATCCGTTGCGGCCGGGCGGACGTTTGGGTTCCCCATGTTGTTACTGCGTGCAGTAACTTCGTGGTGTAAATCGTGGGGGGCGTGGGGTCGCGCGCGCAGTTAATCCCACGCCGCCCCATCGGCTTCTCAGCCTTCGGGCTTATAAGTAGGTGGGGGAAGCGGGACGGTGAAGCACGCGCGTTCATTCCTCCCTACTCCCCCGCTTCCTCCTGCCTCTTCTTCTTCTTGCCCTTGCCGCACCAAGCCTCGCCGCACCCGCAGCGATGAGCTCCTCCTCTGCCGCCGTGGCTCCTGCCGTGCGCTCCGGCGTGTGGGACGGCTCTACGGTGGACAACGACATCATCGAGCACCTCCGCAAGACGCGTCGGCTTCCCGGCACGAACCTGGTGCGAGACCGCGCCGCGCCGGCGGGGGAAATAAGGCCGGTGCCGGAGGAGGGCGAGCGGGTTATATTCCACTCGCACCTCATGCGCGGCCTGGGCCTGCCGGCAAGCGGCTTCCTCCGCTCCTTCTTGGAGTTCAAAGAACTCCAGCTGCACCACCTCACTCCGAACACGGTGGCGCTGTTGGCCGCCTTCGCCACCCTGTGCGAGGGTTTCCTCGGTGTTCTCCCCACCATCGAACTGTGGGGAGAGTTATTTCAGTCCAAGCTCGGCATGCACATCGCTGGCGTGCCGGCTCAGTGCGGCGCCTTCATCGCGATGCGCAGGTCGACCGCTGACAACCCATTCCCCTCCATCGCGCTAATCAAGTCGGTGAAGATGTGGCAGCGGTCGTACTTCTACGTGAAGAACATCGCCGTGGAAGGTGACTGGGTCAACCTGCCGCCCTATGAGGCCGGCGCGCCAGCTGGGAGGCTTCCCAGCTGGTCCTACCGGGCCAAGACACTGAATCCTGCAGGCGCCGCTGCCGTCGCGCGACTCCGAGTGCTGACGTAGTCGGAAGGCCTGGTCGGGGCCGACTTGCTGGCTGCCTTCGTGGCGCGCCGAGTCCTCCCTCTCCAAGGCCGACCTCATCTGATTAGTTAGATGAGCGACCGCCGAGACCCGAGTCAGATGTGCACCTGGGACATGCCCCATGCGGAGGTGGTGAACATGGTGAATCACATCGTGAACTGCGAGCTCGCGGAAGATTGGCAGTTCGGCAAGGAGCCGTACTCACGTGCCAACCCCCCGCCTGCGGTAAGCCGTACATTTTGCTCTTCTGTTTTTCTTTGTATCCGAATCTGACTTCCGATCTTCTTGGTTTTTTTGAGTCAGAACCCCCTCATCCAGCCTGCAGCCAGCGCCACGGGACAGCCCTGCGAGTTCGCTCCAGATCAGGTGGAGAGCGACGTCGACGACCCCGACTTGGGGGCGGCGGCGATGGAGGCCGACGCCGAAGGCGGAGGAGGAGGAGCGGAAGGCGGCTTCCAGCCCTCGGCGACCTTCGCCGACTGGCCAGAAGACGACGCCGAAGGGGAAGTCGTCCCACGCCGCCAATCGAAAGCTGGCCATCCAGGCGCGAGTTCCTCCGCCGGCTTGGCCAGCCAAGTCGGTGCGAAGAAGCGTCGGGCCGCGCCGAGTTCGCTCGGCGATCGGCCGAAGAAGTTCAAGGGGGCGGCCGCCGCGACCAACCGGGAGGAGGCGGTCGCGAAGGCCAACCGCTTCCGTAAAGAAGTGAAGAAGCTGCCGCTAGTCTCTGCGTAAGCGCTTTCTGCCTTTGCCTTGTTTTCTTTGATGAATCTTTTCCGAGTCTTTTTCATTCCTTCTTTTGCTTCAGGGCCCCTCTTTCTCTTGAGAGGGTCGCCGTCCCCTCTGTCATGGTGTCGGCCGTGACATCCGCCAATACTCGGCGGATTGACCCCGCCGCCGACCTCCGGGAGGCGACGGAGCGCAACGCGCGGGAGAAGCGCGACGAGGAGGAGGCCGACCGTCTGGAGAAGGCGGAGGCCGAGAAAGCGGCCGCCTCCGCCCAGAAGAAACTGGAGGAAGCCGAAGCCGAAGCCGCCGCCGCAGCAAGACAGCGGGCTGAGGAGACCGCGCGCCGCCAATTGGCGTTGCTTGTCGTCCCGCTGAACTCTGCGCCGCCACCCCCGGAGTTCACGAGGCAGACTGGAGAAGTCGGCGGGGAGCACTCCGTCGTGGAGAAGGACGGTGGCGAGGCCTCTGTGTCGGGCACAACCATGCCGCCACCGCCGTCTGGGAGTGCGCACGGCAAGCAGCCGGCAGGCCCGCCAAGGCCGCCGACTGAAGACAAGGCGGTGGCGAGGCTGCTCCTTCAAGTCGCCTCACGAGCGCGCTGCCGCCTCGAGAAGGCGGTTTCAGCGCCGCGCCCCTTGGAGGTCGGCGCCGCCAGCTCGGACATCCCAGATGCCGAGGCGACAAGCGCCGCGCCCACTGGGTGGGTGCGAGGAGGCAGCGACGGTCCGCTAAACCAGGCACTCCTGGACGTGCGGGCGAAACTGCAAGCTGAGGGCGAAGCCATCCAGGGCTGCACCAAGGCACATCTGGCGTCGCGAGCATCTATCCGGGTACGCTTTCCTTTTTTGACTTTGTTTTTTCTCGTTCTTCTCTGTGGGGGCGCGCCGGCACACCCACTGGGTGTAGTCCCCGAGTTTCGGGCCGGCTGCTGAGCAGCCGGCCCGGAACTCCATCTGGCGAGTCCGAATATTCATCTTTGTCTGATTCTTTATCACAGCAGTATCACAACCTCTGCGTCACTTCCTTCAACCGCAATGTTGAGCAGTTGGGGAAGCGGATGGCCGACTTGTCGGAGAGCCGGAGTAAGTCCTTCTTTTTTTTTCGCGAGGGCGCGCTGGCGCACCCGCGGGCTATAGTCCCCAAGATTCGGGCCGACTGCTGAGCAGTCGGGATGGATCTTTCCGGCGACCTTCTTTATTGACGACTTAGCGTCCTTTTGGTTCTTCAGAGGCCAATGCCGTCCTTCAGGAACGGTTGGGCGAAGTCAGCACTGCCCTACGTGCCAAGGAGGAGGAGTGCGACAAGCTCGCCACAGAGCGCGACTTGCTGGCCGCGCAGTTGGCAGAGCAGAAGGAGTTGCTTAAGGCGGCTCAGGACGAGGCGGAGAAGAAAGAGACTGCTCT
Organism: Triticum dicoccoides; assembly: GCF_002162155.2. Taxonomy (NCBI): domain Eukaryota; kingdom Viridiplantae; phylum Streptophyta; class Magnoliopsida; order Poales; family Poaceae; genus Triticum; species Triticum dicoccoides. The sequence continues at coordinate 281,511,084 of NC_041391.1, forward strand.
CCTGGCCGAGTTCGAGAGCGAGCGCTCCTCCTGGACTGACAAGGAGGCGATGCTGACTTCCGGCTTCCACGAGATCGAAGACATTGTCGACGGTGAGTTTCTTTTCTTTCTTTCTTCGAGCCGCCGACTGTAAGTTGGGCCGACTCCTGATTCTTTCCTTTGCTTCTTTTTGTTTTGGGCAGACTTCTTCCCTGGCCACTCGCAGGCGGTCACCCGAGCCATTGAGGCTGATCGCGAGGCACGGAGGGCGAATGGCGAGGAGATCGCCGCCAACGCCCCTCTGACCATCGACGAGCAGCTCTTGAGCATCGAGACTCGTCTGCGGCCGGCCCACCAGCTGCTGCGCCGTCTTCAACGCGCCGGTGCTCAGGCAATTGCCTCCCTATGGTCGGGCATGCCGGTTATGCGCACTGCCAGTCGGACTGCCGACTGGCTGGAGGTCGCAGCTGGCCGTCTTGAGGCTTGGAAGGGTTACTCGGCCTGGGCTGGAGCGCGCCGGGCCTTGGAATTCGTCAAGGCCTGGTATCCAGGGCTAGATCTGGACCGACTGGCTGCGTTCCGGTCAGAGGCCCAGGCGGAGCTGGTGGCTGTGGAAGGTGCCCTCGTCGAGCGTGCGGCGGCGATTGCCGACTACACCGACACCAGCGTCTTCGTTCCTGAGCGGGCCGCGAACGACGAAGAGGTGCCGCCGGAGTGGTTCGGGTTGAACCCGGACTACGACGAGGACTCTGCAGAGGTGATCGGCTCCAGTGCCGAGGAGGGAGACGAGGGGGAAGACGGAGGCGCCAGAAGACGGAGCGGACGACCAGCCTCAGCTCGACCGTGCCTCCAGCAACGAGCCACGTCCGACGCAGCCGGCCGCCACCGGAGACGATCAAACCGAGACCGCCCAGCCGGCCGCTCCGGCGCCTGACACCGCCGTCTCCACCGACCTTCCAAACCTGTCTGCCGCTTCTTATGCTGCCGTCTGGCCTTTATTTTTCCTGCTTTAGTAGTCTTTGAAAGAACTTGTCAATTTGCGCAATTCCACCCGTGGGGTGTATTTTGAACCTGGCCGGAGGCCTATGTTATGTAAATATCTATCCGACTTCTATTTTTCCTTGCTCATAGCTCTTTTGACTTTTTCCTTTGCCGCCTTTCCATAGTCGCCGCTTTGCCAGACGGACAACCGCTCTGCGGACTGCTACTGGGTCAAATGCTCGGCTATCTTAGGGAAGGCAAGTACTTGGCCTTTTTAGAGTCTTTTAACAAGTTGGATAGAGGGCGGCGAGCCGACTATTCGAGAGTCGGCTCTGCGAACAGGGGCTGGAAGCCGGCTTGTGCTATGCGTGTGCTTTGAGTCCTTAGCCATTTTTCGCGTGGGCGCTCATTCTTCCTTAGTCGCTGCCCACCAACAGTCGCTCTGCGAGCTGCGGCTTCTGACAGGAGATGGCTTAAGTGCCGCACACTACTTGTCCTACTACAGGAAGCATTTTATAGCACAAGACGGCGAGTCCCCGGGCCGACTTAGTCGAACCTGGTGCCAAGCGGCATATCAAAGAGTAGCATACTCGAAGGCATAATTCTTATCATACAGATAACAACAAAAGGGGCAGTCCCCGAGCTCGTCTCGGGGGGCCCAAAGTCTCGGTACTTTAATACAAAGGATAGCATGGTACATACTGCATTAACTATAAAATCTTCGAAGAAGATTTGCGTTCCATGGCCGCTCCGACTCTTTGCCGGAGTCGTCCCTCTTGCGTGCTCGGGGCTTCTGGGCGTCGATTAGGTAGTGGGAGTCATTGCCCAGCACTTTGCTGACGATGAAGGGGCCTTCCCAAGGCGCCGACAACTTGTGCTGGCCGGCTGTTCGCTAGATCAGCCGGAGCACAAGGTCGCCCTCTTGGAAAGATCTCGGCCTGACCTTCCTGTTGTAGTACCGGCGCAGACTCTGCTGGTAGATGCTGGACCGGCTGAGTGCCAACAGCCGGCCCTCTTCCAGCAGACCGACGCCGTCTTGACCAGCTTCTTCTGCTTCCTCTTCGGTGTACATGGTGACTCGTGGAGAGTCGAACTCTATGTCCGTCGGGATGACGGCTTTGGCACCGTAGACGAGGAAGAAAGGCGTGAAGCCGGTTGACTTGTTTGGACTCGTGCGCAGACTCCAGAGGGCGGCTGTCAGCTCCTCAAGCCAACAGCCGGCCGAACGCTCGAGTGGTTCGACCAGTCGGGGCTTGATGCCGGACAGGATGAGGCCGTTTGCTCGCTCCACCTGGTCGTTTGACTGCGGATGGGCAACGGACGCTAAGTCTAGTCAGATGCCCTGCATCGCGCAGAAACAGGCCAAGGCGCCTTTGGCAAAATTTGTGCCATTGTCGGTGATGATGCTGTGCGGTATGCTGTACCGCACCGTGATATCGGCGATGAAAGTCACTGCAGTCGGACCATTCAACTTCTTAATGGGCTTTGCTTCTATCCACTTGGTGAACTTGTCCACTGCGACGAGTAAGTGAGTTAGGCCGCCTCGGGCCGTCTTGAATGGTCCCACCATGACCAGGCCCCATACTGCAAAGGGCCAGGCGATGGGGATTGTCTTCAGTGTGGAAGCCAGCTGGAGCGGCTTGGAGCGGAACTTCTGGCACCCCTTGCATTTTTGGACTAATTCCTTGGCCTCTTCCAGGGCAGTCGGCCAGAAGAAACCGTGCCGAAAGGCTTTGGCGACGAGTGCTCTTGAAGCCGCATGGTGGCCGCACTCGCCTTGATGGATGTCTCTGAGAATTGCTTGGCCTTGCTCTGGCTCCATGCAGCGCTGGTAGACACCAGTGACGCTGCGCCTGACCAGCTCTCTGTTGATTATGGTGTAGGCTGCCGCTCGGTGTTACACTTGCCGAGCCAAGATTTCATCAGTTGGCAGCTCTTTGTTCACTAGAAACTTGAGGATGGGCTGTGCCCATGAGGGTGCTGCTATGTCTTCAATTGCCACCACCGCGACTTGGATAAGGGCGGCTGGGCTGGGAGGCGGTGGGCTGGCGTCTGCGGCCGTTGGCTGGATTGACGAAGTCCCCGGGCCGACTGGCGCAGTTCTCGGGCCGGGTCCCGAAGTCCCCGGGCCGGCTTCGTCCGTGATTTTCTTGGGGCCGTCTGCTGGGGTTCTTGAGTCGGATCCGACTTCTTCGGGGGGAGCCGGTACAAAGATGGAGTCTGATTCTGGTGAAGACTTGATAGACAGCTTAAGGAGGCGCTGAAGAGCGACGCCGGATGGTATTGCTTGGCGGGTGGAGCCGACTCGTGCCAAGGCATCTGCTTGGTCGTTGTCATTTCTTGGCACGTGAAGGAACTCGCACCCCTCGAAGTATCCGCTGAGTTGCTGCACCAGGAAGCGGTAGCTCGCCATGTTCGCATCTTTGGCGTCCCAGTCGCCAGATGACTGCTGGACCACCAAATCGGATTCGCCATAGCACAGGATCCGGCGAATGCCGAGTTCTTTGGCAAGCCGGAGCCCGTGAATGAGCGATTCGTATTCGGCGACGTTGTTGGAGGCGGTGAAGTGGATCTGCAACGCATACTTGAGCTTGTCGCCTTTAGGGGAGGTGAGGACGACGCCGGCTCCCAAGCCGGTGCGCATCTTGGAGCCGTCGAAATGCATCTGCCAATGGGTGGAGTCGGGCGCTGGCGGCAGGTACTGGGTCTCGGCCCAGTCGACAAGGAAGTCGGCCAGCGCTTGTGACTTGATGGCAGTGCGGGGCTGGTAGTGGATGGTGTAGGGAGCCAACTCTATGGCCCATTTGGCTACTCGGCCAGAAGCGTCTCGGCTCCCGATGATCTCGGGCAACGGGGCTGTGCAAACCATGGTGATTGGATGCTCTTGAAAATAAGGCTTCAGCTTCTTGGCGGCAAAATGCACGCCGTAGCACATCTTCTGGTAGTGAGGGTAGTTCTGCTTGGAGGTCGACAGTACCTCGCTCAGGTAATATACCGATCTCTGGACAAGGAGGGCCTTGCCTTCCTCTTTGCGTTCGACTACAATGACTGTGCTGACTACTCGGCTGGTGGCGGCGATGTATAGGAGCATGGGCTCTTTAGGAGTCGGAGCCTCAAGCACAGGGGGAGTAGTCAACATCTTCTTCAGCTAGAGAAATGCTTCATCCGCCTTGTGGTTCCACTCAAAAAAGGTGGTCTTCTTCATCAGTTGGTACAAAAGGAGAGCCTTCTCGCCCAGCCGACTGATGAATCGGCTGATGGATGCCAAGCAGCCGGTGAACTTCTGCACATCTAACAGTCGGCTGGGTACCTCCATCCTCTCGATGGCCTTGATCTTCACAGGGTTGCACTCTATTCCGCGTTCAGAGACCAGGAAGCCAAGAAGCTGGCCGGCTAGTACTCCAAAGATGCACTTTTCAGGGTTGAGCTTGATCTGGAATCAGCGCAGGTTTTCAAAGGTTTCCTTGAGGTCTTCAATCAGCGTCCCACGCTTCTCCGTCTTCACCACTACATCATCCACGTGGACGTGGGCATTTCTACCGAGTTGCTTGAGGAGGCACTTCTGCATGCAATGCTGAAAGGTGGCGCTGGCATTCCTCAGGCCGAACGTCATGGTCAGGTAGCAGAAGGCTCTGAATGGCGTGATGAAGGCGGTCTTCAGTCTGTCTACTAGGCTCAACTTGATCTGGTGATACCCCGAGTATGCATCTAAGAATCTCAACAACTCGCATCCGGCTGTGGAGTCTATCACCCGATCGATTCTCGGTAGAGCAAACGGGTCCTTGGGGCAGGCTTTGTTGAGGCTTGTGTAGTCAATACACATCCGCCATTGCTTGTTCTTCCTCAGCACCAAGACCGGGTTTGCCAACCACTCTGGAAAAAATACTTCCATGATGAAGCCGGCGGCTAGGAGCCGGGCTATCTCTTCTCCTACGACTCTTCTCTTTTCTTCTGATAGTCGGCGCAAAGGCTGCCTGACAGGCTTCACATCAGGTCGGACGTGTAACTTGTGCTCGGCGAATTCCGTCAGTACACCTGGCATGTCTTTAGGGGACCACACAAAGATGTCCCGATTCTCACGGAGGAAATCGGCGAGCTCGCCTTCCTATTTGCTGTCAAGGTTTGCACCTATGACAGTGTACCTCTCTGGGTGCTCCGGGTCCATGGGTATCTTCTTGGTCTCTTTGGCCGGCTTGAACGAGCCCTCAACTTCCGACTCCTTGGGGTCGGGCGACATCTCCGGCTGCTTGCCGGCCATCGCCACAACCCGATCAAGAAGCCGCTTCTCAGCCGCGATCACCAGGGACTCGGCCAGCCGACTGCTCTCAACTGCGCAGGCGGACGACTTCCTGTAGTCGCCGGCTACGGTCAGAATTCCCTTGGAACTCGGCATCTTCATCTTGAGGTAGGCGTAGTGGGGGACTGCCATGAACTTGGCCAAAGCAGGTCGGCCAAGTAACGCATGGTAGGGGATTTCGAGGTCCACCACTTCAAACCAGATTGGCTCTCGGCGGAAATGATCTTTGTCTCCGAAGAGGACGTCTATCAGGATCTTGCCGATTGGTGAGCAGGAAAGGCCAGGTACAATGCCGTGGAACATAGCCCGGCTGCTCTGCAGTTGTCTTTGCTTGATTCCTAGCTTCTCCATGGTGTCCTTATACAGGATGTTGATGCTAGCTTCTCCCCCGCCTGCTGGATTCGGCATCACCTCTGGGTGATCTGCTCTGCTCCAACTGATAGGTTTCTCGGACCAATGCATGAACTCTGGAGTATCTGATGCTACTGTGTTCACCTCTTGCTGCTGCAGTCGCCTGCTGCGTCGATCATCAGCCATACTGGTGAACACCACGTAGGCTCCATGCTCTTCTGGGTACTCATCTCGTACTGCACGACTGGCCTGGCGGCCGGCTGCTGGGGTGGTGGTGGAGGCGGCGGCCCAGCAGGCGGGGGAGGAAGGAGGCCGTCTCCCTTGGCGATTCTTGTAAGCCAGTGGCACTTTCGGGTGGTATGGTTCAACAGCTTTGCGCCATTGTGGAACTTGCAGGGACCATCTAGAGTCTGCTCGTAAGAGAAGGCTGGCAACCAGTTGGTCTTGCCGCCTTTCTGTCGCTTTGCCGGGGGCTGCCCCTCTGGCTGTTCATCCTCGACTGTCGCAACCTGCCGACTGCTGGAAGTCGGCGGTGGGGCCTTGCGCTTGTTGTCGTTCTGTTGTTGTCGCCGACTGGCGTCCCCAGCTGGGGTTCTGGGAGCCTGAGGAGCCACTTTGCCAGCCGCGTTAACTTGAATCTCTGTCTTCATAGAGGAGTAGCCGTGGCGTACTTGTCTTCTATGATCACCAGCTCGTCGAGGGTCTCTGGCTCATCGCAGAGTAGCCTATGCTTGAGGAGGGTGCCTTCTCGGCACCCGGCGGTGAATTACTTGATAGCCCGCACCTCGTGCACGCCCTCGCAGGAGTTCCGGAGCTCGCCCCAGCGCGTGAGGTAGTCGCTTGTCGACTCGTCGGGGCCTTGTACGCACAAGGAAAGCTGGCGCGGCTTGGGAGGTCGCTTGTACGTGCTCGTGAAGTTGCGGATGAAGGCCTCGGTGAAGTCGACCCAGCTGTTGATGCTGCGGGGCTTCAGAATGTTCAACCATGTCCGAGCCGTGCCCTGGAGCATGAGTGGAACATACTTCACGGCAACTCGCTTGTTGCCGTTCGCTATGTTGACGGCAGTGGTGTAGTCAACTAGCCAGTCTTCCGGCTTCACGGAGCCGGTATACTTGGGCGTGTCTTGGGGGAGTGTGAACCCTTTGGGAAAAGGCTCGTCTCGGATGCAGGGCCCGAAGCAAGGCGGACCCAACTCATCCTCTTCTTCCAGTGCCAGTGATCGGTGGAGTCGGTCGATCCGGTGGCGGGCGTCATTCTCTCCGACTCCCTCTCGGTGGCCAAGGCAGCCACCGAGAGTCGAATGCTCAACAGGCAGTGGGGAAACTCGCCGTTCTCTTCTTGGCGGGGGAGGCAGATAGTCGCCCTGCCGTTCCACTTCTCTCGGACGGCCGTCTTGGTCGCGCTCGATGGTGATGCGAGTCCGACTGTGACTGACAGCCGGCTCTTTGTCCTTCCTTCCACGGACTCCACCAGTCGGCGTCCGAGACGTCACGCCTTGATCTCGGCGGGGAGGCAGGTCGTCGTCTGGCCGTCGCGGCGCCTCTGTGCGGCCGCCGGCTGCATTCTGCATGGCTACCACGTCGAGGAGCTGCTGGACTCGCTCCGTCATCATGCGGCGCTCTTCGCCTTCAAAGTTCTTCAGCTCGTCAGTCGCCGCCTGGGCGGCACGGATGTCCTCCGCAGGCATGGCGTACACGGGGTGATTGGCCCCGAACAGGTTGGCGATGGTCGCGCCGCGCTGTCGGACCGCGCCTAGGCGGCTAGGCCCAGTCGGAGCCGGCGAGCCGCCCACAGCGTGATCCATCTCGTGCTGGTAGGCTTCTGACAAGCGCCTCATGCTTGCCAGCTTCTTGGCGCCCTCGATGATCTGAAGGCGGCGTGTCTCCAGCATCTCGCCATCTGCGTCTTCTGGAATAGGCGCAGTCAGGTCTTGCAGAGCCGCGTCGAGCGGGTCATGAGCTCCCTCACCGGAACGCTCATCATGACTGATGACGAGCACCTCCGTGACGGCGCTTCCGCCGCTCTCCTCGTGAGGGAGCGGCACGTCATAGACCACCATGTTGGTGGGGAAAGTGTCAAGAGACACGACGTCAGAGTCGACCAGCATCGGGTCGGTGGAGCCTACGGACTCCAAGTCCACGGCAGGCTCGCCGGCGACGTGGAGTTGGTCGAGGAGGCCCGCGAGGAGGCTCTCGGGGCCACCCGTGCCTGCGTCGGATGCAGGCTTGTTGGAGAGGAGAACCTCGCCGACAAGTTCGGCGAGGCAGCTAGTTGCGCAGGCGGCCTCAGCGCCGCGCAGCGCGTCGATGCAGACTCCGTCTGGCGAGCCTGGTTGGCTGCACTCGCCAGGGAGGAAAAGGGTTCCCGTCTAGAACAGATCTCCGGACGACGGTGCACCTTGCCCCATGGTGGGCGCCAAATGTTGGGGGTTGGGTGCGACATATGCCAAAGGATGGATTATCATGGTGGGGGCGAGTAGAACGTCGCCGGTGCCTGGAAACGGGATGAGGTGAAGACATGCACGCCGACAGATCTTACCCAGCTTCAGGGCTCTCTGAGGAGATAACACCCTTACTGCTGCTCTGCGGGGTCTCCGCATGGTCACTATGGCAAAGTGAATACAAGGTGGCTCCTTGAGCTATTTCTGGAGGAAGGAGAGGGCAAGGCTAGCTCTCTCCTTCTCGTATGGTCTGTGTAGTGCTAGATGATTCCGAACCCTTTGCATGGGTGCCCTGGGGGGCTTATATAGGCCTACCCCCCAGGGGTACAATGGTAAAACCGGATGGGCGTGGGTCCCAGCCGTCTGTCTCTCAAGCGCCGTCTTCTCCGCCGACTCCTGGGGCCCGCCGACTGGTGGGTCCCACCGACTGGCCTGGTGCGAGGGCGTCTGCCCTTGTCCGCCGCGGGCGGGTCGCGCCGGCTGCAGATTACTTTAGCCGTGCTTCTAATGACGCTGGTTTGGTCATGGGGTCATGGCAACAGTGCCGCCGCCGGTCGGGCGATCACTGTTGCCATTCCCCTGTCGTGTCTGGTTAAATGGCATGTGGGGCCCGTGGGAGGGGCCGGCCAACTCCTGGAGGCCGACTCCCAACGGGTCCGACTTTTGGCGCTCTCGCCGTCTTCGGTACTCCTGCTGACTGGTAGGCCCCGCCGTCTCCGGGTCATATAGACAGGCTGTCGTGGGTACAGGGCTCCGCCCCAATGGCCGATGTCAGGGCCGACATGGCAACAATGCCGTGCCAGACGGAGATCTCCGTTGGTACGACGCACTATGGCCATACCTGCTCTTAAATAACATGGTGGTTAGAGTTGCAGGCCGACTCCCGTAGTTGGCCTCCTAGGAGTCGCCTCTTGGACTCGGCTTTATCTGGAGTCGCCTCTTGGACTCGGCTTTCTCTGGAGTTGCCTCTCGGACTCAGCTTTATCTGGAGTCGCCTCTTGGACTCGGCTTATCTGGAGTTGCCTCTTGGACTCGCGGGGTGCAGCCTGCCCCGTTGTCTTGAAAGGTCCTGGGACTCGGGTTGGCCTACCCGTGGCCCATTACTCCGACACCGGACCTATTGTATACCTTGCCATGAGTTTGACAAAGGGTTACAATAGTGATCTAGGAGTAGATCACTGGACAACGGTCAAAATTATCCTTAGTTACCTTAAAGAGAACTAAGGAAATGTTTCTCAGTTCTGGAGGTGACAAAGAGTTCGTCATATAGGGTTACGTTGATGCAAGCTTTAACACTGATCCGAATGACTCTGAGTCTCAATCTGGATACATATTGAAAGTGGGAGCAATTAGCTAGAGTAGCTCCATGCAAAGCATTGTAGACATAGAAATTTGCAAAGTACATACGGATCTGAATGTGGCAGACCCGTTGACTAAACCTCTCTCATAAGCAAATCATGATCACACCTTAGTACTCTTTGGGCACATCGCGATGTGAACTCGATTATTGACTCTAGTAAACCCTTTGGGTGTTGGTCACATGGCGATGTGAAATATGGGTGTTAATCACATAAAGATGTGAACTATTGGTGTTAAATCACATGGCGATGTGAACTAGATTATTGACTCTAGTGCAAGTGGAGACTGAAGGAAATATACCCTAAAGGCAATAATAAAGTTGTTATTTTATATTTCCTTATATCATGATAAATCTTTATTATTCATGATAGAATTGTATTAACCGGAAACTTGATACATGTGTGGATACATAGACAAAACACCGTGTCCCTAGTAAGCCTCTACTAGACTAGCTTGTTAATAAAAGATGGTTAAGTTTCCTAACCATAGACATGTGTTGTCATTTGATGAACAGGATCACATCAATAGGAGAATGATGTGATGGACAAGACCCATCCATTAGCTTAGCATAATGATTGTTAAGTTTTATTTCTATTGCTTTCTTCATGGCACATACATATTCCTTTGACTGTGAGATTATGCAACTCCTGGATACTGGAGGAATACCTTGTGTGCTATTAAACGTCACAACGTAACTGGGTGATTATAAATATGCTCTATAGGTATCTCTGAAGGTGTTTGTTGGGTTGGCATAGACCGAGATTAGGATTTGTCACCCCGAGTATCGGAGAGGTCTCTCTGGGCCCTCTCGGTAATGCACATCATGATAAGCCTTGCAAGCAATGTGACTAATGAATTAATTGCGAGATGATGCATTACAGAACGAGTAAAGAGACTTGCCGGTAACGAGATTGAACTAGGTATGAAGATACCGACGACCGAATCTCGGGCAAGTAACATACCGATGACAAAGGAAATAACGTATGTTGTCATCATGGTTTGACCGATAATGATCTTCGTAGAATATGTAGGAACCAATATGAGCATCTAGGTGTTGCTGTTGGTTATTGACCGGAGAGGTGTCCCGGTCATGTCTACATAGTTCTCGAACCCGTAGGGTCCCCACGCTTAACGTTCGATGACGATTTTGTATTATATGAGTTATGTGATTTGGTGATCGAATGTTGTTCGGAGTCCCGGATGAGATCACGGACTTTACATGGAGTCTTGAAATGGCCGAGAGGTAAAGATTTATATATAGAACGATGGTATTCAAACACCGGAAGTGTTTCATGATGCACCGGGTACTTATCGGGTCACGGAAGGGGTTTCGGGCACCCTCGGTAAAAGATATGGGCCTTATGGGCTAAGAGGGTAAACACACCAGCCACAAAGGGGCTGGTGCACCCCCCATATGGGCTGGCCAAATTGGAGAAGGAAAGGGGAAGAAGGAAAGGAAAAGGGGAATAGGATTCCCCCTTCCCCCTCTATCCTTCCTACTCCGAATAGGAATAGGAAAGGGGGGTGGCCGAATTGGGAGGACCCCAAGTAGGATTCCTCCTACTTGGGGTGCCCCCTTGGCTGCCTCCCCTCCCCTCCAACCTATATATATGTTTGGGGGCACCGCTAGAACACACATCAAACATTGTTAGCCGTGTGCGGCGCCCCCTCCACAGTTTACGCCTCCGGTCATATTCACGTAGTGCTTAGGCGAAGCCCTGCGCGGATCACTTCACCATCACTGTCACCACGCCGTCGTGCTGACAGAACTCTCCCTTGACACTTTGTTGGATCAAGAGTTCGAGGGACGTCATTGAGCTAAACGTGTGTAGAACTCGAAGCTATCGTACGTTTGGTACTTGATCGGTCGGAATGAGAAGAAGTTCGACTACATCAACCACGTTAACAAATGCTTTCGCTTTCGGTCTACGAGGGTACATGGACATACTCTCTCCCTCTCGTTACTCTGCATCTCCTAGATAGATCTTGCGTGAGCGTAGGATTTTTTTTGAAATTGCATGCTATGTTGCCCAACACAGATTAGTATTGAGCCTGATGCAAAACCAATTGTCGATCATTAACGATGCTTGAATCCCAAGATGAAGGATGTGGTAAGAACAAAAATATTAAAGCTTCTAGAAGCAGATATAATCTATCTTATAGCTGACAGAAGATGGGTAAATGTTGTTCATTGTGTCCCTAAGATAGGTGGCATCATTGTTGTTCCTAATGATAAAAATGAGCTTATCGCAGAAAGCATTAACCGGTTATAGGATGTTAATTGACTTTAGGAAATTAAATTAAGCTATTAGGAAAATTCATTATCATTTTCCTTTCGTTGACCAAATGTTAGAAAGTTTATCTAAGCATACACACTTCCATTTCCAAGATGGATACCCTGGTTTCTCTCAAATACCTGTGTCACAAGAAGATCAAGAGAAAACTACTTTTACTTGTCCCATTGGAACTTATGCTTATAGACATATGCCTTTTAGTTTATGTAATGCACAAAGATGTTGACTGCTATATTCTCTGATTTCTATGAGAAGATTATTGAGGTCTTGATGGATGATTTTTCCATTTACAGTACTTCTTTTGATGACTGTATGAGCAATCTTGATAAAGTTTTGCAGAGATGTGAATAGACTAACCTCGTCTTGAATTGTGAGAAGTGCCACTTTATGGTGAATGAAGGTATAGTCCTTGGTCATAAATTTTTTGAAAGATGCATTGAAGTACATAAAGCTAAAGTTGATGCAATTGAGAAATTGCCATTTCCTAAATATATTAAAGGTATTGGTCATGTTGGTTTCTATAAAAGGTTTATTAAGGACTTCTCTAAAATTTCTAGGCCACTTACTAATCTCCTGCAAAAATATGTTCCATTTGTTTTTCATGTTGATTGCGTAGAAGCCTTTAAAATACTTAAGAAAGCCCTAATAACTGCACCTATTGTTCAACCACCTGATGGGAATCTACCCTTTGAAATTATGTGTGATCACTATTGCAAGATGTTGCTAACATGACACAAGAATCAGAGACCCTTCAACCAAACTATGTGCGATGTATGAATCACAAACAATATCGTCATAAAATCGTTACCAATAAGATGAACTATGTGTGATGGCGGAGACATCAAGCACGATTCAAATTAGAGTTGCGTGTACGATACGTGGCATAAAGTTGATCTATACAAACTGTTTGCGATGAGCCAGGACAACAGAAATGGTCATACAGATCAAGGTGTATGCGATATATGGCATGTAGTTCACTCGGATGAATTGTTTGTGATTAGCCAACACAACAGAAATGGTCAGCCAAATCAAGGTGTGTGTGATAGACGACATACAGTTCACTCGGATGAACTATTTTGGATGAGCCAAAACAAACACAAATGAGTCAATTTAATAATATGTGTGTGATATGCGGTAAACAATTCAGTAATCAAAAATGTGTGGGAAGACCAATAATAACACAGACGATTCCTACTAATAAGCTGTGTGTGTTGTGGGAAAATGCTTGCGGATATACAATTGTCAGTGATTGATGAAATCATCACTGATGGGTACCCTACTTTAGTCCATGTGCGATGTGATTTTCTCTGTCTACAGAAGAAAAACATATATACTTATAAGAATATGGTTGTATAACCAAATTAAACATCCAATTACATAAGTGACTTCACACTTAACATTTGCACACACCAAAGTAAACAATTACATGCATACTAAACTAGGAGAAACAATCATCTAATCATCTACTTCTTGTTGTGACAACGCTTGCCATTGCTCTGCTTCTGGCTGCATCCCTGGCTATTTTAGGGAAGAAGGAGGCACTTCCTCATTCAATGATCCTCATGTACATCTTGTAGTTTGTGTATGCATTGGTCACATACACGACGTGAGCTTCATCGAGTTTCTCTATCCAGGTACACTTGTCCTTGTTGCAGGAATCCTTCATCTCTCTGTAGTAGGGGTCGATGATGGCCTCGGTGAGGTGGACCAACGAGTCCTTATCATGCTTCTTGCTGCCCCATATCTTGTATTGGCCCTGGATGTCAACAAGATTCTGGCAGGTAATGCCCAAATCCTTGAGTACCTTTACATCATTGGTGATGTCCACTGTAGTGAACCAGTAGTGGGGGCTGTTGATAAACCTGGAGAAATGCCTGCAAGGCCTTGTGGCCAGGCAGTAGTGGTAGATAAGGACGTGATTGCCCAGACACATTTGGGTGACGACGACCTTGTGACGAGACCCGTCACGAGCACGGGTGTACTCGAGGTCGAACTCGACCACCTTGTACTTCGCCGCGACAAGCAACAACTCCATAGTGTGGATGGAGTTCTCCACCTAGATTGGGTTGTTGGTGTACACTACCGAGAGATTCATGAACCATCTCTGGGTGTCCACTACAACATGCATGGTGAACTGCCGCTCATTGTCGGCAACCGCTGGGAGCGCCATTGGAGCCGTGCAGGATACTCTCTCTGTATTTGTCTTCCTAGGTGTGCTTCTTGCAATACTGGGATGCGGTCATAAGGTTGAAGAGACACGAGGGTTAAATGTCTGCTGTAATAAATGGGAGTCGGACAACCTGTAATCAGCATGTCTTGTCACCACATTCCTAGCAGAGGATTCCAGTGCATGCTTGAGCACCCAACACGCATTTTGTTTTACCACGTGTGGGCTCTAAGAGGCGCCAAATGTATTGTTGGTAAGCCTATTCCCACGCAACCACGCAGGTTACCGCGCGCATTCGCACAAGCTTCCCGCCCAGCTCTTTTGCCCACCCGTCAGCTAGAAGAGGGTCCAATCATGGGCGTTTATTGGCAAAAGCTTTGCAAAAATGAAGTGTGTGGAATGACTTAAAGGGGCGCACACATTTGACAATAAGTTTACCCATGGGTGATGAGGTCAAAGTTACATGGACGGACAATGATGGATAGTCGAGTGTGATAATTCTATGCTCTATAGGGCACACAGTTGAAGAAAGGATTTGTGTACAATAATGTCGAAGATTGCTGTCGAGTCTGCAATATAGATCACTTGCAATGAGATCAAGAATGTAAATAAAGTCAAGTCCATTGAGGTCCATATGTTAATTGCCATTGCATATTAAGGTCAAAATAGTGCTACCAATATACGAGTCTCGTATGATGCCTTTTCAATGATTGTATCACAAAAGCCCGAAATATTATAAGGTTCAAATCCTAGAGTTAAAAGGCTCAAATTCGAAGATTACAAGGTCCAAACTGATATTAGTAATGAAATTCAGCTCATGCAGCTGCAGACGCCCGTGCTGGTTAGCTAAACATGGACATATGAGAGGTTCACACTGATATTACAATTTTTTTCGAAACCTCAACATTTCTGCAAAGGGATCATCCACTAACAAGTCATGTATGGGATTGACAGAATGACTTCCGATTACTCTATCACATGAACTTCCAAAATTAAATTCAGCTTCTGCAGAGCCCTTTCCATTATGCTCTAGCCACCGGCGTTGATCAACAAACCATTCAGTTTTGCGAAATAAATGTAGGGCAAACCTTATTACCTTTAGCACCCTTGCTCTCACAACAAAGAACTTAGCGAATATAATCTCTGGTAAGGTCCCTCGGTAGGAGTTCAAAGTAATTTCTGAGAGATGCAGATCAAGGCATTCGATGTGATTGTTATATTATCTCACATTATCCACTACCGGACCTAATTTTATATGCAAAAGAAGAGAACGTATTAGTGCCTACATGCAGTTTTGAACACTACTACATGCCTCTTTGATTTGCAGGATTTCTAAAATACAAGAATGGAGTGACATGCCATCTTTGATCCTTACATGATTAACATGGGCATTTGATTACAATCTAGAAAAATGTAGGCTCCTTCACAAGAAGTTGGAGTGGATGGAAATTTCCCTATGAAAACTAGTACAGATGAATCCAAAGGAGAAATGCTTATGGATTGTAACCATATGAATCAAGCAACCACTATAGGAAAAAAAACATCTATGTACTGAAATCCTCCAAAATTTCTTCAAAAATCATAGTACATTTGTCATTGTGAACTTGGGAAAAGGTACCAAAAATTGAACTCCATTATGGATAACATTTAACAGGAAAGGAGCATCACCTCGGTGTATAGCTTCTTCGGGCACGGAAAGCATCTCAGGAAACTGACAACTTGGTCCAGGTTGGGGCTGATAGATTCTAGTGCCAAGACCCTCACTATGCGCAGATACAGGGTCACGCTTGTAGGAATCATTTTTTGGATGACAGGTGAACAAATATCTTCAAAATTTGAAAAATGTTAATTTCAATGAGAAGAAGGTGACTGTTGTACCTGAACGAGTGTGGATCCAGTAACAAGTTCGGAGAATCTTACACACGAGTAGCCCACCACTACCAATTTTAGCGCAGGAATGACACTAATTCTTGTTAGACTTTGTTGATCAACTACAAGTAATCTCTAAAGTAAAGACGTGTCCTCAATGACCATACTATGATAGACCTTATGTGATCTGTTGTTGCAACACTAGCAACACATATAAATTGTCCGGAGAGACATGGAGGTGATGTGGAAGCTACTCAATCCATTGATCACATGAAGACAAAGGTACTCGAGTGCAGTCCAGCCGTGGAGCAGGCGCTCCATGTCATCCTTGGGGATGCAGATGACGATGAACTCGATGTGCTTCAATCGAGTAAGAAACTGAGTGGGCGCGTCATTAATTGAGGGAAATGGCAGTTCGTGAACCTTGCGAGGCGCAACATGGGCGTGAGGCAAAGCGCAGATGGTGGCAGCGAGGGAATATGTCCATCATTAAAACTGAGCTCTCAAGCTGATCTAGGACGGGGGATCGGAACCACTCATCAAGCTTGGCTTGGTCGTTGCCGTTGGAACAGAACTTGCCAGTGATAAGGCCCCTGAGTGGGCCATGGTGCCTACCGAGGATCCGAAACATTGCGTCCAAGCTTTTGCGATAGCCATGGTAGAGCTAGTGGACGTCGACGAGGTCAAGAGGGTTGGAGTGCCATAGGGGAGCCACCGCCTGGAAAGGATAGTTGTCTGCGTGCCATATTTGGTTGGGAGGAGGAAGATGATTACTATCAACATACCATCGGGGAGGATGCTGATGAAGTCTAGGCCCGCCGGAGTCACGTGAGGTTCTTGCTCGACCTGCCTCCACTTGTTGGCAGCCTCATCCTCCACCTCGGGAGTCTCCTCGATGGTGTACTATCTGATAGGAGTGGAGAAGTGGGAGGATAGGGAATATTTCATTAGAACAAGGCAGAGGACAAGTGTATTGGTAACTAGAAGTTACTAGGTAGGAACAGACTTAATAGAGTCAGAAAATGGAGTCCCAATTGGTTGCTTAAATACTACACAATTACTTTGATATTGCTAGGTAATTCAACATGTAGATACGTGAAAAGAACACTTATACTTCAAAGTTCGAACAAAGTCTAGACGGATGATATCATCGGGGAAGTTAGCATATATCTTATGACCGGGCTCTTTTAGGTGTAGTGCAATTTTTGAGCCAGCTTTCACTACATAAAACTTAGAAATTTCTATCCAAAGGCCCGCGCCAAAATAGGAGTGACCATGTTCATCAAGTTTTACAGAAGCAACCATTGTAAATCCATGGTTTGTGTTCAATATGACATCCCTAGAGTCTTCAGTTATGTAAAGGCCAAGATTGTGTACTACAGTTGTTGTTGCTAAGCAAGGGATGTACTGCAGGAAATGATAAGATTGTTAAAGAATAGGGTAACATGCAAATATGGGAGTAACTAAAAGAACAATACAACAGTTGAAATCAAAGGACAAAAAATTGTAATTAAACATATAGTGTAACCATGATGTCATGCAAATATAAGAGTAATCGAAAGAACAATACACCATTTATTTTCCTAATATAGGAAGAAGAAAAATCCCCTTTGACGTATATGCTGCATGCGACACCTTTTATCCAAATGTAGCAATATATAGTATATGTTCAGAAATGTAGGCCATTCCAACAGAGGTAGGGTGAGATTGAACATACCAAGCGCTTCCCGAAGTCATCTGGTATGGTGAGATGGAATCCTCGGCTGTCTGGCCAAGGCCGCAAAGGACCGATGTCTCCTTGCACTGTACACTCTATGAATGAAAGAAAACCCTCGAATTAGCTAGAAGAAAAATGAATTCATGGCGATTTCGACTGGGTGATTAAAAGGGGAATATAGGCTGGGATAAGAGATGAGCAAATATTTTAGTAAATTAGTTACCTGGTTCTCCATGAGAAAACCCCACAATACTGTAGATTCCCCAATCGGGTGGAGCTTGGTCGATGATGAGTAGCATCGAGAAAGTCAGTCGTGATAGGCGGCGGCAAGCGACAGTGACAAAATGCGATGGGATTTGCCGACAGCCGGCATTGGCGACAAGCGTCGAGCTAAGCTGTTTCTGTGGCGTAGGCGGTGACATGCAGAGTTGCGAAGGAATGCAGGTGCAACTGGGGACAGGGGGGTGGCAGGAGGGGTGAGGGTTTGGTGACGTGGGGTGGTGAGGGTTTTATTTTTTCCTTTTTGAATTGGGTGGTGAGGGTTTTCTGTCCTAGAATGCGTTTCGGAAGCAACAATTTGGTAGAGGCAACCGTGTGTGATTAACATCACTTTGGTGTGAGGGTGATACGGACTTCCGTTCGATCTGTGTACATCCTATGGTGCAGATGTGCGATCCAAGGGGATGCATTCTGTCCAATCAGAACACACGTGCCATGGCACAATTAAAGTGATCACACACGATTCCAATTTGGGAAAATCACCAAGTTTCAAGGTGGATCCACAGTTCCATCGTCGGTTGACCCTGAAATTTTTACCCACGCTAAACATTCATCGTAATATGCACGGTACGTGTTCAATTTTTCTGCCAACTCTCCACATGTAGCTCCGCGTGTTGTGGGAAAATGGTTGCTAGTATAAAATTGTGTGGGAAGACAGAAAGTAACACAAATGGTTCGCACTAATAAGCTGTGTGTGATGTGGGCAATCATAGGTTGGTCTAAGTGAAGCATAAAATTCCATCAACTAAACTGATTGCATACTCATCCCACATCTAGATATAAGTAAGTATATATATAAGCATACTCATGGCATAGATAATAACCGTACTCAAGCATAGTTCAACTATAGTTCAGCCGATAATAAGCATACTCAAGGATAGTTATAATTAAGATACTATAGAGCCATAGTTCAATCTCACATCTCTTCTACCGGCAGGCCTGCATGAATGTGAAGCTTCTCCAGGTACTCAGCTATGCGGCATGCGCCACCCCGAGAGAATAATTCTGCTTGAAGGAGTCAACGGCTCGTCCACTTGATGCTCCAGGACACTTTCATATGTGTCATGAAGCTTTTGGTTGCAAAATGGGCGTCAGAGCCCCAATTCCAGGTCCTCAGACGCCTACTATGCTTTCTCGCATAAAGCTACCTGAGCTTTTGCTTCTTGAACCTCCTTTGGTCATCTTCATCCTCGCTGTCGACATTGTCAGATAGCACCTATACATATAGTAAAAATGTGGCGTCAGTATATGTTATAATGTGAATTCAGCACGCAGAGTTTATGAAACATAATATATCATGTGAGAGTGTGAAAACCCTAAATGATCAAGTGATGTTGATGAAAGACATGCATAAATAGAGAGCACACAACTTAGTGCAACAAAATTAAGAGTCTGATTGGTTTGCTACCAACATTTGGCAAAATCAAAAGTTACCATCACTTGGCAACCTTTTGTGAGATTGGCAATGAGCACTGGTATGCAAACTAATCTCTGGCGAACATTTGGCAGTCGCCAAAATTTGGCATGCCAATGAATTTTGGCATCAAACCAGTTTACATGCCGTAAAGTAGGACTAGGATTTATGGATATTTTTTAGATAGATCCACAGATTTTGGTTCGATTTTTTAGCACAATCATCTATGTACATACCAATCTGGAAAACAAGTTGGCACAAACATATATGTAGGACATTCAAAATCAAATCTCAAGATTTGGCTATGAGTTATTAGCATGAACACTAACCCTAGTCAGATTATTAGCAGAAATCATTTGTACAGAACAAACAATTAATCACTTATCATTTGTACCATTCAAACAATCAATACACTACATGGATCTCACGAATCTTACTCAGCTTTCATGGCTTGAGGGAACATAACCATAGGATTTCTATTCCAAAAAGGGGGAGGTAGGAGTAACCAGAGAAAACCTAGGATATATTTGCCACATAAATGGTTATAGATGACTGACTGGTTCTCCCTCGTCATTGGAATCACCGCCAGAGTCACTCTAGACCTCCGGCTCTGACTGGGGAAGCACGATGGCGTCGACGAAGTCAAGGTCATGCTTCTGCCTGTGCGAGACCTCGTCGGCGGTGACGACAACCTCTGTGTCCCGCTTCACACCGTGCTCACATGCTTCAGCAGCCCCAACATCGCCACTCCCTCCGATGGTGCACTTCGGTGGCATCCTCATGCACTGACGGTGGTGATGACTAAGAAAGGCGTCGAGGATGCAAGCAAAGAGAGAGGACTGTGTGTGTAGCAAGAATGAAGGGTGTGGCCTCCTATTATGACCAGCGACTGGGGCGCACCATTAATATGAAGAAGTGGGAGCGAGGCAGGCGGCAGTAAAAGGGCTGGCTCGCCTCCTGGTGAGCATGCGCAGTGGACTGCCCGCATGCCTATCGTCAGTTCACACAACTACTTGCACGTCTCCTGATGTCACTACACAGTGAACACGCCTCGTGTTAATTCACACACCTGCTCACATGCCTCCCGGTCAGCCTGCATGGCGGACTGCTCGCATGCATCTTGTCAACTCACGCATGCTCGCATGACACATGGGACGCTTGGCAGCATTTATATTGTTTTTATTTTTTGAGGATTAATTCTGCCGCTTTATGACTTAACAGACGCATGGCACGTATATTGTTGGTCCTACGCCCACGATTCGAATAAATAAACCTTTTGTGATATTGGTCACCAATTATTAATAATCTCTCGTTTGTAAGAAGCTTACATCAAAACTTGTCTAAATTTGACCAAAAAACAATATCACGGTCTATTGGTGTCGATATGACACCACAACAAGTTTCATGAATTTCAACTAAGTTGATTTACTGGATTTTAAAAATCAAGATTCTCAATGTTTGAAATTTCTTGCCATTTCTTGCATGAGAACTAAACATGCACCCAGGGACATACATATGTTTTTCCAATCCATTTAGTTGCACTATCACATGTGCATATAGTTCAAATTTGACTTTTACACATTAAATCCCTAGGAAATCAATCAATGTACAAAAACGTCTAAATGATCTCTGATTTTTTTTCCAAATTTTAACATGGCACTACTCCTTTGGTCACATGTTCGCTATAGAAAAAGTTTGACATGCCTCAAAGTGGAGGTGGTAGTGCGGTGGGTGGGTGGGTGGGGGGGTCCAGAAGCACACTACACGTCGTGAGACTCCATGTGGGATTGACCGGTTTCTGAGGCAGGTGTCACATCAAAGTCGTGAATTGGTTATTTAAAATATTGCACAACCCTTTCATGCATATATTTTTAGGCCACATGCATGCATTGGTGGTCCTCAGACACTCCTTCGTGCGGTTATCGGCGATGCACCCATTCGTTGGCCCATGAAGGTTATTACTTTTGACCCACAATGAGAGCATTTGACTAAAGGTGGATTCATCTTGGCCTGTGTTACTGTGTAGATCATGGTGAGATTGCAGATCAAAGTTCAAACACGTGCGTACACACATGAATCCATCCCACCGGCTCGAAGTGATGGGGACTACACACTGTGAACCTCTGTGTAGGGCGTTTCCAGTTTGCGAAGAATGTGCCTCATGAAAGTTGTGCATTGGGTATTCAAACATCACACAACACCTCTTTGGGCCACATGAAGGTGGTGGTTGTCCTAGGACACTCATGAGCATGTGATGCTTCCATCTGTGGGCCCGCGAGGTCGTCATCCATCACTTTGACCTACAACAAGCACTACTGCAGGATGCTGCTAACGCGACACTTCAATCAGAGACCCTTCGACGAAACTGTGTGCAATGCAATAATCGCAAACGGTGATGTAGAAAAACCGTCAAAAAAGATGCAAAGAGTTTGCGATGGCGGACACATCAAACACGGTTCAGAATTAAGTGCGTGTGTGATGTGGGGCATACGGTTCGGTTCAATGAACTGTTTGCGATGAGGAAGAAGAACAGAAACAGACAACCAGATGAAGGTGTGTGCGATATACGGCATATGGTTCAGTTGGATGAACTATTTGTGATTAGGCGAAACAAAATAAATGGTCAGCCAGATCAAGGTGTGTGCGATTGAGGGCAAACAGTTGACTCGGATGAACTGTTTGCGTTGAGCAAAGATAACATAAACGGTTCAATTTAACAAGATGTGTGTGATACACGGCAAATAGGTGTGTAATGAGAAATGTGTGGGAAGACCGATAATAACACAGACGATTGCTGCTAATAAGACTTGCGTGTTGTGCACTGGGATTGTATACGGAACAACAACATATTAATATATCTCCAACGTATCTATAATTTTTGATTGCTCCATGCTGTTATATTATCGTTCTTGGATGTTTTACAATCATTTTATAGCAACTTTATATCATTTTTGGGGACTAACCTATTGACATAGTGCCCAGTGATAGTTGCTGTTTTTTTCTCTTGTTTTTCACTTCACAGAAAATGAATACCAAACGGAGCCCAAATGCAGTGAAACTTTTAGTGGATTTTTTTGGACCAGAAGACACTAGATGGGCTAGAGAAGCACCTGGGGGTGCCGTGAGGGGGGAACAACCCACCAGGGCATGCCTGGCCCCCCAGGCACGCCCATGTGGGTTATGCCCACCTTGGTGGCCTCCTGCACCGCCTCTTGGCTCTATAAATGCCCCAATATTCCAGAAACCCTAGGAGAGTCGACGAAAATCAATTCCAGACGCCGCAAGTTCCAGAAACACCAGATCCAATCTAGACACAATCACGGAGGGGTTCATCATCCTCATTGGTGCCTCTCCGATGATGCTTGAGTAGTTCATTGTAGACCTACGGGTCTGTAGTTAGTAACTACACTACAAAAAAAGACACATCCGTGACATTTTGGGCCGAACAATTTTTTTTTCTGTCATACATATGACACTTCTATGACAATATTGTGACAAAACCCGGTATCATCATAGATGTGGTGGGCTCCTACTTCTATGACAAAAGATCATGACAGAAAATGGGCTTTTCGTCCTGGGCGGGCCGGAGACGCAGCTGCATGACATTCTTTGGGCCGTCCATGACAGAAAAAACCGTGGTAGAAGCGAGGGGGAGGAAAATTTCGGGGAGTTACCGGTTACGGTGGGAGGTCGGGGGTGGAGCGATGCACATTTCTCTCGTACATACGCGCGTGTGTGCGAGGCGTTGGCTCTAACTGAACCCGAGCGAGGCGTTGGGCTCTAACTGAACCCGAGCGATTGCACTGCAGGCTACGCGTTACTGAACCCGAGCGATTGATCGATGGCTGTTAACTGAACCTGATGGAGCGATTCCTTCGCTACTACTGCTAACTGAAGCCTAT
>NC_041391.1:281534698-281712726 GCF_002162155.2 Triticum dicoccoides
ACCCCTCCCGATCAACAGGACCCCCGTTTCGACCGTAGGAGGTCCGTTTCGTCTGTTTTGCCGTACGCCACGCCCCTCCCGATCAACAGGACCCCCGTTTCGACCGTAGGAGGTCCGTTTCGTCCGTTTTGCGGTACACCACACCCCTCCCGATCAACAGGACCCCCGTTTTGACCGTAGGAGGTATGTTTCCTCTGTTTTGCGGTACGCCAGGCCCCTCCCAATCAACAGTACCACGTTTCGAACGTGGCCAGTCGAACACAAGACCGTTTCCTCCATTGTGCGGTACGCCAGGCCTCGTTTCCATCCCCTATTCTGTCCAAGCCCTCCCGATGAACACGACCACGCATTCCGTTCCGACCCAGCCGGATGGCTCCCCATGAACACGACGACGACGTTGTTTCTCCGTTCCGACCCATCCATGTACGTATGCGCGATAGGCGTTAGAGACCCTGCCCGTATGTACGTACGTGGCCGTATTTTCTTTCTTGCACCCGGGCCGCTATACGTACGTGTACATGCTACGTGCGCGCCTCTACTATGACACGTGCGCGCCTCTACATCGACCAGTATGAACATACATGTTCGCGACCAGAATGACAACGCTACGTACGCTTCGACCAGGTGGGTCCCGACTGTCAAGCACTTCCTTGCGTGTGAAGATGTAGCTGGTGGGTCCCAGCAGACAGGGGGCGAATCGTTTTTTTGCCCTGACACACTTCCTTGCCTGCGAAGATGTAGCTGGTGGGTCCCAGCAGTCAGGGGGCGAATCATTTTTTTGCCCGGACGCACTTCCTTGCGTGCGAAGGTGTAGCTGGTGGGTCCCAGCAGTCAAGGGGGAAATGTTTTTTTCACGAAATATGGTGGCCCGTCCGGTGGGTCCCCGCTGTCAGGTGGAGGAATAATTATTTTGCACGTAATAAGGAGGCACTTCCTTGCTGCAGCCGTGGACCCAGCTGTTAGCCTCTCCACGTACAGTCCACGTCCGATGGAAGCCGTTCCTTGACCACGTTGACCATGCCGCGCCGAGAGCACCAGGGCGGTGGACGACGGCGAGGCGTAGGAAGGGGACGACGCGGAGCCGGGGAAGACGCGGCAGTGGATGCCCACGCGTAGAGGAGTACGAGGGTTCAGTGGTTCGCTGCGGTGTGAGGCTGCCGTCGCCACAGAATAACAGGGGGTGTGGGTGAGTAGAGGGATGGCCTGGCCAGCGGTGGAAGTAGTAGGGGGCGGTGAGGCCTCCGCCGCATCGCAGCCGGCCATGGGAGGCAGGAGCACGAGGGACGACCGGTGCTGGTTTGGGCGGCTGGAGCAAGAAGACCAGAGGTTGAAGAAGCACTATGGCCGTTGGATGGACATCGTACAGTCACTTGAGCTAGAATCGTGCATATTGACTAAGTTGACAAACCCCTCCTTCCCCGTCAACTTAGTAGGCCCACAAGTCAGCCTGCCACTATACTGGGTCCCAGCTAACAGGGGGAGTATTCATTTTTTTGTGCATAATAAGGGGGCACTTCCTTGCGTGCGAAGATATAGCTGGTGGGTCCGAGCTGTCAGCGGCGGTAACGTTTTTTTCGCGAAATACCGAGGCCCTTTGGGTGGGTCCCTGATGTCAGGTGGACGAATCATTATTTTGCGGCCGTGGACCCAGCTGTCGGCCTCTCCACGTACAGTCCACTTCAGATGCATGTAGGTCATTGACCATGTTGACCAGGCCGCACCGAGAGCACCAGGGCGATGGACGATGGCGAGGCCTAGGAAGGGAACGAGACGGAGGCAGGGAAGACTCAGCAGTTGTTTCCCATGCAGAGGGGAGTACGACTGAACGAGGGTTTACTAGTTCGTTTGCCGTCGCCGGAGAATAACAACAGGTGCGGGTGAGTAGAGGGATGGCTAGGCCAGCGATGGGAGTACGGTGGGGTGGTGAGGCCTGCGCGGCAGCACAGCCGGCCGCGGGGAGGAGGGAGCAGGCAGTCCCGCCGGTGCTTGTTTGAGCGGCTGGAGCAGGAAGAGCAAAGATTGAAGAAGCACGGCGGCCGTTCGATGGACATCCAACTGTCACTGCTTGTGCGTCAACCTTTTTTTTAGGAAAGTCTCAAATCTGTGGAAAACAGCATACAGCCCATCTGCCATTATTTCTAATAATTTATAGCCCATTTGCTAATTCTTAAGGTTTTTTGGAGCCCATATTCTTTTTGTTAGCATTACAGCCCATATTGTGGCCACGGTTAAAAAATTATACGAAATTTTGCATATTTCGGTGCGGTCCGAACTATTTTTAATCCCGAAATTTCGACTCACATTCAAACTGATTTTAAACATAAATGTATATCAAAATAAAATCCAACAAATTCTCCACGCATAAAAATAAATGTAATTTAAAATCTTGAAATGAAAAAATATATTTGAAACTAATTGCCGGTTTGATGTGTTTTAAAAATGTACGGCCCATTTCTCATTACTGATGGGCCATTTTCTCGGCCAGCCGAATGAAAAGCTCTCCTCGTCTTGAAAGATTTGCAGCCCAACAGGCCTGACAAAGCGACTTAATTGGCAAATCACAAAAAAACTGGGTTGTGGCCGTGGACCCAGTTGTCAGCCTCTCCACGTACAATACTCTTCCGATGGAAGTCGTTCCTTGACCATGTTGACCACGCCACGCGGAGAGCACCATGGCGGTGGAAGATGACGAGGCCTAGGAAGGGGATGACACGGAGCCGGGGAAGACGCGGCAGCGGAAGCCCGCGCTGAGAGGAGTACGAGGGTTCACTGGTTTGGCTGCGGTGTGAGGTTGCCGTCGCGGTAGGGCCTGGCCAGCGGTGGGAATAGTAGGGGGCGGTGAGGCCTTCGTGGCAGCATAGCCGGCCACGGGAGGCAGGAGCATGCGACACGACCGGCGCTGCTTTGGGCAGCTGGAGCAAGAAGACCAGAGGTTGAAGAAGCACTACGACCGTTGGATGGACATCCTACGGTCACTGGAGCTAGAATCGTTCATATTGACTAAGTTGACAAAGCCCTTCGGCCCTGTCAACTTAGTAGGCCCACAAGATAGCCTCCCACCAAGGTGGGTCCCAGCTAGCCGGGGGAGTATTCATTTTTTTGTGCGTAATAAGGAGGCACTTTCGGTGGGTCCGAGCTGACAGCGGGGGGAACGTTTTTTCGCAAAATACGGTGGCCCGTCCGGTGGGTCCCAACAGTCAGGGGGAAACGATTTATTTTGCAAAATACTGGTGGCCCGTCCGGTGGGTCCCCGCTGTCAGGTGGAGGAATAATTATTTTTCACGTAATAAGGAGGCACTTCCTTGCGGCTGCCGTGGACCCGGCTGTTAGCCTCTCCACATACAGTACTCTTCCGATGGAAGTCGGTCATTGACCACATTGACCATGCCGCGCCGAGAGCACCACGGCGGCGGACGACGGCGAGGCCTAGGAAGGGGACGACATGGAGCCGGGCCATGGGAGGCGGGAGCAGGCGGTAGCACAGCCGGCCATGGGAGGCAGGAGAAGGCGGCACGACCGACGCTGCTTTGGGCGGCTAGAGCAAGAAGACCAGAGGTTGAAGAAGCCGTATGGCCATTGGATGGACATCATACGGTCACTGGAGTATTGACTAAGTTGACAAAGCCCTCCGTCCCCGTCAACTTAGTAGGCCCACAAGTCAGCCCAACAATATGATGGGTCCCAGCTAGCAGGGGGGTATTCATTTTTTTGGGCATAATAAGGAGGCACTTCCATGCATGCGAAGATATAGCTGGTGGGTCCGACCTGTCAGCGGGGGGAACGTTTTTTTCTCGAAATACAGAGGCCCTTCCTGTGGGTCCTAGCTGTCAGGTGGAGGAATCATTATTTTGCGCGTAATAAGGAGGCATTTCCTTGCGTGCGGCCGTGGACCCAACTGTCAGCCTCTCCACGTACAGTCCACTTCCGATGGATGTCGTTCATTGACCACGTTGACCAGGGCACGCCGAGAGCACGAGGGCGGTGGACGACAGCGAGGCCTAGGAAGGGAATGACACGGAGCCAGGGAATACTCGGCAGTTGTTTCCCACGCAGAGGAGTACGAGGGTTTAATGGTTCGTCTGCCGTCGCCGGAGAATAACAGCATGTGTGGGTGAGTAGAGGGATGGCTAGGCCAGCGATGGGAGTACGGTCGGGCCGTGAGGCCTGCGCGGCAGCATAGCCGGCCGCGGGAGGAGGGAGCAGGCAGTCCCACCGGCGCTTGTTTGAGCGGCTGGAGCATGAAGAGCAGAGATTGAAGAAGCACGACAACCGTTGGATGGATATCCAATAGTCACTGCTCTCGTGTGTTGACTAAGTTGACAGGGCGTTGCGTGTGCGTCAACCTTATTTTATGAAAGCATATGCGTCAACCTGTAGTAGGCGCACAAGTCAGCCTCAAATATGTGGAAAACAGTATACAGCCCATCTGCCATTATTTCTAATAATGTACAACCCATTTGCTAATTCTTAAGATTTTTTTTGGAGCCCATCTTCTTTTTGTTAGCATTACACCCCATATTATGGCTACGGTTAAAAAGTATACGAAATTTTTCATATTTCGGTGCGATCAACTGTTTTTAATCCAGAAATATCGATTCACATTCAAACTATTTTGAAAAATAATTTATATAAATATAAAATCAAATTAATTGTCCACGCATAAAAATCAATGGAATTTAAGATCTTGTAATAAAAAAATGAAACTAATTCCCGGTTTGATGTATTTTAAAAATGTACAGGCCATTTCTGGGCAAACCGAATGAAACTCTCCTCGTCTTGAAACATTTGCAGCCCACCAGGGCCGATAAAGCAAGTAGGCCTTGTTTGGGTTTTTCTTTAAAAAAAATAGAACTGGGCTAGCCATTTTCAGCAAGAAAAAAACACAACTCGGCTCAGGATGTGGTAAACATAAATAAAACCCTGGCTAGATGGGCCACAGCCCCCGCACAGCCCCGTTGTTACCCTGATCCGTCGCTAAAACTAGTATAAATAACAACTGCTTGTTCCTCATTGTCTCAAAAAAAAAACTGCTTGTTCCTCAAAAAAAAACTGCGCGACTTGCTGGGTGCCTGGTGTCAGCCACTCGTAGTGTAATTCTCTCGTTTATTGACTACGTTGACGATGGCGTGAGCCCCAGATGTCCAACCATTAAGAGGAACCATATTTTTGGGCTTGTACTATAGAGGCACTTGCTTGCATATTGCCATGACGCTGGTGGGTCCCAACTGTCATCCTCTCCACGTACAGTCATCTCCTTGTTCCTCTCGTTTGTTGACGACATTGACAATGCAAGAGGGCAGCGCACCGTGCACGGCGAGCGAACCAAGGCCGCAAGGCGGAGGACGACGGCAAGGCCTCGGACGGAACGAACAGGAGCCGTTGAAGATGCGCCGGTCCAGTCGCAGGCGGAGGGGAGTACGAGGGTTGACTGGTGGGGGTGGTGGGGCCTAGTCACTTGGCTTCTGTAATGCACAGTGAGCTCAAGCAGCCGGCGTGAGTGATGTTATTTCCCTTGGTTGTGATTTGTTACAATATTTCACTCTAAATTAAACGAATGGCAAGCCATTTGCCTTGTTTCAAAGAAAATATGACTGTCACAGCCGAGTTGGAAAGGGCAGGAACATCTAACTCTAGCTTACAAACTGTACAAAAGCACAAGGGTTGATTGTTCATCAGGTTTACAAAAAACCCAGATTGAAAAGGGCAACAACATCTAACTCCAGCACTGTTTTCTGCAGTCACAGTCAAATGGATCGGTCAGGTCCATAGAATGAACATCTTGGATCGTAAAATTTACAGGATTATGACCACAATATGTTGTAAATAGAAACCCGGCACGATCAGAAGCTCTTTTGCCCACCTGAAACTCCTTTTTTTGCTCTTCGACATACCCATCCGTCAAAACCATGCTGCTGATAAACTTAAGCCTGATGGACAATAGTAACCTCGCATTCAGC
This sequence comes from Triticum dicoccoides, assembly GCF_002162155.2. Lineage (NCBI taxonomy): Eukaryota > Viridiplantae > Streptophyta > Magnoliopsida > Poales > Poaceae > Triticum > Triticum dicoccoides. The sequence goes on from NC_041391.1 coordinate 281,540,656, forward strand.
AGGAAGAATGTGACAAATCGTATGTTTGCACGGTTGGCTACATATCGTTCTAGCGTTACTGTCTTCAATCGAATCTCATGAGAAGTGAGAAAATCCAGATGCTTACGAATCCACCGGTTGGTTATAACTTTCTTACCCCGTCCTGTTGCCTAAATAGACATGAAAATTGAAAACAGTTAAGGTCTAAAAGAAGAGTGTCAAAAGAGCAACAGCTGAACGGTTAATTCTAGTACACTATATGCGGGCTTCCAATGTGCGTGAAATTATCACCTTTATATACAACTTCTCCAGACATGGAAAGCATTGCAGCAAGCCAATAATCTTGTTCAGATCAAAACTATTCATTCGTATATATAAGATCTTGACAAAATCCAGCACCATTGATAGGCCATCCATGGAGAAACTCTTCATTGAGCATAGAACATAATATTAGTACAAAATGTGCACTCCAAGATGATATATAAATTATGCGCAGAAATTTAAAATGCAGCATATGGTTACAAGTGTAGATGATAATATAAAGTACCTGAAGAACTGTGGAGCCAAACACCATATTGAAATGAGCACAGAGATCATGTATTACACCCAAGGTCTCCAGTTTAGGCGCAGAGAGGACGGTTATTTGCAACGGTGAATAACTAGAATCAAGGATAAACCTTTGAAGTGAAGGGGCATCTTGGATGATGAGTTGCCTTCCGTCAAAAGAAATTCCAATTCTTACAAGGTTAGGCGACTTTATTTGGAGGCAACCGATTCTAACTGTGAAAACAAGCACCAAGCACTCCAGCGCAGGGCAACTGGAGTGGATGATGCTGTGCAATGAGGCGTCCGATATACGAACCCGCACAAGTGAAAGTTTCTTGAGAAATGGGAGTCGATGGTTTAGTACCAGATTATCTGGAAGGTAGCACAACGCAAAGGTGGCAGTGTGGAGAGAGGAGGAAAACCGCGAGATGGACATCGGTGCTGAGGGCACAAGTTCATGGCGTTCTGTATGTGGTATGTGATTTCCAGGGTGTCGGTGTCAAAACCGGCGGATCTCGGGTAGGGGGTCCCGAACTGTGCGTCTAGGCGGATGGTGACAGGAGACAAGGGACACGATGTTTTTACCCAGGTTCGGGCCCTCTCGCTGGAGGTAAAACCCTACTCCTGCTTGATTAATATTGATGATATGGGTAGTACAAGAGTAGATCTACCACGAGATCAAGGAGGCTAAACCCTGGAAGCTAGCCTATGGTATGATTGTTGTTCGTCCTACGGACTAAAACCCTCCGGTTTATATAGACACCGAAGAGGGCTAGGGTTACACAGAGTCGGTGACAATGGTAGGAGATCTACATATCCGTATCGCCAAGCTTGCCTTTCATGCCAAGGAAAGTCCCATCCGGACACGGGACGAAGTCTTCAATCTTGTATCTTCATAGTCTTGGAGTCCGGCCAAAGATGATAGTTCGGCTATCCGGACACCCCCTAGTCTAGGACTCCCTCAGTAGCCCCTGTACCAGGCTTCAATGACGGCGAGTCCGGCACGCATATTGTCTTCGGCATTGCAAGGCGGGTTCCTCCTGCAAATAATTCATAGAAGATTTTGAAAACTAGGATAGTGTCTGGCTCTGCAAAATAAGTTCCACATACCACTGTAGAGAGAATAATATTTACACAAGTTCAATCTGCTGACGTATTTCGTGGCATGACATCACACCACGGCCAAGCCTTTATTCGAATCATTTTTACTGTTCCACCTCAGCGCGTTTAGCGAAGCAGTTTCCTTGGCACGTCTTGTCAAAGCAGAGATCGTGTCCCCTTATTCCGGGATTCTCATCAATACGGGCATGGGTAACCCAACCGCGCCATTGATTGCGGCGCTTGGGAGATAAGCGAGTTTTACCAGGCTGGTGGGGACGCATAGTTTCGTCCGCCCATATATAAGGGGATAAGGATCCATCTTTTTACCTACGCCTTCTTCCTCCTTTGCTTATCCATTTCCGCGCACTCAAGCTCCAACGCCCAAGCCCGCACATCTCGCCTCAACCTTCCCTAGTCATGTCCGGAGCGGGAGGCAAGTGGATGGCCTCCTCCATCACGGAGGGGCATATAAAAAAGTTGAGGAAAGTCGGATACCTGCACAACGATATTGCGCACCGGCTTCCAGACGAGGGGCAACTCGTCCCCACTCCCAGGCCCCACGAGAGAGTGGTGTTCCTTCCCCATTTCCTCCGCGGACTAGGCTTCCCACTCCACCCATTTGTTCGGGGACTCATGTTCTACTATGGCCTGGATTTCCATGATCTGGCCCCGAATTTCATCCTCAACATCTCAGCGTTTATCGTTGTGTGCGAGGCCTTCCTCCGCATCAAGCCCCACTTCGGCTTATGGTTGAAGACTTTCAATGTCAAGCCGAAGGTAGTGGGCGGCCAGCAGGCGGAGTGCGGAGGCGCCATGGTGGGCAAGATGCCCAACGTCACATGGCTCGAGGGCTCCTTCGTGGAAACCATCAAAGGGTGGCAATCGGGGTGGTTTTACATCACCGAGACACGTGACCTTGAATGGGCAGCGGCCCCCGAATTCAGATCTGGCATCCCCACATGGCTCACCTCCTGGAAAAAGAAGGGCCTGACATGGGGTGATTTAGAGGAGCTGACCAGACTCCAAACCCGCGTCCAAGACCTTGTGAACAAGAAGACCAAGCTCGTCAACGTGGTCCAGGTCATGCTCGTCCGCCGGATCCTCCCATGCCAACAACGGGCCTTCAACTTGTGGGAGTTTGATCCGGCACAGCACCAGACCTTGAGCAAGCTCTTCGACACTACGTACAAAGACGCCTGGAGGGTGCTGTTCAAGGGCGCCGAAGCTCCCGCATCCGCTACCGAGGATTGCGGATTCAGCTCACAGCGTCAAGCCGGCGAGGTAAGCTACTTTACCCTTTACGGGAAACTTTTTTTCCATAGTTTGACTCTATGCAGGATCTAAACTCCCATTACCTTTAACAGGCCTGGCAGAAGACGTCCGGGCAGGTTAACTGTCCGGCTCTCTTGCCAGAAGACCCAGTGGATGCCCGATTAACGGGACTGCTGGCTTCGGCGCCTTACGTGGTGCCGGAGAAGAAGGCCAAGAAGAAGGCCGCGGGAAGTCGGAGGAGTTCCCGGCGCCAGGTGTTATCGGATTTATCGTCCGATGACTCCGAGGCAGACTCCTCCCGCGAAGACGAGGAGGAGAAGAAAGAGGCCTCTCCCCCAGCGTGGGGAGAGAAGAAGAGGAAGGCTTCCCCAACGGGGGAGGCCGAAGGGTCCAAGAAGGGAAGGACCCTTTCCGGACTGTTCCACCAACGCCAACGACGGCGAAGGGGAGTGGCCCTCGAGGTCCAAGCCCCTGGCGAGATCGTAAGTGTCCGGATTCCAGAATAACTCATGATTTTTCTTTCGTCGCATAGTGTCTTCTAACGCTGAATACCACCATGTAGCCCGCCCAAGGAAGATCTCCCCGCTTCGTCGAGCGGCTCCTTGGGTTCGTCGGATGTGAATAGCACTTCACTTTCGACCGCCTCCTCCCCCCGTGACGTAGACGACACCGAGATGGGGTCCCAGAAGGGGCCCAGCCAGGAGGAGGAGGCCCCGGAGGTGCCGCAGGGAAACCTTCCGGACTTTGGGCTGGACACCGCACCGGAACCTTTAGTGGTTCCGGAGTCCGGCGGACGGCCCCTTCATAGGAAGGGCAAGACTACGACGCCGGTGACCTCCGTCCAATCGGAGGCGCCGGATAATTTGCTGGAGGCGCTCAACGGTGCTTCCATCGACGAGAAGCACCGCACTGTCATGAGTGCGGTGATTCAGAAGGTTCAGTCTGCCAAGAGCGGGCTGACCGAAGCCTGCACCAGCCTTCTAACAGGCTTTGAGGTATGTGATTAAGATATGTAAAAATAGTACCGCATAGACAGTAGCCCCTGATGCTCAGTTTGGTGTTCGGAAAGAAAAGCCGAACTGAGGATCTAAAAAGATATACGTAGGAGTCTAACACAAATATGTCAATATGGGAATGCAGGCGGTGCTTCTGACCTCTGCCGCACTGACTGCGGAGGTCAATGCCTTGAAGCAGAGCCTTGAGCGGTCTGAGAATGAGCTCGGCCGTGCCAAGAAGCAGCTCGAGGACAAGGAAGGTAAGTAATACCTTATTAAAGTAATACCTTATAGAAAAGGATTTGCTTGCAAAAAATGACAGGGATAACGTGAGTATTGCAGGGGCCACGAACGAGGTGGCGACCCTGAAGGAAGCGGTGTCCGAGGCCGAACGCAATGTGGCCGCGGAACGCACCGAGCGGGAGAAGCAGGAGGTGCGGGTGGTGGAGGTGCGGCAAGAGCTCCAGGCTCTCGTGGAAAACACGAGAGTTTGGAGCGTGACTCGAAGACTCGAGAGTCCGAGCTCGCCTCGGCTCTTGAGAGTGCCAAAGCCGCTAAGGCCGAAGCCCAGAAGGCCCTCCAGGAGATTGAGGAGATAAAAAAGATAGCGGCGGGTAAGGCATTCTTCATGCAAAGCAAGCATGTAAAAGTGAATTATCTGTTACTTACCCGGATTCGGAGCTCTCCAGGAGCGTTCGCAGATCTGCCCCGTAGTGTGTCCGATGCTGCCGCATTCTACCGGGCCGAGGAAAGGAGCTCAACGGAGAAGGTATTCTGGTCTCAGTATGCTGAGGCCGAACATCCGGTGGCCCCGAGCGACCAGCTGAAGCAGCTGGTCGAGCTCCACAAGGTGGCCGAACAGGCCATGAAGGGTCTCATAGTTCGGCTGTGGCCCCAAGAAGCCATGCCTGGGAGCTACTTCGGTCTGGTGCGGCGGCTAGTGGACGCCTGTCCATGGATTGAAGTCATCAAGCACTCCGTCTGCATTGAAGGTGCCCGTCGGGCCCTTGCCCGCGCTAAAGTGCACTAGGGTAAGATGGACGTCGAGAAGCTTGTGACGGACGCGCCACCGCCGGGCAAGGAGTATCGCACGCCCAAGATGTACTATAAGGGTGTCCTGAAGGGTGCCCGTCTTATAGCGGGTGAATGCTACAAAGATGTAATTTTTTAGTAGACTCGCATTTTGTTATCCTGTGCGCTGAAAACTTGTTCATATGCGCTAAGAAACGCTTGTTAATTTAAAATATTACCTTCTGTGCGGCCGTTTATCAAATTTGAGAGATGGAAAGTCGTTGGCTTCAGCCCCCATGCCGCGAGTGCTGGGGTGTTCGGGATAAACTTGAGCGCTCTTTTTCCCATTTTTGGGTCCTTCGAGGGAGGCGCTCAACACAACGAATGAGGCAACCAGACTTATAATGCTTGAACACTCTCACTTAGCCATAGAATTCTATAATTTTAAATTTCGGCGAAGCCCCTAGTGTTCGGAAGGCCAAATTCGGGGCGCTATCCACGCCTGGGCCGGACAAAGCCGTCTCCTCGCTCTAAGCGGCATAAGTCTTTAGGGACTCGAAAAAACCTCTCGAACAGCGACCGGCTCTCGCCCCATCATGACGGTCAGTTTTAGCTTTCTCCACTGAGGTGCTCAACCCAGCTCAACTGGGGCACAATCGCAGTGGTTCTCCCAGCGCTACCTTAGCCGATATAACGGAACATAAGGTACCAAAACATGGGAGCCAGGCAAACCCAACTATTGACCCAAGACATGATTCAGAGCCGATGCATATAATGCTTTAAGTTCGGGGTGCCGCACTTGTGAAGGTGTTCGGACTTATCACACCATACTTTGGGGAACTTAAGCCCCTAGTGTATTTGGCCGTACCAAAGAGTACGGGTGCAACATGTCATAAGTGAACATATATAGATAAAAAAAGGAATGCAATGATAGGCAAAAAGTGATGCATTATTTATTCAAAAAATACTGCAATGAAAGCAGAACGATACAAATAGTGCGATAAGCAAGGGTGGGACTATTTAACATGTCCCCCTCCAGGGGTAGGCTGCGGACAGGTATGTAAAACAGGTATAATGCTCGTAATGGAGACCACCTGGATACTCGATGTAGCTTTTCTGCTTCCCTGGCTGTTGCATCGTGAGTTCGGCAAGTCTACTGCCGGACAGGGCTTCTGCAAAATGGAGTCCTCTGAATAAGAAGAAAGAAAAAGAAGAATGACACAATTGGGAGCCCCTGGTGTGGTTGAGCCGCACTTTGGGCATGTCGTGGTCGTGCCCCTCCCCCTGTGCCCATGGTATCTCCAGAGCGTAGTTATATACGTGTGGTACTGGTCTCGCGATTTTGCGAGGGTTGGGGTTGGGGCCGCATTGCTACGCGTGCTCGAAGCGTGCCAGGTGGTCTTGTTGTAGGTTACTCCGGGCGCGCTTGACGGTGTCCGGCCGCTTAACAGCCGGACTCGAGAATTGCCTTAAGAGGCTGCTTTCCGCCACGAGTGCCGCTGTATGCTCCTCCGTTCGGAGAGAGCGTTCGGTGTTTCCGTTGACCGTAATGACTCCTCGAGGGCCTGGCATCTTGAGCTTGAGGTATGCATAGTGCGGCACCGCATTGAATTTTGCAAATGCGGTTCGTCCGAGCAGTGCATGATAGCCGCTGTGGAACGGGACTATGTCGAAGATTAACTCCTCGCTTCGGAAGTTATCCGGGGATCCGAAGACCACTTCAAGTGTAATTGAGCCTGTACAATTGGCCTCTACACCTGGTATGACACCTTTAAAGGTCGTTTTTGTGGGTTTAATCCTTGACGGGTCTATGCCCATCTTGCGCACTGTATCCTGATAAAGCAGGTTCAGGCTACTGCCGCCGTCCATCAGGACTCTAGTGAGGTGAAATCCGTCGACGATTGGGTCTAGAACCAATGCGGCGAATCCGCCATGGCGGATGCTAGTGGGGTGGTCCCTTCGATCAAAAGTGATCGGGCATGAGGACCACAGATTGAACTTTGGGGCAACTGGCTCCATCACATATACGTCCCTAAGTGCACGCTTCCGCTCCCTTTTGGGTATGTGGGTTGCGTATATCATGTTCACCGTCCGCACTTGTGGGGGGAAACCCTTTTGTCCTCTATTGTTCGGCGGTCGGGTCTCCTCCTTGTCATCGCTATGCAGCCCCTTGTCATTATTTTCGGCAATTAACTTGCCTGCCTACTTGAACACCCAACAATCCCTGTTGGTGTGATTGGCTGGCCTTTCGGGGGTGCCGTGTATCTGGCACAAGCGATCGAGTATTCGGTCCAAATTGGACGAGCCCAGAGTATTTCTTTTGAATGGCTTTTTCCGCTGACCGGGTTTAGAGCCTCTGAATCCGGCATTGACTGTCGTATCTTCAGTATTATCGCCATTAATGCAGCGCTTGTGCTTATTGCAACGTGACCTGCGATTGCTGTCCTTGGTATCCGAACTACCAGAGTTTTTGGTCAAGTTGTTACTGCGAGCTAGCCAGCTGTCCTCTCCCACACAAAAGAGGGTCATGAGTGATGTGAGAGCTGCCATGGATTTCGGCTTTTCCTGTCCTAGGTGCCAGGCAAGCCACTCGTCGCGGATGTTATGTTTGAAGGCTGCAAGGGCCTCTGCATCCGAATAATCGACGATTTGATTTTTCTTGGTTAAGAGCTATGTCTAGAATTGTCTGGCCGATTCGTCTAGCTGCTGAATTATGTGGCTTAGGTCATCGGCGTCTGGTGGTCGCACATATGTGCCCTGGAAGTTATCAAGGAATGCGGCTTCTAGGTCTTCCCAACACCCAATTGATTATGCTGGCAAGCTGTTGAGCCAATGTCGAGTTGGTCCTTTAAGCTTGAGTGGGAGGTATTTGATGGCATGTAGATCATCACCGCGGGCCATGTGGATGTGAAGGAGATAGTCCTCAATCCAAACCGCAGGATCTGTTGTGCCGTCGTATGATTCAATGTTTACGGGTTTGAAACCCTCGGGGATTTGATGATCCATTACTTTGTCTGTGAAGCATAGTGGGTGTGCGGCGCCTCTGTATTGGGCTATATCACGACGCAGCTCAAACGAGCTTTGTCTACTGTGTTCGGCCCGGCCGGAATTGCTGTATCCGGCGTGACGGTTGTTGTCACGTATCTTGGGGCGCCCACGCGACCCGTAGATTGATCTTTTTGTCTTGCCTTATCCTCCAATATGTCTCGTAAGTCTGGCGCATTCCCCCGTGGCTTTGTACTTTTCGAGCGACGCCGGGGTGCGGCTTTAGTGGAGGGCCTAGAGGCCTCTCTGTTGCGGCCACGAGGTGGCCGGTCGGTCGTATTGTGCGCTGGTGATGTAGGTTTATGTGCTTCCTCCTCTAATTGGGGTAGCAGCTTGCGTTTGGGGTAGCTTTTGGAGGGGCGTTTGAGTTCATACTCTTCGGCCGCAAGGACTTTAGTCCATCTGTCGGCTAGCAAGTCTTGGTCAGCTCTAAGCTGTTGCTGCTTTTTCTTGAGGCTGCTTGCCGTGGCCATAAGCCTGCGTTTGAAACACTCTTGTTCGACAGGATCCTCAGGCACAACAAATTCATCGTCATTGAGGCTTGCCTCGTCTTCGGAGGGAGGCATATGATTGTCGTCCTCTACCTCTCTGTCTGCCGCTCTCTCATGAGGGCTGGTTTCTCCATCCTCCTATGCTGAATCTTGCTGGAGGGGGTTGTCTTCGGCACTATCCGGGGTGTTATTGTCTCCGGTGCCGGAATCTCCATTTTTGTTGTGGCGGGATTTAGAGCGGCGCCGCTGACGCTGGCGCTTAGGCTGTTTCTTGGAGGGGTCATCCTCCGTTGTTCCATCGCCATTCCCATCCTTTGGGATGTCCACCATGTATATGTCGTATGACGAGGTGGCCTTCCAGTGCCCTGTAGGCGCTGGTTCTTGGTCGTCTCCGGCATCGTCGTCCATACCGTCGATGTCTTCGAAGTCGAAGTCTAGCATGTCGGTTAAGTCATCGATAGTGGCTACAAAGTGGGTGGTGGGTGGGCTTTGAATTTCTTTGTCGTCCGCATCCCAACCGTCTTGACCATAATCCGGCCAGGGCTCTCCTGATAAAGAGAGACACTTTAGCAAATTCCGGATGTCGCCAAAAGGCGAGTGCTGAAAGATGTCCGCAGCGGTGAACTCCATGATCGGTGCCCAATCGGGTTCGATTGGCAGGGGCGCGGTAGGTTCGGGGTCTGGAGAGGAGTCCGGCACCTTGGAGTCACGAGCTTCACAAGGGACAGGGTTAGTATTCGACTCTATCGCCATAGAGGTAGCAGCCCCCGAGGCGGTGTCCAGCCACCCATCCTCGATTGGCGCAGTCGGCTCCGAGCTAAGGGTCGGAGCGGACTCTTGTGCGGCCTCCAGGGCACTGTCCGGCAGCAGAGCTAAATCATGCCCATCGTGACAGTGCGGCGCGCTCGGCTGTGGCTCGAATCCGTCAAAGATCAAGTCTCCGCGGATGTCAGCCGTATAGTTCAAACTTGCAAATCTGACCTGATGGCCAGGGGCGTAGCTTTCGATCTGCTCCAGATGGCCAAGTGAACTGGCCCGTAGTGCAAAGCCGCCGAATACGAAGATCTGTCCGGGGAGAAAAGTCTCACCCTGGACCGTGTTGTTGTTGATGATCGAAGGAGCCATCGGGCCTATAGGTGACGACACAGAGGAACTCTCAATGAAAGCACCAATGTCGGTGTCAAAACCGGTGGATCTCGGGTAGGTGGTCCCGAACTGTGCGTCTAGGCGGATGGTAACAGGAGACAAGGGACACGATGTTTTTACCCAGGTTCGGGCCCTCTCAGTGGAGGTAAAACCCTACTCCTGCTTGATTAATATTGATGATATGGGTAGTACAAGAGTAGATCTACCACGAGATCAAGGAGGCTAAACCCTAGAAGCTAGCCTATGGTATGATTGTTGTTCGTCCTACGAACTAAAACCCTCCGGTTTATATAGACATGAAGAGGGCTAGGGATACATAGAGTCGGTTACAATGGTAGGAGATCTACATATCCGTATCGCCAAGCTTGCCTTCCACGCCAAGGAAAGTCCCATCCGGACACGGGACGAAGTCTTCAATCTTGTATCTTCATAGTCTTGTAGTCCGGCCAAAGATGATAGTTCGGCTATCCGGACACCCCCCAGTCCAGGACTCCCTCACAGGGGAATAGTAGAACTCAAGCAGCTGTAGTTCTGTGAATTCAGGGGATTTCAGCCAACCGTCCACCATGCAGGGCATGGTATGCTTGCTTAGGTAGCATGACAGGATGCAGAGGCTTTGAACGGAGCCCTGGTGGGAGGAGATGATGGCTCTGGGGATTTCAAAATCATTAAAGAGAGATAGCTGACGACAGTCGAGATTAAGTGGACGGCGCGCCATAGAGGGTGCCACCGAATTGAGAGGACTTGGGTGCGGCAGCAACCCTTGGTGGGGAGAAGCGAGATGATCTCCCCAAGACGGCGTCCGGGAGATCGTTGATGCGGTCCACCCGAGATTCTACGGGTTCCTGGGATCCAGTGGGGGCGGGGTCGCCGCTTCTCCCTGCGCTGCCGGGTGCGAGATCTACAACAGGCATCGCCGCTAGCGGGAGCTTCATCTTCTTGGCGCTGGGGTTAGCCAACTCCATTTTCCTCGAGGGCATCGCGTCGCGCTCACGGATTTGAGCAGAGTAACGAATGACGAGCCTAGTTGTAGTGCGAGCAAAGAAGAAGGGGAGCTGGGGTTTTTTTTGTAGGAGTGAGGAAGAAGGGGAGCTGGGGTTTTCTGTAGGAATGAGCTGACGTGAGGTGGGTGGGAGCGAGGAGGAAGAAGAGCACCCAGGTTTTTTTGTGGGGGAGGGGGGGCGGTGTGCTGGGTGTGGGTAGCGTGTTTTGAATTGATTTTACTATTTACTAGTGTGGATTGGCTGTTTTGTCTTGGGCCCAGAGAAACAATTACTACTAGTACAATGGAGACACTCTATAGCTACCCAGAAAAACAATTACTACTACTAGTGTGGATTAGTATAGTGGAGACACTCTACCGCTTCTGGCTCCTCCTAGGTCATTGAAACGTCTCGCTCTACTGAATGCCGTTATACTTTTGTTCACCGACATGCGGGCCATGCAACACGCGGGCCCAAATGCCATCCACCAAATTAGAAGGCAGTATGCAGGCGGAGAGTCACCCTAGTCGTAGCGCGGCAGTAACGAGCCGTCGTATCACAAAACCCCACCTCCCCGCAGTCTAAGTTTGACAGACGAAGCAACCATCATTTCACTCTTCGCTGAATCCCCTTCTCCCTCACTGTCTTCAAGAAAGGCAACACTCACATCTGCCACTGTTCTTCTCTCCCAACGAAGGGAAGGTAAGCGGATCCGTGATGTTGCCATATTTTCGTTTAGAGAAAAAAAAGAACTTTTGCAAAGAAGTAACCAATCCTCACAATCTTTTTTGTTTCATTGTCATTGCAATTGTGTTTTCCTTTCAGTGGTCTCCTAGTATTCGTCAGTTTCATGATCGACCAAGGAGAACCAGGCAAAGATCTGCCGATATTGGAGCAGACGCGGGAGGCTGATCCCCACGAGACAGAGAGCTCCAAGAAGATGGAGGCAACCACCGAGCCGACCCTAGATACGCTCATGGCCACTACTGAGATGGTCAATGCCCCGTTTGAGGTTACAACCCCCATGGCACTGCAGGAGCAGTTTTCCCCCTTCGAGGTTACAGCCCCCATGGCACTGAGATGGTCAATGCCCCGTTTGATGCTACCCAAGGTGATTTCCTTCTTTGTCGATCTCGATTGTGGTTTTTCATCTAAGTATGTGGTGATTTTTTTTAGAAAAGGAAGTATGTGGTGATTAATAATGCAAAATTTTATTAGCTTTGATGCCATGCTATACATAGTGGTTTAAATAACTTGTCGTTCTTATACTGAAAAGTAATTCAGAATTTGTTTCTGTTTCAATTAGAGCCCTGATGCAGACAAGGATTGTGTGGTTGGGCATGTCACTCGCTATGAGGCGGACGACTTGAATATACGCACTGGGAAAACAGAGTTCTTAGGCTGTTGGATCCTGGAAGCCATTTGCGGTTATACCAATGAAGAGTTGTATTCCAGCCTCACTGTTGTCAGGCGTGTTGTCCAGGGTGTACTGAAGCACAAGAAGTTCAAAGCTACTCCTTCGTTTGTGAGCATACTGTTCTTGTCAAGCTTACGCAGGAAGATGACGTGGCATGCCTCCACAAACAAGTTTATCAATGGCAAGGCCACAAGGTTGTCTTCATGAAGGTTCACAGGATTGAGCTGCTGCGGGACGTCCTCAATGATGTTCATGGCAAGGTCCGTCTTGTGTCCAGCCCAAATTAGATCGAGGCATGAAATAATTGCCCCAGCTAATGTTTAATAGTAGTTTGGATTGTGTCTAATTATCCGAACCTTGCCTGTTATCGACCCCTCTGGGGCTAGTGCTCTGTTTGAATCCGTCTATGGGAACTGCTGCTACTTTTGTGTGCCCGTGAATCATGTGAGAACCATCGTAATTGTTGCCGAAACAGATGCGTCCTCACTAGTTTTTTCATGAATATGGCATGGTAAGACATAAGTTGTCACGGTTTATCATACGAGCAGTGTGTGTTTTGATGAAATAGAGCACTCGTTCGAGAACCGTGCGCTGACGTATACATAAGTACTTGTAAACACTGTTGGTGCTACCCCACTTGTAAGCAGTTGTGCAAAACACGACACATTGGCTCAGCTTGCTTCAACACTAGGCTATCGACCAGCTAACAATCAACAATCTGCTGTCTGACATATAAGCAACTACTATGTATCTTGTTACAATGGTACATGCAGTTAATTGAGGCCACAATGTAATAAATTCCAAACGTTCACACGCTAGTCCAGCGCTCATGTGGAACACTCACAATTAAACTCGTCTTCATAAAAATCTTGAAAAGCATATGTTAAGCAATTTTATACATCTCAATGATTCATAGAACATAACAAACATATACTAGTTCACAGCAAAAGACAAGGTTGTGAGAAGGTTTACAAATCAGGAAAAAACAAGCAAGGCTTCTCTGAGCAAAGGGCCTCCCGGCAGGCTTAAATTTCCTGGAGTTCACTCTGGTTTTTTCTTGTTGCCACCATCCAGGGTTAGGTTCTCTCATTCCAGAATAACCAATTATAATTGTGGTCTCAGCTGGAATGCTGAACTGAACCATGCAGTGTACTGACCAGTTGAAATGCTTGTGCATTCCAGTAAATTTAAGCACCGCTATTTGCAGAAATAAGCAGACCACAATGCCTCTTGTCCGCGCACCTGTCCAAAAAAATGCCGTGCAGCCGTGCCAGCTAGTCCTCGGTCCATGGATGAACTGGTAGAAAGTGCATTCCGGAGTAGGATGCAGTTGTTTTCGCTTGTCCCTGCACTGCAATCAGGAAGTAAAACGTACAAATTATCTTCCTTTAGATTGCGTTGGTCATTCTACCTTAGTTACTACCAATGTAGGGATACCTTGAAGACGGGAGGTTAGACGATGGCAACAAGGGATAGCCATCTCATTTTGCGCAGTTGTACTAAAACTGAGGTGTGTGCTTTTGATTGCGCGGATAGAAACTATACGGAGACAGACATCCCGAAACAATATGGAGACAGACATCCCTGTTTGCGCAAATACGAAATACGGTTATTTAAATAGTGACACATATTACTACTTTCCCCCGTTTCCTCTTAGAACCAAGTCCTAGACTCATGCTACAGCTTTCCCACTTTCTTCCCTGTTTGAACCAACGCTTTGAGTTCACTATATGAACTAGCTTTACTTCTAATAATAGTAGAAGTCTAGGTGGCTTTGTAACAGCGGACGGAAGTAGAAAAGGATCCACACGAAGGGGGAAGAGCTGGGGCAGTAGAGCAATGCAGGTTTCGAAGGAATATATACCTCAGGGTCGTCGGCATGTGGCAAAGATGGCGTCGGGAGGCTGCATCTTGGCCACAATACCGTAGGGAGGAAGAAGGGGTCGGAGGCCCTCCCGAGCCAGCGCTCTCTCGGAGAGAATGGCACGGCCGCCGATCGGGACGCGCGGGCAGCCTTTGGTCTCCTCCCTCGCCGCCGACGACAGCGTGAACGATGCACCTACACCCCCTGCCCCGGTCGAGGTTGTCCGGCCGGATTTGTGACCAGCCGTGAGCTGAGAGAGAGAGTGTGGCCACCTGTGTCTTGCTTAGATCTGGAGAGCATGAGAGAGTGAACGAGAGGAACCCTAGTAAAGCAAGCGCTAAGGCTCCTGCTTTTATATATAGTGGAGTGATTTTGTTGTACCGGCTTCAAAAAAATGTGCTCCTACGTGTACCCGCGAGTGGGTGTCAGAGAACTAGTGCGTGCGTGCACCGCTTCTCTTCGTGAGAGTACAATATATACTATGCCCAAAGAACGTTCGCCGCAAGAGTAATAGTATAAGTGTGTGACATGTGAGCTAAAATAAAATGTGCGCGCCGTCTTTTGTTTTTTAGAAGTTCTGCGGGTAGGGTGTGAAGAGCACATATGTGCGTGACGTCTACCTGCAGATAGAGGATGGGTGCAACGTGCGAGTCTGCAAGAGGACTCGGGAGAGTCGTGACTCGTGAGGGTGCATGTGCGTGAGAGAGAGGGGGGGCACGTATCAATGCAATGCATGTGTTCGTAAATCATTATCCGACAAACGTTCGCCACAAGCCTTTTCCTGACGAACACCGTAAGAACCGTTAGATCGGCATCCGACAGTGTCAGTTTTGCCATGTCATTTAACAGAACAGCCACTCCTCCTACACACAAATCTTCCAGGTGAGTGTTAGAAACTGCCGTATGCTCCCTTCGTTCCAAAATGCAGTGCATATAGCTTTATTGAAAATTAGAACCTCACAAACTTTTACCGAGTTTTCGTGTACCGAATTGCACATGTAGAATACCCTTCTATATCATTTCATTCATCTTCGATAGGTAACTATAAAGATGGGAGAGGAGTCTACAAAGAAAGACCATTGTATCACCCGCAGCAATTTCAACCATCCTTTAGTGTCGAGGAATATCATAGGAACTCTATATGATATGATTTTTATAGGATTTTTTTCCTTTAGAGCCAATTGGTTCATAGGAATAGATTCATATACTCTACATTTCAAAGGAAATAAACATGATATCATTTCTATAGCTTTAGAGCCACTTGGTTCATACGAATGGATTCCTATACTCCCTTAATTTCAAAGGAAAATAAACATTAGCGTATATTCAATAGAAAAGTTCCTATGATATGAACCAAATTACATCTCTTTACTAATCCCTCCTCATAGGAATTGAGATACATGTCATCTCTAGATTCAATAGAAAAGTTCCGATGATGCGAACCAAATGACATCTCTTTTCCAATCCCTACTCATAGGAATTGAGATGCTCCATGTCATCTCTTTCCCTACAACTTCCATGTATGCATCTTCTATTCCTAAATAGATAGTACAACCCACTAGTAGCTTTTTTCCAAAACATGCAACTATGGCAAAAGAACTATATAGTGTGCCAATAACTTTGAAGGATGGTCGCTGGATGAAGCTAACCCGACAGTGCAGAGATGGGAAAATCCGAGCACTACTGGCCGTTGGATATCATCAACATTCCACCAGATCTGCCACATGTACAATTTAGAAGACTCCATGGTTGAACTTAAGCATAATGCACAAACCTCAAAACACAAGCACTTCTCCTTTGTTCTAGAATCTTCTGTATCATAATTGATTATTTTTTTCTAAATGAATTGCCATTATTTGTTTTTTACTTTATGATTTACAATGCACAACCCCATGAATCTTAACATTTTTATAAAACTAATTGATTTTGAATGAGATGAACTATAAGAACTAAACGAACATCTACATCATGCATATATGACTCAAAGCTTTACATGCTATAGTGTGTATTTATTCATAATTTGGTTTCGAAATCTCATGCGTTCAATACATGTGTACCTTTCTAGTTTTGAGTAGAGTAGCAGATTTCACGCGGCCTCGGGTATATCAAAATGCAGGGCCCATGCATCATTGCCTTTCGGTCGAACCTACGTCCACAATCTTTTGTACGTGCTATATCTCCACTGGTCCCCGAACCCAAAATGCTGCCTCGTTCCTGTAAAACCAAGCGGCCCAGACATATTTAAGGAGTCGACTCGATCACTCGAACCCGTTTACTACGACATGGCCCCGCACGCTGTAGTACTCCTACAAACCCTACCGCTGCACTCATCATCGGTTTTCTTCAAGAGGACGAGGGAGAAGCCGATTTGTAGTGGAGGCGCTTTCAAAAAAAGGATCTGTAGTGCAGACCCCTACCCTAGGGTGCCCTAGGTAGCTGCCGCACGCATCATTGTTTTCTCTTTTCTTTATGCTCTTGCGTGCTAGAGTGAAATGATGGTTGCTTCGTCCTTCCAGCTTAATGCGGGAAAGGTGGGGCTTTGTGATTTGACCCCTCATAGCTCATTTTCTACTACTGCGGCGCTACGACCGGGGTGCCTCCAATTCCAACCGCTGCTCCGAACTGTAATTTGGTGCATCGCACGTGGAACAAGATGGTGGATGAGCCACATGTCTGCCAAAGGGGTCCTATTCAGTGTGTCGCCATTTCATGTGTGGACTGACCCTACTTGAGTTGCTACGCCAACACGACAGGAGCAGCCTACCACTTGGTTTTGCTCCTTGGTGAATCCCGACTATATTGATCTAAAAAGATACATGCTGAACTACCCTCTCCGTCTCGGTTTTTTATTTGTAGGCATCTCGGTTTATAGGGCCTGCACGTAGTTCTAGGTCATCCATTTGACTAACTAAATATGAGTTACTATGTCACAAAAAGTATATCATTGGATTCTTATTGGTTGATATGTGAATAAACAAGAAACGAGGTAGAAGTTAATGCACCGCGCCGTAGTATTGTGGGATTATTTTGTTTTCGTAAGATGACGTGCGTTTGGTTGCAAGGGTAGTCATGAATGGGTTGGGATCGTTCAGAAAATAGACATGTTTGGTTATAAAGCACATGAATGGTTCGAGTCAAAAAAAGAGAATATGCCTTGAAGATGCTGAACCATTCCACCCAACCAAATTGGTCGAATCAAATGGCCACCCTTTGCATGCATGACTATGTGAGCATGACTGGTGGTCCCATCTTAAATAATTAGCTCATCTCTTATATTCAGCCAAACACATGAATTGAATGGTTCAATCCCAAAAAAAATTGAATGGTCCCAATCCATTCATACGATACCTTCAACCAAACGCATCCGACGGAGGGAGTAGTTGTATTTAAAAGTCGAGGGAGGGGCTTTTCCTGCGCGGTAGGCGGGGCAGTTCCGCCTAGTCGGTTCGACAGAGACGCGAGAAGACGAGGGAGTTGGCTGCTGCAAACGTAGGGCTGTGTGATTTGACAGCGAGTTACTGCTGGATAGGTCGGGCCCCGTGATTTGACTTGCCATTATCATTTTAACTGCGGCACTACGACCGGCGTGAGTCTCCTGATTCCTGACCACCTCCATACAGGTGCCTCTCCCAATGCTCCCCCATGTAGTAGTAGAGGCTGGCTCTTGCATGAGAGCCCACTTCTCCACTTTTTCCTTGCCTCTCTTTCCTCCACTTATGCAAAAATGCCATGTAAAGCGCACTATTGTACTTACTTGCTCCTACAGGTGCTTAAGCTTGCCACATAGGCATAAAGTCTGATGTGGCAAGTTAATCAAGAAGAGAGAGACTAGTTTGGTGACCCAAGGAAGAAACGGTGCTAAGCGCGTGTACCTAGGTGAAAAGACAATTTTGAGTGTATAGCTAATTAAATGAAGCAAACTTAGCAACACCATTTCATTGGAAGAGGTCACTCCTTGGCAAATGCAATAAATACTAGTACTCCCTGTGTCCCATTATATAAGAACGTTTTTGACACTACACTAGCTAGTGTCAAAAACGTTCTTATATTATGGGACGGAGGGAGTACGAAGAAAGAGATAGAGAGGAGTAAAAAAATACACTTATAGCCAACCTTGTTGTAGTATGAGTGACTAAGTGATGACTATGTATGACATGCCAACATCAGATAGCCTAACGCACCGTGTTAAATATCCAAGGGCGCGACCACGCGAGCGACGCGACAGTCGTGGTAGGCGCGACCATGATACGGGCTGCAGGCAGCCCTTGGATCTGAGATCAAAGGTTGCATGCTAAGTTGCTGAAAATTTTAAGAATAACCCTCCAGGATAGGATATTCACCCATAGGTCTAGAATCACGCCATGCAACCATTCGATCTCAGATCCAAGGGCTCTCGGAAGCCTGTATCATGGGAGAATGGAAACCACTACCCTGCCGTTCGCACGCTGGCAGTTCGATCCTACTCTTTCCTGCATGTCCTTTAATACTACGGCGGTTCGCTCCTAGTCGTCCCATCCATTCACATTACGGCAGTTCCACTAATCCTAACCCTCCTCCCAAATCCATGGCGTCCCAAATCTCCCCGATCGGCGGTGAGTACAAGGTTAGAACCATCACCGGCGATGAGTTCGACATCATCTACACCCATAGTTCCGCGACGGTGAAAGGATGCCTTTCTCTCTTCAAACGCATGTTCGAAAACTGACATGATGAGTGGGTCGCTGAGCTAGATGTTGAGTACACCACAGTCCTGGGACGAGAGAAGGATCTAAAGGACGAAGAGAGGAAGAAGCCCGCCGTGATCCAGGTTTGAGTACATAACGTTTGCTTGGTCTACCACATATGCCATGCCGACGTTGAGTGCCAGGATTTTAAGAACTTCCTCGAGGACAAAACAGTCAAATTCGTTACTGTAGACTTTAAGAACGACAAAGAAGTCATGCGTCGGATAGGCCTCATTGTAGGGAACCCCTTCGATCTCCAGAAGAATTGGCTGGTGCCCTCTCGTCAGCCCTCAATGCTGACCCTGGCAGGAGCCATGGTTCATCCTTCGTACCGCAAACTGGAGAAACCTCATTACACGTTTCATCTTCATGCATGGCATCGGAATGTGCCAGATATAGACCACATCCAGTATGCTGCAATGGATGGCTACCTTTGTTTCAATATCTACAAGGGTTGGATGAAGAGCAACAGCCAAGTTGGCAGTTCAAGCAAAGAAGTATCGGCCAAGAGGAAGAGGGACAAGGACGAAGTCGAGGACGTGGACGAGGACTCCGAGTAAGGTGGCAGTGTCGTTGCTCATGGCGGTTCTAAACTTCTAATGCAGTGTCTACCGGATTAGTTGCATAGTTTAATTTCAGGTGTGCTTAGTTTAATTTGAGCGGTGTGTTGTGCTGAGCCCCCAGCAGAACTATGTTATGTTTCTTCTTGTTACTTTAACTCTTCAGTATGTACATACTAGTACTAGTATTTCTTTAATAGAATTTAGCACCCCAATTAAGCACGTACTAGCTTTTTTAATAGTACTATATGCATAATTTGGCGACGAGCGCTCTCTATATGTACCACCTTTTTTTAAAATTTCAATTTTTGCTCCATGGCGCAATCCATCGATAGTGGAGTACTACTGTACAAAAGTATACATTTTTTAAAAGGCTAGCGTACTGTTCATCACATATATATATATATAGCCAGTTAAATTCTCAACCTAGAACGACGTGCATGCCATGTAGTAAACCGATCCGGAGGAAGTATAGTAAAAATGAGGTGATTTTACCCAGCGATCGGCGGGGGAGCATGGCCTGTCATGCGGTCCCACGTGTCATGATGTACCAAGGTGATGCGCGTGTCCCTCTTGAGGCAGAGGCAATACTAGTACATGGTTTGAGATGATGTCGAACCGAAGTGTGAAATAATGGTTGCTTCATCCATCTGGGAAGGTGCGGCATTGTGATTTGACGTCTCATTACTCATTACTAACACTAGGCCGGTACGAGTGGGGTGCGTCCCTCCTGCTGTTCTGCACTGTTATTTCATGCTTGACACGTCGACCCGGTTGCTATATGTCCCACATGTTGGCGACAGGAAGTATAGAATTCATGAAAGGGAGCGTTGACGGAGGAGTATACTACATAATTCATGAAAGGGAGCGACTTAGTTTTGGAAAAATCTGTTTTTACGGAGTACGTACCCACTAGGGTTTATAGGGCTCATCTAAAAATCATTCGTTTTTCCGTTTGATAAGTCTCAATTCTAGTACTATACTAGTAGTAGTACCATTACATGTTGGATTTCGAGGTGCGTTAGATCACCCGACGCAAGCAGTGTCAAGAGGAAACTAACCAATGCATGTACAAGTTCATGGAAATTTAGTGGTTATTCATGCATTCGTTCTAATTAATGCCTTGGTAAACATAACTTCTTGAGAAAAACGAGCGTACTGTGCAAACTACGAAATTAATTCGACCACTCACCGTCTACCTTGGTTGGAGAGATTTTGAAATTGAGCCATAAACTGGAAAGGTGGGAGTAGTAACTTTTGTCTCGATTACTATTTGTGGCCTTGTATAGATGCAAAATGTATTTTTTTAGTGGCCTTTTATAAGTAAATAGAGGGAGTACTAACCAAAGTACGTAGTAGGGACGAGGAGTAAATGGAGGGAGTAGTAAAATTTTCTCCTTGTGCGAGTAAAGGCGTACAGTAGTACTCCAGCTTCACCTCATCCTGCAAGCCACCGTGCCCGTGGGCGGGGGAGACGGCGTACTAAGCAAGTTTCTCCTTGTTCTGCGAGTTGGCGGGACACATCAAAAGTACTCCAGTGTATAGAGCCTTGCCTCTAAGGTAGGCCCCACATGGTTTGCCTCTTTTTTTAATTTAACATAACGCGTCAAGTCGCAATTTGTTTGTTCACCCGTGGTAGACGATCCTCCCTCCACCAAGTGGACAACCAGTACACGTGCCAAATTACCACGTGGGCTGCCTTTTTCGTACAGAAATGAGCTCCACCATGTACCCACGCGGGTGTGGTTGGGAAAGAGACGGGAGTACGTGCGTCGTGCGTGCACCTCTTCTCTTCGTGCACGTCCCCCACCTACGTGTGTGTGTGAGAGAGAGATACAAACCTAGACATAATGCGCCGTCCATCCCCATGCCTCCACCCAGTCCGACCACCAGTCACCACCACGGCACCACGCCCCACTCCTCCTCACCTTATCTCTCATATTTCTCCCTCCATTTTTATATACAAGGGGCCACTATCAAAATTACAATTTGCAGATATACAAGGCCACTAACACTAATCGATGCAATATTAATGGTGTTTACCTCGTGGTACTAGCAAAGGAGGACATTAATTATCCCTTGCATGCATGCGGGAGTTTGTAAAAAAATGCATCTTGATGTTCCATGCAATGCACGGGCATCTTGCTAGTCCATGAAAACAACACATGGCAAAATTCCACGGCGAACGAGGGATTTGAATCTGTTGGGAGGGGTTGTTTGGATCTTGCCCGGGGTAGCCAAAATATTGGCGACCCTTTTGTCCACCGGTGCCTTTGCCACTGATGAACGAGGAACGGCTTGGGTGCTCATGCTGTCATGCATCCTCCAGCGCGCACGTTGGAGACGAGCTCGCACGAGCTGTGTTTTTTTGTCCGACAACGCCGCCCGAGCCGCCCGCGGACCGACCGTCGACCCGCAAATTACACCATCCAACCGTAACCGCACACATTATGACAACAACTCAACCAACCGGACGAAATTCACGCAAACACGTAGACAAACTGATACTCATTCACGCAACCACCAGAGTATTTCATATAAACAACAACGGAAATCATATAAAATACCAGATTTTCACATAAGCATGATGGATTTCATTACATTCAAATGAACTAGGCGGTGCTAGTTCTGGACAGCACAAGTATATAATACATGGCCTAAATGGTCGCCCGCCGATCGATTTGTGGTCCTCCTGTCTGGCAGCACGATCACCGGACTGCTGGGAGCCTCGGAGGTATATGCTTCAGCACAAAGGACGACTTGCTTCCCCACTGCCCAACTGATATCATTGGCTAGTGCCGAAGATGACGGTGGCCAGCACTGGTTCGAGTTCATCACCGGCCACTACTTCGCCATGGCCGGCACCGGCTCGAGTTCATCCTAACATTGACCTCTTCCGTGGAGCCCATGCGGGGTCGACGAAGGTCCTTGCAACAAAAGGATCCAGCAAGACACCTGCTGTGTACGCCGGCGTCGCCTCCGCGGTGGCCTTCATGGGACCCAAGCGGCGGCGGCCTCCCGTGTTCTACTTCTCCTCGATGATGGCGGCGGACGCGGAGGCGCTGGCCACCGACTCGTTGCTCTCCGTGCACCCGGCTTCTGTCGCTGCTTGCATGGCGCGGCCGCCGGCATGGGAGTCTCGGCCATAGAAACGGGAGACGTGGTACGAGGCGGCGGCATGGACGGCAGCAACGACGCCCGTGCGCCGCTCCTCGTCGAGCTGGCCTGGAGTGGCGAGTTGCTGAACCGCGCGCCGGCTTGGGGCGGCAACTGGCTCCGTCGGGCGAGGGGAGGGAGGTGGATCAGCGAGCTGCATAGCTCGTATCCGGCGGGCTACCCAGCCGGCTTGGATGCGGAATAACTACTCTTCGTAACCATTGTAAGAGTGGACAAAATGGTGGAGGAGATAGGGGAGCGGCAGAGGTGTGTGATTCTTGGCCGGTGTCTGGCCTTGTTTAAATAGGAGATTAAATAGACGGCAGACGGGAGAAGCTCGGCCGGCATTGCATTTAACGCCGGCCCAGTCATGAATGGACGTGTGTCCAGAGTGGGTTTCTCGGCTTCCACACGGGCGGGTTTCATGGAGGCGTTTGAATGCGGCACGGAGGCGTGTTCAGCCGGGCGTGCCGCGAGTGGCGCCCTCGACTCTGACCTAGGACACCGTGCCGTTCTTCCACTGACGTGTGGGCTCTTTGGGTGCATGGCCTGCATGTCAGTGACCCAACGCAGGCAGCGCACAACAGAGGATCCTTTGGTGGGCCAGGGCGGTCAGAAGCGGGCATTTCATAAACCGATGATTGTTGATTGAGTGTGACGTCATCTTTTTCATGTAGTTAAGCGTGTGTGTTGCATCGTGTGATGTGTGCATGTAGACGTGCGAGTGTTGCGTGCGTGCAAGGGTGCGTTTCAGTGTTGCTTGCATGGGTGCGTACGTGCAAGGGTGTGTTTCAGTGTTGCATGCATGGGTGTGTACGTGCGTGTGTTCGTGAGTGCATGTGTACGTGTCAGTGTTGCACGCCAGCATGCGTGCGTGTGTATGTTATGTGTACGTGTCATTGTTGCACTCCTACATGCGTGCGTGTACTGCGTGCGTGCATGTGTACGTGCGGGGTGAGGCTACACATCAGTCGACTGACTTTTTCATCTCTGGTCATTAGATTTTCCAGCCGTCGGATACAAAATCAAGGGCCTCCAGTTTATCATCAAACTCCACCCCCCCTCCGAGCCGCCAGCCACTACCGGCCGAACCGCCCGCCCCCGCCGCCCGCGGCCGGCCCGCCCTCCCCGAAGCCACTCCCCACCGTCGGTCCGCCGCCGCACCTTCGAGAGAGTGGGCTAGCATATATGATCTTGAGATTTTACGAAGTCACCATAGGTGCCTCGTAGTCGAGTGGAACGTCTCCTCCCACTGAACGTACATCACCGGGAAAATACTGAAATTAACACAAGATAAATGCGAGCACCGGGACTTTAACCTTGGTGGGCTCGAGAAACCACTGTCCTCTAACCATCCAACCACATGTTGGTTAGCACGACAAAATGTATGTGGTGACCGTGATGAGCTTATTCTGAAGTCCAGTGACCATATTGTGCTTTCTCTTCAAATACAATGACAGTAACTGTCGTCAACAAAATACGGAGCACGCATCAAATGCAAAGTCTGTCAGTGTCATCAACAAAATATGGAGACGTATTGTGAGCTAGATACCGTTGTACTATCGTATATGCTCATAGTGGACGATTGCGTGTGTAGTGTGGTGGGCACATCATTTCTAGTTGTGGTGGGTCAACATGAAGACTCATGGGTCGGTTCCATCCTGCACCACATATAGGTTGGACCGAGACGTGTTATACAGAGACCCATGTGGAGGACTCGGCGTACAACACGAAGCTACCAGAGTCGCGGAGGACTTTATCCCCACTGGTGATAAGCCGACTATATATGATTTGTAACTCTAGGCCCTTAGTATGTTATACAAGCTTGGGGGCTAGTTCGTCGATAGTATACACACACGCACAATGCCTGGTATTCACGTGTACTTTGTACACACCCCTAACACTAATATACAGTAATAGGAGTAGGCTCTTTCTTCAACTCCAAGGGTCCGATCCGAACTAGGGCAAAACTTTGCCTCGTATTACCATCCAGCCTAACATCCAGGGTGAAAGTGCAACTATCCCTAGGTGGTTTTGGTAATTAATAACAACATATAGCTCATTGAGCTAATGCTATTCCAAGACTATTATTTCAGGAAAGCTCAATGAATGGCACGGCATGGATGATGAAAGTGGATTCCTCAAAATACTAAGGACAAAGATTGGCTCAAGCTCAAAATCTCAAGACTCTTCATTTTACATTTTAGTGATCCAAGATCACATTGAGTCTATAGGAAAAGCCAATACTATCAAGGAGGGATGATGTGTTGCTTAATGAGCCTCTTGCTTAAATGTGCTTAGTGATATGCTCCAAAACCCTCAACTACTTTCCACATCCACATATGACCTAAACCCAAAGCCAAAATCGGTCACACCAAAACTTCCTATCCGGCGCCACCGATTCCAAAAGTCATAGTCACTGCCACAAACCCTAAAAAAATCGGTCTTACCGATAGGGATCTCGGTCTCACCGAGATGGGGTTGCAATCTCTCTGTTTCCCTTCATAACGTTTCGGTCTAACCAAAGTGAGTGATCGGTCCCACCGAGATTGTAATGTAAACTCTCTGTTTCCTTTTTGTAACATTTCGGTCTCACCGAAAAGAGCAAATCGGTCCCACCGAGTTTACCTGACCAACTCTCTGGAAAGCTTATTACCAAATCGGTCTCACCGAGTTTGTGTAATCGGTCTTACCGAGATTATGTTATGCCCTAACCCTAACCGAATCGGTCTCACCGAGATGCATGTCAGTCCCACCAAAATTCACTAACGGTCACTAGGTTTACTAAATCGGTCCGACCAAGTTTAACAATTCGGTCCCACCGAGTTTGGTAAATTGTGTGTAACAGTTAGATTTTGTGTGGAGGCTATATATACCCCTCCACCTCCTCTTCATTCATGGAGAGAGCCATCAGAACGAACCTACACTTCCAACTTACCATTTCTGAGAGAGAACCACCTACTCATGTGTTGAGGCCAAGATATTTCATTCCTACCATATGAATCTTGATCTCTAGCCTTCCCCAAGTTGCTTTCCACTCAAATCTTCTTTCCACCAGATCCAAACCCATTGAGATAGAGTTGAGTGTTGGGGAGACTATCATTTGAAGCACAAGAGCAAGGAGTTCATCATCAATGCACCATTTGTTACTTCTTGGAGAGTGGTCTCTCCTAGATTGGCTAGGTGTCACTTGGGAGCCTCCGACAAGATTCTGGAGTTGAACCAAGGAGTTTGTAAGGGCAAGGAGATCGCCTACTTCGTGAAGATCTACCGCTAGTGAGGCAAGTCCTTCGTGGGCGACGGCCATGGTGGGATAGACAAGGTTGCTTCTTCGTGGACCCTTCTTGGGTGGAGCCCTCCATGGACTCGCGCAGCCGTTACCCTTCGTGGGTTGAAGTCTCCATCAAGGATGTACGATAGCACCACCTATCGGAACCACGCCAAAAACATCCGTGTCTCCAATTGCGTTTGAATCCTCCAAACCCTTCCCTTTACTTTCTTGCAAGTTGCATGCTTTAATTTCCGCTGCCTATATACTCTTTGCATGCTTGCTTGAATTGTGTGATGATTGCTTGACTTGTCCTAAAGTAGCTAAAATCTGCCAAACACTAAAATTGGGAAAAGGTTAAGTTTTTATTGGTCAAGTAGTCTAATCACCCCCCCTCTAGACATACTTCAAGGTCCTACAAGTGGTATCAGAGCTTTGGTCTCCATTTGCTTTGATTTCCATAGCTTTTGGTGGTCATAGCCTTGGTTTCACAACCTAGGAGAGTATGGCATCTAGCGAGGCAAATTATCACCGTAGAGGTCCTTACTTTGATGGTACTAATTTTGCTAGTTGGAAACATAAGATGAAAATGCATATTCTTGGACATAACCCTGCCGTTTGGCCAATTATTTGTATTGGCTTGCAAGGTGAATTTTTTGATGGGAGAGAACCGAACCGTGAAGCTAATGCAGAAGAAGTGAATATGCTGCAATACAATGCTCAAACTTGTGATATCATCTTCAATGGATTGTTCCCCGAAGAATTCAACAAAATCAGCCGTCTTGAGAATGCAAAGGAAATTTGGGATACTTTTATTGATATGCATGAAGGTACCGAGTCCGTCAAGGAATCCAAGTTGGGTGTGCTCCAAAGTCAGCTTGACAAGTTCAAAATGAAGGATGGTGAAGGTGTCACTGAAATGTATTCTAGGCTTGCTCTTATCACAAATGAGATTGTCGGCTTAGGGAGTGAAGAGATGACCGACAAATTCATCATCAAGAAGATCTTAAGAGCATTGGATGGAAAGTACGATACCGTGTGCACATTGATTCAAATGATGTCAAACTACAAAGATCTCAAGCCAACGGAAGTCATTGGAAGGATTGTTGCTCATGAGATGTCACTCAAGGATAAGGAGGAACTTCACAACAAGTCAAGTGGTGCTTACAAAGCCTCAAGTGAAGCCCCCACATCATCAAGTGAGAAACCAACCTTCAATGAAGAATTGAGCTTAATGGTGAAGAACTTCAACAAGTTCTACAAGAGTAGAAGCAAAGAAAGAAGCTCCAAATCAAGGTCTTAAAATGACAAGAGATCTTCTAGCCGTGAGCGCAATTGCTACAATTGTGGGAGACCCGGACACTACTCCAATGAGTGTACGACACCCTACAAAAGAACAGAAGATTCTCCAAGAAGAAGGAGCAAAAGAGAAGAATCACCACCAAGAGAGAGGAGGAGTAGAGATGATCGTTATGAACGAAGACCCTCACAGAGAAGCAAGGATTCGGAAAGGAAGGACAAGTCATCAAGGAGCTACACAAAACGAAGACATCAAGCTCATGTTGGTGAATGGGTATCCGGCTCCGACTCCGACAATCACTCCGAGAGAAGCTACCACTCCGACTCCGAATATACTCAAGATGAAGGTGTTGCCGGTCTAGCACTTGTGTCAACCAACTCCTACGACATATTTGATTCACCAAATGAAGGTGTTGGAAGATGCTTCATGGCCAAAGGTCCAAAGGTAACACATCCCGAGTATGTTGATTTCAATAGTGATGAAGATGACTTGCTTGTGGATGATTATTTACTTGTTGACAACTCTAGTGATGAATACTATGATGAAACGTCAATTAATCATGCTAAAACGAATGACAATGATAAGGAGAAGATTGATCTTCTAACTAAAGAATTAAACTCTCTTAAGTTAGCTCATGAAACTATCTACGAAGATCATCGAGAACTTTTAAGGGCTCATGAGAAGTTACGCTTTGAAAAGCTCAATCTTGAGCAAGAGCATGAGTTCTTAAAAGCAATCAATGATGATCTTCGGAAGAAAAGTTCTTCTTACATTGCCAAGCGTTTACTCTTATCTACTTACATGCCTCAAGTCAAGTCCAGTAACAAGTACAAGAAAGATACTTCCTCTAGTAGTAACAATAATAATGTCAAATCCAATATTGTTGATTCTAGTAGTTCTCTTGATTCCACTAATGATTCTCTTAGACAAGTTACACTTGAGCAAGAAAATAGCTTATTGAAGGGAATTATAGAGAAAGGTGTTTACAAGAGCCTTGCCGGGAGTTAGAAATTCAAGGAAATTTTACACAAGCAAGGAAGGCATCGGAAGAATCAAGGTGTTGGTTTTGAACGAAAGTTCAATGCCAACGGAGTTGAGAGGGAATAAGATCAATACCCCACGACGAAGTTTGTTCCTCAACAAGAGAAGTATGATCCTACTTCTTTCAAGGGAACACAAGCTCAAGATGATCTTCCACCACAAGACCACAAGAACAAAGGCAAGGACAAGCTTCAAGAAGAGATTGATGCATTTGAAGAAGCACCTAAAGCCTCGTTCAAGTGGGTCCCTGAGGGAGTCCTGGACTAGGGGGTGTCCGGATAGCCGAACTATCATCATCGGCCGGACTCCAAGACTATGAAGATACAAGATTGAAGACTTCGTCCCGTGTCCGGATGGGACTTTCCTTGGTGTGGAAGGAAAGCTTGGCGATACGGATATGTAGATCTCCTACCATTGTAACCGACTCTGTGTAACCCTAGCCCTCTCCGGTGTCTATATAAACCGGAGGGCTTAAGTCCGTAGGACACAATAACAAAAAGAACAACAATCATACCATAGGCTAGCTTCTAGGGTTTAGCCTCCTTGATCTCGTGGTAGATCCACTCTTGTACTACCCATATCATCAATATCAATCAAGTAGGAGTAGGGTTTTACCTCCATCGAGAGGGCCCGAACCTGGGTAAAAACATTGTGTCCCTTGTCTCCTGTTACCATCCGCCTAGATGCACAGTTCGGGACCCCCTACCCGAGATCCGCCGGTTTTGACACCGACATTGGTGCTTTCATTGAGAGTTCCTCTATGCCATCGCATATAGGCCCGATGGCTCCTTCGATCATCAACCACGACGCAGTCCAGGGTGAGACTTTCCTCCCCGGACAGATCTTCGTATTCGGCGGCTTTGCACTGCGGGCCAATTCGCTTGGCCATCTGGAGCAGATTGAAAGCTACGACCCTGGCCGTCAGGTCAGATTTGGAAGTCTGAACTTCACGGCTGACATCCGTGGAGACTTGATCTTCGATGGATTCGAGCCACAGCCGAGCACGCCGCAGTGTCACGATGGGCATGATTTAGCTCTGCTGCCAGACAGTGCCCTGGAGGCCGCACACGAGCCCGCTCCGACCCTTAATTCGGAGCCGACTGCGCAGATCGAGGATGGGTGGCTAGACACCGCCTCGGGGGCTGCCATGTCTACGGCGATGGAGCCGAATACCAAGCTCGTCCCTTGTGAAGATCGTGACTCCGAGGTGCCGGACTCCTCGCCGGACTCCGAACCTCCTGCGCCCCTACCAAACGAATCCGATTGGGCGCCGATCATGGAGTTCACCGCCACAGACATCTTTCAGCACTCGTCTTTCGGTGATATCCTGAATTCGCTAAAATATCTCTCGCTATCAGGAGAGCCCTGGCCGGATTGCAGTCAGGACGGTTGGGATGCGGACGACGAAGGAATTCAAAGCCCACCCACCACCCACTTTGTAGCCACTGTCGACGATCTAACCGACATGCTAGACTACGACTCCGAAGACATCGACGGTATGGACGACGATGCCGGAGACGATCAAGAACCAGCGCCTACTGGGCACTGGAAAGCCACCTCGTCATACAACATATACATGGTGGACACCCCAAAGGATGGGAACAGCGATGGAACAGCGGAGGAGGATCCTTCCAAGAAACAGCCTAAACGCCAGCGTCAGCGGCGTCGCTCTAAATCCCGCCACAACAAGAATGGAGATTCCGGCACCGGAGACAATAACACCCCAGACAGTGCCGAAGACAACCCCCTCCAGCAAGATTCAGCACAGGAGGACGGAGAAGCCAGCCCTCACGAGAGAGCAGCAGACGAAGAGGTAGAGGACGATAATTACATGCCTCCCTCCGGAGACGAGGCAAGCCTCGACGACGACGAATTCATCATGCCTGAGGATCCCGTCGAACAAGAACGTTTTAAACGCAGGCTTATGGCCACGGCAAATAGCCTCAAGAAAAAGCAGCAACAGCTTACAGCTGATCAAGACCTGCTAGCCGACAGATGGACCAAAGTCCTCGCGGCCGAAGAGCATGAACTCGAACGCCCCTCCAAAAGCTACCCTAAACGCAAGCTGCTACCCCAATTAGAGGAGGAAGCATATAAACCCACATCACCAGCCCACAATACGGCCGACCGGCCACCTCGTGGCCGCAACAGAGAGGCCTCCAGGCCCTCCACTAAGGCCGTACCCCGGCACCGCTCGAAAAGCACAAAGCCATGGGGGAATGCGCCGGACTTGCGAGACATATTGGAGGATAAGGCAAGACAATCAAGATCGATCTACGGATCGCGCATGCGCCCCATGATGCGCAACGACTACCATTGCGCCGGATACAACAACTCCGGCAGGGCCGAACACAGTAGACAAAGCTCGCTTGAGCTACGTCGTGATATAGCCCAATATAGAGGCGCCGCACACCCACTATGCTTCACAAATGAAGTAAGGGATCATCAAATCCCCGCAGGGTTTAAACCCGTGAACATCGAATCCTACGATGGCATAACAGACCCCGCGGTTTGGATCGAAGACTATCTCCTCCATATCCACATGGCCCACGGTGATGATCTTCACGCCATCAAATACCTCCCACTCAAGCATAAAGGACCAGCTCGGCATTGTCTTAACAGCTTGCCAGCAGAATCAATTGGGTGTTGGGAGGACCTGGAAGCCGCATTCCTTGATAACTTCCAGGGCACATATGTGCGACCACCAGACGCCGATGACCTAAGCCACATAATTCAGCAGCCAGACGAATCGGCCAGACAATTCTGGACACGGTTCTTAACAAAGAAAAATCAAATCATCGACTGTCCGGATGCAGCCTTCAAACATAACATCCACGACGAGTGGCTTGCCCGACACCTGGGACAGGAAAAGCCGAAATCCATGGCAGCCCTCACATCACTCATGACCCACTTCTGCGTGAGAGGGGACAGCTGGCTAGCTCGTAGTAACAACCTCAGCAAAACTTCTGGCAGTCCGGATGCCAAGGACCGCAATGGCAGGTCACGTCGCAATAAGAACAAACGTCATGTCAACGGCGACAATACTGAGGATACGGCAGTCAATGCCGGATTCAGAGGCTCCAAACCCAGTCAGCGGAAGAAGCCATTCAAAAGAACTACTCCGGGTCCGTCCAATTTGGACCGAATACTCGACCGCTCGTGCCAGATACACGTCACCCCCGAAAAGCCAGCTAATCACACCAACAGGGATTGTTGGGTCTTTGAGCAAGCAGGCAAGTTAATTGCCGAAAACAATGACAAGGGGTTGCACAGCGATGACGAGGAAGAGACCTGGCCGCCGAACAATAGAGGACAAAAAGGTTTCCCCCCACAAGTGCGGACGGTGAACATGATATACGCAACCCACATACCCAAGAGGGAGCGGAAGCATGCACTCAGGGACGTATACACGATGGAGCCAGTCGCCCCGAAGTTCAACCCATGGTCCTCCTGCCCGATCACTTTTGATCGAAGGGACCACCCCACCAGTATCCGCCATGGCGGATTCGCCGCATTGGTTTTAGACCCAATCGTCGATGGATTTCACCTCACCAGAGTCCTGATGGACGGCGGCAGCAGCCTGAACCTACTTTATCAGGATATAGTGCGCAAGATGGGCATAGACCCCTCAAGGATTAAACCCACAAAGACGACCTTCAAAGGCGTCATACCAGGTGTAGAGGCCAATTGTACAGGCTCAGTCACACTGGAAGTGGTCTTCGGATCCCCGGATAACTTCCAAAGCGAGGAGTTAATCTTCGACATAGTCCCGTTCCGCAGCGGCTATCATGCTCTGCTCGGACGGGCCACGTTTGCAAAGTTCAACGCGGTGCCGCATTACGCATACCTCAAGCTCCAGATGCCAGGCCCTCGAGGAGTCATCACGGTCAACGGAAACACTGAACGCTCCCTCCGAACGGAGGAACACACAGCGGCTCTCGCGGCAGAAGTACAGAGTAGCCTTTTAAGGCAATTTTCGAGTCCGGCCGTTAAACGACAGGACACGGCCAAACGCGCCCGGAGTAACCTACAACAAGACCAACTGGCACGTTCCGAGCATGCGTAGCAATGCGGCCCCAACCCCAGCCCTTGCAAAATTGCAAGACCGGTCCTTCGCGTACATCACTACGCTCTGGAGATACCATGTGCATAGGGGGAGGGGCACGACCACGACAGGCCCAGAGCGTGGTTTAACCACACCAGGGGCTCCCAAGTGTGTCATTCTTTTTTCCTTTTTTCTTTTTTTTCTACAGGACTCCGTTCACCAGAGGCCCTGTCCGGCAGTAGACCTACCGAACTCACGATGCAACAGCCAGGGAAGGAGAAAGGCTTCAACGAGTATCCAGGTGGTCTCCATTACGAGCATTAAATCTGTTTTATACACCATTCCGCAGCCTACCCCTGGAGGGGGACATGTTTTATAGTCCCATTCCTTGCTTACCGCACTATTTGTATTGTCCTGCATTCGTGGCAGTACTTCTTGAATAAACAATGCATCGCTTTTTTTGCTTATAATTGCATTCCTTTCTCATACACATGTTAATTTATGACATGTCGCATCCGTACACTTTGGTACGGCTAAATACACCAGGGGCTTAAGTTCCCCATATTATGGTGTAATAAGTCTGAACACTTTCACAAGTGAGGCACCCCGAACTTATAGCATTATATGCATCGGCTCCGAATCATGTCTTGGGTCAATAGTTGGGTTTGCCCAGCTCCCATGTTTTGGTACCTTACGTTCCGTTGTATCGGCTAAGGTAGCACTGGGAGAACCACTGCGATTGCGCCCCAGTTGAGTTGGGCGAGCGCCTCAGTGGAGAAAGCTAAAACTGACCGTCATGAGGAGGCAAGAGCTGATCGCTGTTCGAGAGGTTTTTTCGAGTTCCTAAAGACTTATGCCGCTTAGAGGGAGGAACCGGCTTTTGTCCGGCCCAGGCGTGGATAGCGCCCCGAATTCGGTCTTCCGAACACTAGGGGCTTCGTCGAAATTTAAAATTATAGAATTCTATGGCTAAGTGAGAGTGTTCAAGCATTATAAGTCCAGTTGCCTTGTTCGTTGTGTTGAGCGCCTCCCTAGATGGACCCAACAATGGGAACAAGAGTGCTCAAGTTTATCCCGAACACCCCAGCACTCGTGGCATGGGGGCTGAAGCCGACGACTTGCCATCTCTCAGATTTGATAAACGGCCGCACAGAAGGTAATATTTTAAATTAAATAGCGTTTCTTAGCGCATATGAACAAAGTTTTCAGCGCACAGGATAACAAAATGCGAGTCTATTCAAATATTACATCATTGGAGCACTCACCCGCAATAATGCGGGCACCCTTCAGGACACCCTTATAATACATCTCGGGTGTGCGATACTCCTTGCCCGGCGGTGGCGCATCCGTCACAAGCTTCTCAGCATCCATCTTGCCCTAGTGCACTTTAGCACGGGCAAGGGCCCGACGGGCACCTTCAATGCAGGCGGAGCGCTTGACGACTTCAACCCAGGGACACGCATCCACCAGCCGCCGCAGCAGGCCGAAGTAGCTCCCAGGTATGGCCTCTTTGGGCCACAGCCAAACTATAAGGCCCTTCATGGCCTGTTCGGCCACCTTGTGGAGCTCGACCAGCTGCTTCAGCTGGTCGCTAAGGGGCACCGTATGTCCGGCCTGAGCATACTGAGAACAAAATACCTTCTCCGTCGAGCTCCCCTCCTCGGCTCTGTAGAAAGCGGCAGCATCGGACACGCTGCGGGGTAGATCTACGAACGCTCCTGGAGAGCTCCGAATTCGGGTAAGTAACAGGTAATTCACTTTAACATGCTTCTTTGCATGCAAAATGCCTTACCCGCTGCTATTTTATTCAAATCCTCGATTTCCTGGAGGGCCTTGTGGGCATCAGCCTTCGCGGCTTTGGCACTCTCAAGAGCCGACGCAAGCTCGGACTCTCGAGTCTTCGAGTCACGCTCCAAATCCTCGTGCTTTTCGACGAGAGCCTGGAGCTCTTGCTGTACCTCCACCACCCGCGCCTCCTGCTTCTCTCGCTCGGCTCGTTTTGCGGCCGCATTGCGTTCGGCCGCGGACACCGCCTCCTTCAGGGTTGCCACCTCGTTCGTGGCCCCTGGAATACCCACGTTATCCTTGTTATTTCTCTTGCAGCCAAATCCTTTTCTGTAAGGTACAACTTTCATAAGGTGTTACTCACCGTCCTTGTCCTCGAGATGCTTCTTGGCATGGTCGAGCTTGTTCTCGGACCGCTCGAGGCTCTGCTTCAAAGCATCGACCTCCGCAGTCAGTGCGGCAGAGGTCAGCAGCGCAGCCTGCAATCCCATATCGACATATTTATTAAGACTCCTGCGTATATCTATTTAGATCCTCAGTCCGGCTTTTCTTTCCGAACACCGAACCGAGCATTAGGGGCTACTGTCTATGCGGTACTATTTTACATATATTAAACTTCTTACCTCAAAGCCTGTTAGAAGGCTGTTGCAGGCCTCGGTTAGCCCGCTCTTGGCGAGCTGAACCTTCTGAATCACCGCACTCATGACAGTGCGGTGTTCTTCTTCGATGGAAGCGCCATTGAGCGCCTCCAGCAAGTTATCCGGCGCCTTTGGTTGGACGGAGGCCGCCGGTGTCGTGGTCTTGCCCTTCTTACAAAGGGGCCGCCCGCCGGACTCCGGAACCACTGTAGGTTCCAATGCGGAGTCCGGTGCAAAGTCCGGGAGGTTGCCCTGTGGCACCTCCGGGGCCTCCTCCTCATGGTGGGTCCCTTCCCGGGATCCCTCCTCGGCGTCGTCGGCGTCACGGGGGGTGGAGGCGGTCGGAAGAAAATCCATATCTGACGTGCCCAAGGACCCGCTCGACGAAGCGGGAAGATCGTCCTTGGGCGGACTGCAGGGTTGTATGCGGCATTAGAAGGACACCATGCGACAAATTATAAATCGACTAGGAGTCCGAATACTCACAATCTCGCCAGGGGCTTGGCCCTTGAGGGCCACTCCTCGTCGCCTTCGCCGACGTTGGCGGAACAGTCCGGGTGAAGGGTCCTCCCCTTCTTGGACCCTTCGGCCTCCCTCATTGGGGAGGCCTTCCTCTTCTTCTCTGCCCCCACTGGGGGAGAGTCCTCTTTCTTCTCCTCCTCGTCCTCGTGGGAGGAGTCTGCCTCGGAGTCATCGGACGATGAGTCTGATACCACCTGACACCGGGAACTCCTTCAGGTTCCCGTGGCCTTCTTCTTGGCCTTCTTCTTCGGCACTACGTAAAGTGCCGGGACCAGCAGCCCTGTCAAACGAGCATCCGCTGGGTCTTCTGGAAGGGGAGCCGGACAGTTAACCTGTCCGGACATCGTCTTCCAGGCCTGTTAAAGGTATTGGGAGCTTAGATCCCGCATGAAGTTAAAACATGAAAAGCAAGTGTCCCGTAAAGGATAACGTCGCTTACCTCGCCAGCTGGACGCTGCGAGCTGAATCCGCGATCTTCTGTAGCGGATGCGGGAGCTTCGGCGCCCTTGAACAGCACCCTCCAGGCATCTTTGTACATAGTGTCAAAGAGCCCGCTCAAGGTCTGGTGTTGTGCCGGATTGAACTCCCACAAATTGAAGTCCCGTTGCTGGCAGGGGAGAATCCGGCGGACGAGCATGACCTGGATCACATTGACAAACTTGAGCTTCTTGTTCACCAGGGTTTGGAGACAGGACTGGAGTCCGGTCAGCTCCTCCGAACTACCCCATAGCAAGCCCTTCTATTTCTAGGAGGTGAGTTGCATGGGGATGCTAGATCTGAATTCGGGGGCCGCTGCCCATTTAGAGTCACGCGGCTCGGTGATGTAGAACCACCCCGATTGCCAACCTTTGATGGATTCCACGAAGGCGCCCTCGAGCCAAGTGACGTTGGGCATTTTGCCTACCATGGCGCCTCCGCACTCCGCTTGGCTGCCCTTCACAACCTTCGGCTTGACTTTGAAGGTCTTGAGCCACAAGCCGAAGTGGGGCTGGATGCAGAGGAAAGCCTCGCACACGACGATAAACGCCGAGATGTTGAGGATGAACTTTGGGGCCAGATCATGGAAATCCAGGCCGTAGTAGAACATGAGCCCCCGAACAAAAGGATGGAGCGGGAAGCCCAGTCCGTGGAGGAAATGGGGAAGGAATACCACCCTCTCATGGGGCCTGGGGGTGGGGACGAGCTGCCCCTCATCTGGAAGCCGGTGCGCAATATCGTTGTGCAGGTATCCGGCTTTCCTCAACTTTTTTATATGCCCCTCCGTGACGAAGGAGGCCATCCACTTGCCTCCCGCTCCGGACATGACTAGGGAAGGTTGAGGCGAGATGTGCGGGCTTGGGCGTTGGAGCTCGAGTGCGCGGAAATGGATAAGCAAAGGAGGAAGAAGGCGTAGGTAAAAGGTGGATCCTTATCCCCTTATATATGGGCGGACGAAACTATGCGTCCCCACCAGCCTGGTAAAACTCGCTTATCTCCCAAGCGCCACAATCAATGGCGCGGTTGGGTTACCCACGTCCATATTGATGGGAATCCCGGAATAAGGGGAACACGATCTCTGCTTCGACAAGACGTGCCAAGGAAACCGCTTCGCTAAAACGCGCTGAGGTGGTATAATGAAAACGATTCGAGCAAAAGCTTGGTTGTGGTGTGACGTCACGCCACGAAGTACGTCAGCAGATTGAATTTGTGTGAATGTTATTCTCTCTACGGTGGTATGTGGAATTTATTTTACAGAGCCGGACACTATCCTGGTGTTCACAATCTTCTATAA
The DNA here is from genome assembly GCF_002162155.2 of Triticum dicoccoides. Lineage (NCBI taxonomy): Eukaryota > Viridiplantae > Streptophyta > Magnoliopsida > Poales > Poaceae > Triticum > Triticum dicoccoides. The sequence continues at coordinate 281,577,316 of NC_041391.1, forward strand.
ATTATTCGGAGGAGGAACCCGCCTTGCAATGCCGAAGACAATATGCACGTCGGACTCGTCGTCATTGAAGCCTGGTTCAGGGGCTACTGAGGGAGTCCTGGACTAGGGGGTTACCGGATAGCCGAACTATCATCATCGGCCGGACTCCAAGACTATGAAGATACAAGATTGAAGACTTCGTCCCGTGTCCGGATTTGACTTTCCTTGGCGTGGAAGGCAAGCTTGGTGATACGGATATGTAGATCTCCTACCATTGTAACCGACTCTGTGTAACCCTAGCCCTCTTCGTTGTCTGTATAAACCGGAGGGCTTTAGTCCGTAGGACACAATAACAACAAGAACAACAATCATACCATAGGCTAGCTTCTAGGGTTTAGCCTCCTTGATCTCGTGGTAGATCCACTCTTGTACTACCCATATCATCAATATCAATCAAGCGGGAGTAGGGTTTTACCTCCATCGAGAGGGCCCGAACCTGGGTAAAAACATTGTGTCCCTTGTCTCCTGTTACCATCCGCCTAGATGCACAGTTCGGGACCCCCTACCCGAGATCCGCCGGTTTTGACACCGACAGTCCCCAAGACTACGTCAAGTTCCACTTCATCAAGTACAACTACAACTCCAAGGATTCCCATCAAGATGATGTGGATCCCGAAGAAGAAGAACTAGAGAGTTCTTGAGGGTGACTCCGCCAACATTCTACACTCATATCATTTTGGCAAGAACAAGTGCAATCAACTTCCACATCTTGCACTAGTTCAAGGAGTCACAAACCCTCATGTTGGTAATACAAGGGACAAGGTAACCTAATGATTTCATGGACATCATCTTGTGTGTGCATGACTCTATGTCTATGGATATTCTTGCTTGTTCCTTGTGGGACTAACCCATGTAGGTAAGTTGAAAGTACAACTCACTCCAAAGGATTGCTCCAAATGATCTACATCAACATTAAGCATCTACATCTTCAACACCTACATGAAGTCATCATCGACAAAACCCAAGGTTAGTTCATCCCTCTAAGGGGGGATCTCACATCTAGGGGGAGCTTAACTCTAAAGAATTGAGTCAAAGCAACTCTAATGGTGTGAACACATTAATGCATTATGTAAATGTGGTAACCCCACTTGAGCTTAAACGATGAGTATGGCCTATGATCAAATGCTCTCATTTGACTCCTAAGTCAATATACTCATATATAGATGACCTAGTCATCGCCAAATTGTTTGGTAGATGCTAGAATTGGTTGTGCATGCTTTTCCACATATTTCATTTGCCATCTTATTGTGTGAGCATGTTGGTGCATATTTTATTCATTCAAGGACATCCACTTGTTGTTTTGATTGTTTGGTTTCTTTTCTTTTTGCCAAGTGGATGGACAAGAATGCCTAAGAACCTTCTTTAGCTATCTATGCTTTTCTCATCTCAAACTCTATTCATGCTACATCACAAAATTTGATCAAGTCAGATTCGAACCATTCTGTGTGAGGAGCACTCGGAGTCCCCAATTCATCATAGACTTAAACTTCCAAAACCTCTTTGTGATTCTCGGTCTGACCGATTCTTCCATTTCGGTCCTACCGAGATCACCAAGTTGATCTGAGTTTTCAATCTCGGTGCAACTGATTTGAACTTTTCGGTCTCACTGATTTGCTGTAACTGAACACAGTTAGGCATCTCGGTGCCACCGAGTTGTTCCACTCGGTCACACCGACAGGGTCGGGCTATATATAGCTATGGGCCAAAGTTTGGAAATTTCTCCGAAACCCTTCGCCCGCGCAACAGCTCGCTCTGCCATCGTGGTCTCCGGATCGTGTCCTCGCCGCCAGCAGCCTCCTGTCGCTGGTCTTCGTCGCCGTCAACGGAATTCATCCCCGTCGTTGCCGCCGTAGCAAGTCCACCGCCAAGTTAGGGTATGGACTTGATCTTTGTGCTATCCACGTCTGATTCCTAGCACATTGTTTTCATATTGATTCTTGCCACGATTGAGATTCATCTATCGAGCCAAAATAGTCCGTAGATTAGATGTGATTCAAATTTTTAGGGTTAGGTTTCCGCCGAAACCATCTCGGACCCACCGAGTTGAAAAACTCGGTCTCACCGATTTGGCGTATGCCATTGGACTAGTGACTCTTGGTCTGACCGAGACTTACTAATCGGTGCGACCAACTTGAAGATTCTGTGAAACCCTAGCAGTTTCGGTGCCACCGAACTGAAACTCGGTCCAACTGAGATCATCAGTTTAGGTTCCAAAACTGCTTCGGTATCACCTAGTTTGAAAATTGGTAGATCCGAAATGCTTTATGTGGAAAACTAAAACTTAACTTTTGAATCATTCTTTTGCAAAAATCTCTGCATTTTGTGATGCTCATCTATTCTATCTCATCTATAACTCTTCACAGGGTCAGCAGTCAGCTTTTGCAGTATGTCTGATCAGAGTGACAGCCAGAACAGGTCTGAAGAGCACATGGACTTGAGTGAGGGCACTAGTCCCTCAACTTCAGATGATGGGAGCAGAAGCACTCCTAGCAACTTGCCTAAGGCTGCAACTAGGCAAAGGAAGAAGAGAACCTCAGACTCAGAGGATGAGGATTACAAAGCTGAGGAGGATGAGGCCACTTCCAAGAAAGTGGTGCTCAAGAAAGAGTATGGCTCTGCACAAAGCACAAAGCCAGGCCTGAAGAAGAAAGTTCCTGCCAAGAGAACTCCAATGCCAAAGGCCAGGAAGTCCACTCAAGTGACAGCTCAGACTCAACCCAAAGTGGCACCTGCAAGGAAAGAGCCACCATCAAAACCTCAGAAAGTCCCCACTGGTGAAACCATGAAGTTCACAATTGAATCAGAGGATGATGGTGACCAGGACAAGAAAAAGAAGAGAGCTAGAACCACAACTGCCAAGGTCCTTGGAAAGCCCTCAATGAGAAGGGATTCTGATGAAGAGGAAGAGGATGCTGCACCAGCTCCTAAGACAGCTAAGCTTATGGGAGATGCAATCAGGTCAGGGGCTGCAACATCCAAGCCCAAAGATGCACCCAAAGCTGCCTCCAAGGCCAAGCAAGCTCCAAATAGGAATACTAGGAGTATTCCAGCTGCTGAAAAGAACAAGGCCCCAGTGCCAAATGTTGCAGAAGATGAAGATGAAGAAGGACAGGTCCTCAGAAAGCTCAAGCCCAAGATACCATACCACAATGATGCCCATCCTGTGGCTGAGGACATGAGAATCAGGAAGGATTCAGGGCTGAGGCTGTGGAGGATGGAAGACCCATATGCTTCAAGAAGAAGAACTACTGTTGACTACAGGTTCCACACAAAGGAACAACAGGACTTTTATGAGACCATTCTGTTGGACAAGAAGCCCATAGTCTGTGATATGAGGTGGGTTGACTGGAAATTCATCAGGGAGAATGAACAACACTACTCTAGAGTGGAGGAGAGCTTTATTGCTTGTGGAGTAGCAGATTTTGTTGGACATAAGCTCACCAACTGGAATGATGAGCTTATCATGCAGTTCTACTCCACAGCACACTTTTACCTAGATGGTAGAATTGTTTGGATGTCTGAAGGTACAAGGTACCAATCCACTGTTGAAGAATGGGCAAGTTTGATCAATGCACCCAAGGAAGAAGAGGATGACTTGGACATATATGCCAAGAAGAAGTTGGGTCACAATTCAATGGCTCACATGTACAAGGAGATTCCTGACAAGGCTGTAGAGACTCACAAGTTTGGATCAGTTCACTTTCTGCTGTCAGGATTGGCAACCATCAATTGGATTCTGAGGCATACTTTGTTGCCCAAGTCAGGTGACCATAACATGATCAGAGGACATGCCATCAACATGTTGCATGTGTTTGATGTGCCCCAGAAGTCCAAAGTCATGAGCCTCATAGTTGAAACAATCAAGAGGACTGCAGCAGATCAGAAGAGGAGCTGTGGATATGCACCTCAGATTCAAGAATTGATCAACTCCAAAATGGGCATAGGGAAATATCAGTTGGATAAGGAACATTTTCCAATTTATCCAGACTTTGAGGACAATGAGGTTGTCATGAATGAAGATGATCCACAATCTGTCCAAGCTCAAGAGAAGAAGGAGAAGGCAAAGAAGGAGAAGGCTGCCAAGATGCCAACTCAAGAGGAGGCATCTGAGTATTTCTTGAAGACCAAACAAGAGCAGCTTGGTTACTTGATAGCATCAACTCTGAGGATTGAGAAAGGGTTGGCCACCCTAACTCAAAACCAAGAGAGCCTGGAGAGAATCATGGAACAAAAGTTCTATGATCTAGATGTCAAGGTAACTGAGATTCAGTCAGTTGTAGAGCAGCTGCAGGATGACATGCAGGAGAGGAAGGTCAAGACAACCACCAATGTGTTTGCCAGAGTGCCCAGAGCCCAGAGGTCAGTTGCAGTGCCAGTGACACACACTAGAGCTACAACTTCAGCACCAGCTACTGCCCCAACAATTCCAGTGCAACCAGCTCCAGCACCAACTCCTCCAGCACCCTCTACTTCAACTGAAGCCTTCGTCCAAGGAGCCATCTCTACACCACCACCAGAAGATCAAGCCTGAGAGACGATCTAGCACTATGCATTTTCTATGAACTTTTTGGTAACTTATTGCCAAAGGGGGAGAAAAATGTATAGATCATAGGCTTTGAGAGAGAGTGTTGCTTTTGTTCTCTCTTGCTTTATTTGGTGGTTTTTCAAACTTTGTTTGCTTTTGGTTGAGATACTATGCCTGTGAGACATTGATGATCATGTGTTTGATCATAAGCTACACTTATGCATGCTTGATATTATCCTATCTATCTTATGTGATCATTCACTATGCTTGGTGATGAGTGCATGTATTCATTGTTTATTATTTTGAGCGCTCCACCAAGATGTATGTGACATGGAAGAGTAACCCATGAGCCTAATTCATTGTGCATTTGCAGTCCAAAGCAAATCTTAAACTATGCACAAATTTAGGGGGAGCTCTTGCTTATCACATACTTCTCAAAGCGACAATGTTATTCAATCTTATTATCATTTGTCGAAGCTCTGATCTATATGTTGTCCTCAATTACCAAAAAGGGGGAGATTGAAAGTGCAACTATCCCCAGGTGGTTTTGGTAATTAATAACAACATATAGCTCATTAAGCTAATGCTATTCCAAGACTATTATTTCAGGAAAGCTCAATGAATGGCATGGCATGGATGATGAAAGTGGATCCCTCAAAATACTAAGGACAAAGGATTGGCTCAAGCTCAAAAGCTCAAGACTATTCATTTTACATTTTAGTGATCCAAGATCACATTGAGTCTATAGGAAAAGCCAATACTATCAAGGAGGGATGAGGTGTTGCTTAATGAGCCTCTTGCTTAAATGTGCTTAGTGATATGCTCCAAAACCCTCAACTACTTTCCACATCCACATATGACCTAAACCCAAAGCCAAAATCGGTCACACCGAAACTTCCTATCCGGCGCCACCGATTCCAAAAGTCATAGTCACTGCCACAAACCCTAAGCAAATCGGTCTTACCGATAGGGATCTCGGTCTCACCGAGATGGGGTTGCAATCTCTCTGTTTCCCTTCGTAACGTTTTAGTCTAACCGAAGTGAGCGATCGGTCCCACCGAGATTGCAATGTAAACTCTCTGTTTCCTTTCTGTAACATTTCGGTCTCACCGAAAAGAGCAAATCGGTCCCACCGAGTTTACCTGACCAACTCTCTGGAAAGCTTATTACCAAATCGGTCTCAACGAGTTTGTGTAATCGGTCTTACCGAGATGACGTTATGCCCTAACCCTAACCGAATCGGTCTCACCGAGATGCATGTCGGTCCCACCGAAATTCACTAACGATCACTAGGTTTACTAAATCGGTCCGACCGAGTTTAACAATTCGGTCCCACCGAGTTTGGTAAATTGTGTGTAACGGTTAGATTTTGTGTGGAGGCTATATATACCCTTCCACCTCCTCTTCATTCGTGGAGAGAGCCATCAGAACGAACCTACACTTCCAACTTACCATTTCTGAGAGAGAACCACCTACTCATGTGTTGAGGCCAAGATATTCCATTCCTACCATATGAATCTTGATCTCTAGCCTTCCCCAAGTTGCTTTCCACTCAAATATTCTTTCCACTAGATCCAAACCCATTGAGAGAGAGTTGAGTGTTGGGGAGACTATCATTTGAAGCACAAGAGTAAGGAGTTCATCATCAATGCACCATGTGTTACTTCTTGGAGAGTGGTGTCTCCTAGATTGGCTAGGTGTCACTTGGGAGCCTCCGACAAGATTGTGGAGTTGAACCAAGGAGTTTGTAAGGGGAGATCGCCTACTTCGTGAAGATCTACCGCTAGTGAGGCAAGTCCATCGTGGGCGACGGCCATGGTGGGATATACAAGGTTGCTTCTTCATGGACCCTTCTTGGGTGGAGCCCTCCGTGGACTCGCGCAGCCGTTACCCTTCGTGGGTTGAAGTCTCCATCATCGTGGATGTACGATAGCACCACCTATCGGAACCACACCAAAAACATCTGTGTCTCCAATTGTGTTTGAATCCTCCAAACCCTTCCCTTTACTTTCTTGCAAGTTGCATGCTTTAATTTCCGCTGCCTATATACTCTTTGCATGCTTTCTTGAATTGTGTGATGATTGCTTGACTTGTCCTAAAGTAGCTAAAATCTGCCAAACTCTAAAATTGGGAAAAGGTTAAGTTTTTATTGGTCAAGTAGTCTAATCACCCCCCTCTAGACATACTTCAAGGTCCTACACTGGGATATCCTACCGAATGATATGATGAAATCATATCTGCCAACTACTATTAGAGAGGTGTGTCGGGGGGGCAATGTGTGCGAGAGAGGCCTAAAGATAATGTGCGTGCGGGAGACACGTAGGCACATATATGTGCGTATAGAGGGCTAGTAGAGACCGTGCATGTGTATATATGCATGTGAGAGAAATAGTGTTTTCCAACTGAGATTAGTGAAAAGAGTGGTACATAGTAGTCAGAAAGAGAGATAGAGAAACAGAGAGAGCATGTGCGTGAGACACCCCGACACCCTGAGAGAGATTGTGAGCATGTGTGAAAGAGAAATGCCGATGCATATAAAGTGTGTGCACTTATGCGTCAGATAGACAGATATCTACGTGTAAAAGGCGGTTCTATGCATTAAATTAAAATATAAATGGCATTATTATTTTTGGATGAGATCATGAATTTTGCAAAATTGCGAATGGACGAAAATCGGTCTATCAGACACCCATACTCTATTGAATTCTAGCATGTGCATGTGTTTATTTCATATTATCGATCCATAGAGTGAGAGCGGTTTGAAATACATGCAATGGATGCTTTTGCAATTCATATATAAACATTAATTAGTGCACTCCATGTTGTTAGTGTGAAGCACTTTATACATTTGTCACTTGCATGGATACATTCCAAATTGCTAGCTACGGAATAAAATACGTGTCGAATTCAACATAAATGGGGTTTCGAAGATTCGAATTCATAGGAAGTGCATTCATCTATTTGAACCAGAGATAATGGCATTTGTAAATCAGATGTAAAAGGGGGCATCAATCTTTGTTGTGAGTTTGAACATGGTATATATATTCATACGCACATCTAACTTTTTTTTTGCAACCAAGGAGATTATACCTGGAACCATGCATGAACTGAGGTAAGTTGCATATTTTTTAATATATACTTGTGTACAATGTATATTAAAATGTCCCCCTCCATTCCAAAATAATCGTAGCTTTAGGATTTTCAAGAGTAAAGATTTGTGAAGTTTGACAAATCCTGAAAGTTCAATTCAAGAGAACCAAAAATGTTAATGCTTCTGCTCCCAAATATTGAACGAAGCGCCAAATAGGCCTCTGGTCACCTGAAACCGCGCGAGACTAATGTTTTGGTGGTAGGAAATTACTGTCCTGACTCTGACCCGTGTAGCCTATCGGCCCAATGTCCAAAGGTCTAAACCGGGGTAGGTTTGTAACTTCACCAAGACGCCAGTCTCAACCGCCTCCGAGAAGCATTCATACGCCGTGGGCGCCTAAACATCCATGCGCTCGGCCGAAATCTATCCCGCCCACATTTGGGACACCTGACATGACTGTCCTACCCCCAACCCGCAATATGTCCGAAATTTTAGATGGGGGCAAAGTTTGTAACTTTCCCCAAATTTCAAACAAGCGCATCTCAAACCGAAACATTGTTCCCCCTTAGTTCCCCGCCTCCCTCCGTTGGGCGCGAAAACGCCCTCTCCACCATCCGCGAAACCCCAACCTCCTCCGTCCTCCACCCCATAGCGGCCAATCCACCGCCGCCCTCCTCCATCACGCCGGAGCCGGTACCCCAACGTCATCGTCCAACGCAACCGCAACCGCAACGCCCTCAAGGACTTAGCAGCTGAAGCCAAGGCAGAGCTGCCTCCATGACGCCGACGCCGACATGCGCCGTACCAGAACCACTCCGACCATGCTGTCCTGCGCCTCACTACTGCGGCTCCACTGTCTTAACCGTCCACCGCACTGGAGCTGTTCCCGCTACACCGTCGTTCGCCGCCTCGGATCTGCTTCCCCGCCGCCGACAGACGGCCACCGCACCACACTCAACAACTTGGCCATGGGTTCGCCCAAGGCTGCACCGTCCTCCACAACTTCTGGTTTCCGGCGAACAACAAGATCGTCGGAAAAACAGAAGGAGGACACAGCACTGCCAGCAGAAAGAGGTACTCCTCTTCCCTTATTCGTGCAAATCTTACGTCTCCGCTCACACCGTATTCATCCCATGAAAGAAACTAGTTGAGTGCTTCTTACTGCATCTTCTTCGTGATACTAAATGCACAAGGTTTCCTCCCTTCTACTATTTCACCTTTGCTAGAGGTCAGTAGCCCGCCTGGATTTCAATTCAGGGTCAGTCAAATTGCAATTAAAAGAAGCAGCACCCGCTTAGGCACGCGGAGCACCTAGTCCGCGTGTTCCCCGGGGAAGCGGCGCATCGGTGTCTATCATAGGGGTGTAGGGCGCAGGAGCTGCTTGTTCCTGATTTGGAGGTCAGCGGGGCTTGAATGGATGGCCGGCGGGGCGGTGCCAAGCACGGCGGTGCGGTGAGGTCGAGGGGAGGGCGCAGGCAGGGGAGGAATACTGGGCCGATGGTCGCTGGCGTTTCGAGGAAGATCGTCAACACTGACTGGCTGGAGGTAGATGAAGGCGATCTCCCCGTTCTTTGTACATCGGACGGTGCTGAAAAAATGGACTGACCTATTTGCTTTCAGTCGACTATTATTTTCATAGAATCCTATAGTAACTGAGTGTGCCATGCATGTTGTAGAGCTATCATATGTCTCCCGTCATTTATTTCTTACCGACCTGCTATCTGCTACCTTTACACTGTACTTATTTTGCACACACTTCACCCATACTCACACTATTGTTTCTTTATGCATGGGTATTTCAGACTCTGACGCAGTGTTGATGAATGCAGAAAATAAAAGACAGAAGTCGCTCCAGTGTAATTCCAAGATAAGCAGTAAGCGTTTCAACGCTCTAATGGGTGCAGTGTCAGCAGTTGGAGACAGTAAAAGTAGCTCTGCAGTTGATGATCTCAATTGCCACACACAACCATCCCAAGTGCTTGCTTTAACTTCGCGCTGTCAAATGTGGTTGCATATTGCATATGGTGTCTAGCTTGTATTGCTTCCAATTTGGTTAAATTGCATCTGCTTACTTTACACATTATACCTTTGATAATGACATGCCTTCCTGTTTTTGATACATACTACATATGTCTATTAACCATGTTCGTACATCAAACTAACGCTCCTTTGTATCCCTCGTCAATCACTTATGATGAGACAGTCACCCGGGTGGATTACTGTGAGACGCCCTACTCGTTTAAAGAGTGCAGTGTCATCCTCCCCACATGATTCTCAAGAAACAGCAAGGCTAAATGAAGATAGTCAACATAGCTCTCTAGTTGATCACCGCAATTCCCCCACACCACCATCGCATGTGCTTGCTCTTACTTGGCAGTGTGATATGTGGTTGCATGTTGCATATGGTGTCTACCTTGTAATGCTTCTAATTAGGGTAAATTGCATCTGCTTAGTTAACACATTATACCTGTGAATATGACATGCCTTCCTGTTTTTGGTACATACTACGTCTTTCTATTAACCATGTTCTTACATCAAACTACTTCTCTTGTGTATCCCTCATCAATGCTCCTAATTTGTCAAATTGCATCTCCTTAGCTTACACATTATACATGTGAATATGACACGCCTTCCTGTTTTTGGTACATATTACATCTGCCAATCACACCATGTTCTTACATCAAACTACTGTTCTTGTGTATCCTGCATCTATCGCTTATGATGAGACAGTCACGCGCGTGGGTTAATATGAGACCCAATACTCTTATAAACAATGCAATTTCATCCTGTCCACATGATTCTCAAGAAACAGCAAGCCTAAATGAAGATATTGAACGTTGCTCTGTACCTGAAGACAACACTTCCCCTACACCACCATCACAGGTGCTTGCTCCAACTTCGCAGTGTGATATGTGGTTGCATGTTGCATACGGTGTCTAGCTTGTAATGCTTCTAATTAGGGTAAATTGCAACTGCTTAGTTTACACACTATACCTGTGAATATGACATGCCTTCCTATTTTTGGTACACACTACATCTATGTGTTAACCTTGTTCTTACATGAAACTACCTCTCTTCTGTATCTTGCATCAATTACTTACGATGAGTCACCTTTATTCGTTGCATATTGCATATTATTTCTAGCCTGTTGCCATGTATTGCTTCTAATTTGGTCAAATACATTTGTTAGGGCACCCTTTTAATTTGGCAGAGTGATATTGGTTTCATCTTTCATATGGTTTCTAGCTTGCATTGATTCTAACAAGTTCAAGCACCTTGTGCTTAGTTTACACTTTATACATCATACATGTCAATATGTCACACCGTCCTGTTTTTCATACATATTCCATTCTCCTATCATGCGGCTGCCTTACATGAAAGTAGTGTTCGTCAGTATCATGCATCAATAAGTTCTGAAGAGCAAATTTTATTCCTTTTTCTTGTGGGTTTGACTTGACAAGGAAAAATCAAGAAAGAGGAAGGAAAAGAGTAAGGAAGGCGATGATGGTGGTCCTCTGCAGCAACGTAAACGGACCATCTGTACCGATTCTCCTTGTACTGATAGTGCATTACATGGTCCAAGTCTCCGCTCCCCTACTCCACCATCCAAGGTGCTTGCTCTAACTTGGCAGTGTGATATCTGGTTGCATGTTGCATATGGTATCTAGCTCGTATTGCTCCTAATTAGTGTAAACTGCATCTGCTTAGCTTACACATGATACATGTGAATATGACACGCTTTCCTGTTTTTGGTGCATACTATATTTGTCTATCACACCATGTTCTTACATGAAACTACTCTTCTTGTGTATCCTGCATCAGTCACTTATGATGGGACACCTTTAAGTTGGTTGTGTGATATTGGTTTGCGTCTTGAATATGATTTCTAGCATGTATTGCTTCTAGTTTGATGAACGCCACCTATGATGAGATAATTTTAACTTGGCAGAGGGATATTGATTGCACCTTCCATATGGTGTCTTGCAGTGTTTCTAATTTGTTGAAGTGCCTTCTGCTTAGTTACCACATCATAGGTGTGAATATGTCAAGCCGTCCATTTTTTTGTACATATTCCGTCCTCGTATCATGACTTTGCCTTTCATCAGAGTAGTGTTCGTCAGTATCATGCATGAATGAGTTCTGAAGAGCGAATGATATTCCTTTTTCTTGTCGGTATGACCTCACAATGCAAAATCAATAAAGCTGAAGGAAATTGGCAAGGCATTGGATGATGGTGGTCCTTTTGATCAACTGAAATGGAGGTTCTCTACTGATTCTACTCCGCCATCCTCCCAACAAGATTCGCAAGACAACGCAAGGCTAGACAGTCAACGTAGCTGTGTAGATGATGAGCACATCTCCCCTACTCCACCATCATAGGTGCTTGCTCTAACTTGGCACTATTATATGTGGTTCCATGTTGCGTATGATGTCTAGCTTGTATTGCTTCTAACTTTGTTGAATTGCATCTGCTTACTTTACACATAATGCCTGTGAATATGACATGTGTTCCTGTTTCTACATCAGACTACTATTCTTGCATATCCCGCATCAGTCACTTATGATAAGGCACCTTTAAGTCGCCATTGTGATATTGGTTGTCTCTTGCATATGATTTCTAGCATATACTGCTTCTAATTTGTTGAAACGCCATATAGTTTGAACTTGGCAGAGTGATATTGGTTGCATCTTTCATATGGTGTCTAGCTTGCAGTGCTTCTAATTTGTTGAAATGCCTTCTTCTTAGTTACCACATCATAGTTGTGAATATGTCACACCATCCTGTTTTTCATACATATTCCATCCTCGCATCATGTGTTTGCCTTTCATCCGAGTAGTGTTCGTCAGTATCATGCATGAATGAGTTCTGAAGAGCGAATTTTATTCCTTTTTCTTATCGGTTTGACCTCGCAATGCAAAATCATTACAGCTGAAGGAAATTAGTCCGGCAGTGGATGATGGTGGTCCTTTGGAGCAACTCAAACAGGGGGTCTCTACAGATTCTACTCCACCATCCTCCCAACAAGATTCGCAAGACAACACAAGGCTGGACAGTCAACGTAGCTGTGTAGATTATGAGCACATCTCCCCTACTCCACCATCACGGGTGCTTGCTCTAACTTGACACTATTATATGTGGTTGCATGTTGCGTATGATGTCTAGCTTCTATTGCTTCTAACTTGAATTGCATCTGCTTACTTTACACATAATGCCTGTGAATGACACGTGTTCCTGTTTCTAGAACACACGTGTACACGATGAGCACATCTCCCCTACTCCACCATCACAGGTGCTTGCTCTTACTTGGAACTGTTATACATGGTTGCGTTTTCCGTATGATGTCTAGTTTGTATTGCTTCTGATTATGTTGAATTGCATCTGCGTAGCTTACAACTTATACCTGCAACGATCACTTACCCATAAGACACATTTAACTTGGGACTGTGATGTAGGTTGCATCTTGCATTGTCTTCTAGCTTGTACTGCTTCTAATTTCTTGAAATGGCACTTACGACGAGACACTTTTTACCTGATAGAGTGATATTGGTTGCATGTTCATATGGTTCCTAGCTTTCATTTCTTCTAATTTTGTTGAAATGCCTTCCGCTTGCTGTTTTTTCATACATATTCCATCCTCCTATCGTACGTGTGAATATGAAATGCTGTCTTTTTTTGTATATATTCCATCCTCCTGCGCTTGCCTTACATCAAAGTAGTGTTCGTCTGTATCATGCATCAACCAGTTATGCAGAGCTAATTTTATTCATCTTCTTGTGGTTTTGACTTCATAAGGCAATATCAGAAAATAGGAAGGAAAAGAGTAAGTTAGGGGATGTTGGTGGTACTCCGCACCGACGCAAACAGAGACTCTCTAGATTTGCCATTGCTACTGCTAATGAAGTTGAAGTCCCAAGTCTACATGATGAGTTCATCTCCCGCACTCCACCATCGCAGGTGCTTGCTCTAAGTTGACAGTGTGATAATTGGTTTCATGTTGCATATGTTGTCTAGCCTGTATTTCTTCTATTTTGATTAAATTGCACCTGCTGAGTTTATACGTTATACATGTGCATATGGCATGGCTTTCTGTGTCTAGAATACACTGCATCTATCTATCATACCATGTTCTTACATCAAAGTACTGCTGTTGTGTATCCCGCATCAGTAACTCATGATTGGACGCTTTTAACATGGCAGTTTGATAGTGGTTGCATCTTGCATTGATTTCTACGTTGTACTGCTTCTAATTTTTCGAATTGCCACTTATGACAAGACACTTTTAACTTGGCAGAGTAATATTGGTTGCATCTTTCATATGGTGTCTAGCTTGCATTACTTCTATTTTCATGAAAATCCTTCTGCTTAGTTTGCACATCGTAGCTGTGAATATGTCATGTTGTCCTGTTTTCTTACATATTCCATCCTCATACGGTTGTCTTACACCAAAGTATTGCTTGTCTATATCATGCATCAATGAGTTCTGAAGATTGATTCTATTCTTTTGTGTTGTGGGTACAGCTTGACATGGCAAAGTCAAAAAAGAGCAAGGAAAATAATATAGTAGGGAGTGTTGTTACTCTTCGGGTGAAACGGAAAAGGCTCTGCCGTCGAGATTCTGCTGGTACTTATAGTGCAGTAGAAGGTCCAAGTCCACCGGCTAAATCTACAAACACAATATCACCTGCTCCACCAGCTGCAGCATCTGCTTCAACTGTACTAGCATCTCAACCAGTTACTCGTTCGTTTGCTCCGGAACTGGCCAGTTCCCAAGCTGCCTTCACACCTAAAACTACTTCCGAAGTACTGTTGACACAACAGGACTTGGCAAGATCAGATGAACCGCATGAGCATCAACACCAAGACGGTACCTGACTGAGTCAAGTTGCAGTTGCATGCTCCTTTATATGTACTCTCACAGTTTGGTGTACACTAACACTTTCCATATTCGTTGTTGAACTAGCACCACGGCGCAAGCGGAAACAGACATCAGGGATAATGCTTGACAGATTAACAAAATCTAAAGGAGGAAGAATGGAGATCCATTTCGAGGCAGGTTTAAAAAGGCCACGTGATGCTACAGAGTCAGCCAAGTTAGTATCAGAGGCAGCCGTTGCCATTAGGTGTCATGCGCGTATCCTCCCAACGTAAATCCAGTACAGGAATGAGAAAGACAATACCCAGTTTAACACCTTCCTTGACCATTTATCTGTAAGTAATGTTATTCATCGCAATTAGTAATATTGTCTTGCTCTGTCCCATACTTTCTAGCTTCCTCCTAATAAGACTCACATTCTCTTTTCAACAGATGAGGTTCAAGTTGGATCCGAAAGATGATGCAACTAAACAAGCATGCACTCATGTTTTTCAGTCTGCTTTGTTACAGTATCGGTACCACCTTAGAAAATCTCACTTTGAAGGAAAGGCTAACAATGAAATCGCCCAAACATCTCCAGTGGAATATATTACAGATGAAGACTGGACAACCCTCATTTAACACTGGTCTGATCCAAAGTATCAGGTAGGCTATATGTATTTGATCAGACCACATATTGAACTTGTACTTATGTATGTGCCTTACAAGTGTATCTTCTTCTAGGCTAACTATTTGAAGAACAAAACCAACCGTTCTAAAGTGAAATTCCAACAGACAACAGGATCTCGTAGCTATATTGCACACTGCGAGGCTCTTGTAAATAGATGCTACTTCCTTCTTTTTTGTGCCATATTATCGTATCTAAATTGACTTGTTCCAAATACAGTGTAAAGCCTGTGCGGACCAAAAAGAACCTGAACCGAATGCAGTGCAAATCTTCAAGGATTGCCACACCAGAAAGATGAAGGGCATGAGCACACCAGTTCAAGCCGCTGTTGTAAGTCCTTACTCCTCCTGCCTTGAACTGATTGGTACTATGATGTGTTCATTTAACTACTTGGTTTGCGGCCAATGTCAGTTACTCTGTTCACTTTTATGCACAGTTGTCTTAACGTATCATTTCACCTTACACGGTTTAAAAGAGATGAAGGATATTATTTTGGTCTTGATCTGTAATCTAGTTGTTATGTTCACGTGCGCACACAATGATAAAATAGCCTGTTTGTTTTATATTTGTTTGCCCATGATATGAATGATGTCATACTATGTTCATCCTACTTTAAACCATGTCTCTTTATCCTTAGATGTCAACGAATGTGAGGAAATAGACAATACAGTAGGCATGCTGCATGGACATATGTTCCGAAAGTGATTTTATTATGTAGTTGGAACTACAATACATGTTAATGTATTACGGTAGTTCACCAAAATAAGTTATGTATAAATGTTTAACCTACTTTGTTTGTTTTTGTCTCATTAGTAACTCACTGGTACACTAATCTACAAGTTCAAACTTTCAGGAAGCTATGGAACAAATGATTGAACAGCCACAACCACCTGAAGGTGACGAGGCTACTACATGCACAATGTCACCTCTTGCTGCAGTGCGTCAGTATCTCTCCACTAACAGTGCAAAAAGCACCTTCCTGCGTAATTCTAGGTTGGTTGTCAAGGTAACCTCGTCCAAATCGCCTACTGAACAAAATCTTCCTGCTAGACAGAGTGATATATCTGTGCTCCAGCCACAAGTCCAATCCCTAATGACGTTGTTTCGGAAACAAGAATAGTGGTTGAGAAATGCCGTCAAGATATGAATGGTTTTGAAACCAGACTATCAGACATTTGCTTCGTTGTTGAAGAGCAATGGCGGAAAAAAGGTGGAGATTGTGCTGCTCCATCAGATTCTACAGCCTGAAACATTAGCACTCAGGTCAAATGATCTGTGCTTCTATACATCTGATGGTGCTTTTATCTGGAAGGACTGTAAACTTTATGCCAACAGGCCTTTTGTTGTATGATTGGAATTTATTTTGTTGTGATACAACATTTATGATGCTGCCACAGGCTGCAGTAATTATGAAGCTATTTTTGTATAGTGTAGGTTTATCTTAGTAATGTATTCGGACGAAAGCTTCGTAGGAGCCCAACATGCCAACATTCGTCGGGCCCATTCCAATTGGGCTAAAAACGATTACGGGCCGAAATTGGCATGTAGCCCACTAAAAATATCTAGGCTTAAATTAGCATAAGCTTTCAAATTTTTCTGGTAGGCCTGTGCCCATAGTGGGCCTTTAACAGGCCTAAACATAATTTGGGCCCTCAGTAAAAGTAGGCCATTTACAGGTGTAAATATGTCGAGCCCATAAAAAACATGGGCCTTTAATAGACCGAAAGTGAGATTGGGCCCTGATTGTGCCAAATAACCCACTGGACTTAGCAGGCCGAAATGGTGTCCCATTTACGATGCGGATATTTGACAGGCCGAAATTTGGACGAGCCGTAAATGCGCCGACCTAATACACGGGACTTTAACAGGCCGGAACTTTGGTTGGGCTAGATTATCGTCATTTTTATATGGGCCGTTAATGGGCCCGATATGACATTGGGCCACATATGGCCCATGGTTTACGTCCGACGTTAACGGGCCGAAAATGACAACAGGCTGAAAGTGGGCCAAATCTATAGTGGGCCTCTAATAGGCCGAATGACAGACATGGCCGAATATGACCCAAATCCTTCACGATCGTTTATGGGCCGAAAGTTTTGATGGCCTGTAAATGGGCCCAAATGAAGCCGGACCTTTAACAGGCCGGAAATAAACCGGGCCATAATTCGGCCCAATTACTTAGCGGACTGTTAACGGGACAGAAGTGACCATGGGCCGCATTGATGACAAGTTTAGACCACGCCGTTGATGGGGCGATTTGACAGAGAATGTTGGGCCTTTAGCTGGGTCGGCCCATTATGGTCTACAGAATCTTGTGGGCCTTTAGCTGGGCCGTCCCATTATGGTCCGCAAAATCTTGTGGGCCTTTAGCTGGGCCAGCCCATTATGGTCCGCTAAATTTGGTGGGCCTTTAGCTAGGCCGGCCCATTATGGTCCGCTAAATCTTATGGGCCTTCGGTTGGGCCGGCCCATTTAAACTTTGTGGGCCACTTTTGGGCCAGTCCACGTGTCAACATATCATAGGCCCATCTCAACCATTGGATGAGTGACACCTGTGCCAACAGCGGAGCTGACACGTGGATCCGTCAGCCAATGAGAATTTTACACGTGGAAAATCGGCATTGGTCATGGCTGTTAACGGGTTATCAGATCCAAAATCCCACCCGATAGCTTAACGACGTTCCATTACGGTGGATGCCATGTGTTGGTCACCCTTGACGAAAGCACTTATATGACGCGTGATTTATCGTCATGGAAGTGGACACTTCCGTGATGATAGTTTTGGTAATGTCATGGAACACTTCTACGACAGCACAGGTATGACTACCTTGATTCTGTCATAAATTTGTCATGGATGTACATGCATGACAAAAAACGCGACCTACTGTGACAAACATGTATCATCACGGAAGTGTATTTTTTTTGTAGTGCTAGATGGCTTCCTATCACTCTTTTGATTCTCAACACAATGGTCTCTTGGAGATCTATTTGATGTAACTCTTTTTGCGGAGTGTTTCTTGGGATCTGATGAAATTTGAGTTTATGATCAGATCTATGTTTTTATCCGTGAAAGTTATTTGAGTTCTTTGATCTCTTTTATGCATGATTACCTATAGCCTCGTATTTCTTCTTCGAATCTTTGGTTTAGTTAGGCCAACTAGATCGATTTTTCTTGCCATGGGAAGAGGTGCTTTGTGATGGGTTCGATCTTACGGTGCTTGATCCTAGTGATAGAAGGGGAAACGACACGTATGTATCATTGCCATTAAGGATAACAAGATGGGGTCTATTTATACATAAATAGATCTTGTCTACATCATGTCATCGTTCTAATTTCATTACTCCATTTCTCCATGAACTTAATACACTAGATGCATGCTGGATAGCGGTCGATGTGTGGAGTAATAGTAGTAGATGCAGGCATGAGTCGGTCTACTAATCTTGGACGTGATGCCTATATAATGATCATTTCCTGGATATCGTCATGATTATTTGATGTTCTATCAATTGCCCAAAAGTAATTTGTATACCCACCGTTGCTATTTTTCTTGAGAGAAGCCACTAGTGAAATCTACGGCCCCCGGGTCTCTTCTTTATTATATTTGCCTTCGCGATCTATTTTTCTTTGCTTTTATTTTCAGATCTATCAATCCAAAAATTCATAAAAAGCCTTGCTGCAATTTTTATTTATTTATTTTATCTCGCATTCCCGCGAGATCTATTTATCCAATCTACTATAATTTTATCCCGCCAACTTGACAATTTCTGGCACCGTTACCCGAAAGGGATTGACAACCCCTTTAACACGTCGGGTTGCAAGTATTTGTTCTTTGTATGTAGGAGCTGTTTACATGGTGTTGCATGGTTCTCCTACTGGTTCAATAACCTTGGTCTCATCACTGAGGAAATACCTACCTTTGTTGTGCTGCATCATCCCTTCCTCTTTGGGGAAATACCAACGTAGTTCAAGCCGCATCAAAAGGAATTTCTGGCACTATTGCCGAGGAGACATCATCAACATCTACCAGGTTCCTAATCATAAATCTAATCTCCTTGCAATTAACATTATTTGCCATTTGCCTCTCATTTTCCTCTCCCCCACTTCACAAAAAATTGCCGTTTTATTCGCCCTCTTTTTCATTCGCCGTTTTCTCGTCAGATCTATCCTTTGTTTGCAATCATGAGTGACTTCAGTAAGGCAGAAACAGATGATGGCCTAACTCCTAAAATTGGACGATCTGGCAATCTGGATGCTAAATCTTTTGTTTTGGGGCCAGGGAGTGTTATAGGAAAAGAACGCATCCAAGAATTTTTCAATTGTGTTGGAAATTTAAGTCTTGATGATGTTCCTATACTTAAGAGGACTAAAACTGATGCGGAAGCTATTTCGGCACTAGTTCTGAAACTTGAAAATAAATTTATCTGTACTCATCCTACTTTGCAAAGATTGTTTTTTGAGTTACCCGTTATAAATAACCCCAAGGCTAAAAAGTTGGCTACTCTTATTCTTATGAATGAATTTGAATACATAATACGGGAAGCTAGGGAAATCTTTGATTTGTATAGTATGAATTGTAAAAAACCCGTGATAGACAAGATTCTTTATAATTGTGATTATGCGTTAAGACATTTGCTCGGGGATAACCAAATCTTTGATGACAATCTTAAAAAGGAAGTCCCTGTTTTAGATATAATCCAACAAGTTTTCAATGATGTTAATCAACATTATTCTTGGATTGTTGCCGGAAATCAAAGGGGTTATGATGATAAGCAACTTGATAGTGCTAAGGTTTCCATGGATAATGTGTTTTACGTTGTTTTGCAAAAATTCCTGACAAAAACACCTCTAAGGAAATTAATGAGAAAGGTGACAACACTTAGATCTTCGCATTATGCCTAGCTAGGGGCAGAAAACGATAGCGCTCGTTGGTAGGCAACCCAACTTGTATCTTTTTGCCTTTTGGTTTTCCTGCTATTTTCAATAAAATATCCAATTATGCCTCTGATTATATGTGTTTTTGTGGTTTAAAATAGTGTTTGTGCCAAGCAAAGCCTTTGGGATGACTTGAGTGATAGTTGATTTGATCTTGTTGAAAAACAGAAACTTTTGTGCTCGGAAAAACAATTTTCGTAAATCATAGGAACGTGATTTAGCTCTGAATTTTTTACACAAGATTAATATACAAATTTCTCACGTTGTCCTAATTTGTTAGAATTTTTGGAGTTAGAAAAGTATTCAAAGTTTTCAGATTGCTACAGACTATTCTATTTTTGAGAGATTCTGTTTTCTTGCTTGTTTTGATGATTCTATGGTTTCCTTTGAAGAGTTTTTGCCATAGAAAATTTGGAATACAGTAGATATAATGCAAAAAGAAAATATGAATGGGTTTCAATAGTACTTATAGTAGTGATTTGCTTTCTTATACTAACGGGTCTCATGAAGGTTTTGTTGAGTTTTTTGTGATTGAAGTTTTCAAATTTTGGGTTATATTACGATGGATGAAGGAATAAGGATTAGCAAAAGGCTAAGCTTGGGGATGCCCGAGGCACCCCAAGATAATATTCAAGAAGTATCAAGCAACTAAGCTTGGGGATGCCCCTCGAGTGGCATCCCCTCTTTCTTCTAACAACCATCGGTATTTTACTTGGAGCTACATTTTTATTCATCACATATCATGAGTTTTGCTTGAAGCTTCTTGTATGATATGAGTCGTTGCTTGTTTTATAGTTAGCCATGGAAAGTGAAAGTATGTTCGAAAAAGGAATAAACTTTATTTTCTGTTTGGGAACCGCCTATGATATATCTAGCATGGAAAGTATTGGGAACTACTCGATCATTTTCATTGACAGGAAAAGCATGCCACCCAAAAATTTTTATCTCTATCTTTTTCACTTTGAGCTCTGGCACCTCTACAAAATCCCTACTTCCCTCTGCGAAGGGCCTTTCATTTACTTTATGCAATTTTTATTTTTACTTGAGTCTCTATCGTCTTTTATAAAGCACCAATTAAGGGGCACAATGATCGTACTTGAGCATTGGGTATAGCTAATATGCGAGTGTGTTTCATGAATGGATCAATGACTTGAAAGGCATTGACAACCCCTTTCTGGCACTATGATCGTACTTGACAAGTAGAGGTTACCAAGGTGGATTCTTCTTCTCTTGGTCCGCGTTATCGTATAGTCGTATGATATGTCTCCAACATATCTATAATTTTTGATTCTTGCATGCTATTATATTATCTGTTTTGGATGTTTTATATGCATTAATATGCTATTTTATATTATTTTTGGGACTAACTAATTAACCCAGAGCCTAGTGCCAGTTTCTGTTTTTTCCTTATTTTTGAGTTTCGCAGAAAAGGAATATCAAATAGAGTCCAAACGGAATAAAACTTTACGATGATTTTTCTTGGACCAGAAGACACACGTAGGACTTGAGAACCAAGTCATAAGAGTCTCGACGCGATGGTAAGGGTGCAGGGCGCACCCCAGGGGGGCGCCTCCTGCCTTGTGGGTCCCTTGGAGCTCTTCTAACCCTATTCTTCGGCCTATAAATTCCCAAATATTCCCAGACCATCAGAAGCATCGACGAAAATACTTTTCCGCCACTACAACCTTCTTTTCCCGTGAGATCCCATCTTGGGGCCTTTTCCGGCAATCTGTCGGAGGGGGATTCGATCAAAGAGGGGATCTACATCAACCCTATTGCCCTTCCGATGAAGCGTGCGTAGTTTACCTCAAACCTACGGGTCCATAGCTAGTATCTAGATGGATTCTTCTCCCTCTATGATCTTCAATACCATGTTCTCCTCGATGTTCTTGGAGTTCTATCCGGCATAATATTCTCTGCGGTGTGTTTGTCGAGATCCGATGAATTGTGGATTTATGATCAGATTATCAATGAATATTATTTGAATCTCCTTTGAATTCGTATATGCATGATTTGATATCTTTGTATTTCTCTTCGAATTATCGGTTTGGTTTGGCCAACTAGATTGGTATTTCTTGCAATGGGAGAGGTGCTTAGTTTTGGGTTCAATCTTGCGGTGTCCTCACCCAGTGACATAGAAGGGGTAGCGAGGCATGTATTGTATTGTTGCCATCAAGGATAAAAAGATGGAGTTTTCATCATATTGCTTGAGTTTATCCCTCTACATCATGGCATCTTACTCATGTCATCGATGTGTGCAATAATAGTAGTAGATGCAGAATCGTTTCGGTCTTCTTGACACGGACTTGATGCCTATATGCATAATCATTGCCTTGGATATCGTCATAACTTTGCGCTTTTCTATCAATTGCTCGACAGTAATTTGTTCACCCACCGTATTATTTTCCTTCAAGAGAGAAGCCTCTAGTGAAACCTATGGCCCCCGGGTCTATTTTCCATCATATATTTTCAGATCTATAAACCAAAAAACCCAGAAATATCTTGCTGCAATTTATTTAATTTTATTTAGTTTTACATTTTAGTAATATTTTATACCTATCTCTATCAGATCTCACCATTGCAATTGACCGTGAAGGGATTGACAACCCCTTTATCGCCTTGGGTGCAAGTGTTTGATTGTTTGTGCAGGTGCATAGATTGGAGACTTGCTTGTACCTCGTACTAGATTGATACCCTGGTTCTCTAACTGAGGGAAATACTTATCTCTACTTTGCTGCATCACCCTTTCCTCTTCAAGGGAAACAATAATGCAAGCTCAAGAAGTAGTAGGAAGAATTTCTCGCACCATTGCCGGGGAGGTCTACATCAAGCCTACCAAGTACCCATCATAAACTCTCATCTCTTGCATTACATTATTCGCCATTTGCCTCTCGTTTTCCTCTCCCTCACTTCTAAAACAATTTTCAGAAAAACACAAAAAGATTTGCCTTTTTATTCGCCCTTTTTCCGTTCGTCTTTTCGTTTGCTTTTTGGTTGCCCGTGTGTTAGATTGCTTGTTTTGTCATGATGACTCAAGAGAATACCAAGTTGTGTGACTTTTCCAATACTAATAACAATGATTTTATTAGTACTGCGATTGCTCCCATCACTAGTGAGGAATCTTATGAAATTAATGTTGCTTTGTTGAATCTTATTATGAAAGAACAATTTTCCGGCCTTCCTAGTGAAGATGCCACATCCCATCTAAATACTTTCGTTGAGTTGTGTGATATGAAAAATAAGAAAGATGTGGATAATGATATTGTTAAATTGAAGCTATTTCCGTTCTCACTACGAAATCGTGCTAAAACTTGGTTTGTATCTTTGCCTAAAAATAGTATTGATTCATGGAACAAGTGTAAAGACGCTTTTATTTCCAAGTATTTTTCCTCCTGCTAAGATCATATCCCTTAGGAACGATATAATGAATTTTAAGCAAGTTGATCATTAATATGTTGCATAATATTGGGAGAGGATGAAATTTATGATAAGAAATTTCCCTAGTCATGGTTTAAGCTTATGGATGATCATACAAAAATTTTTATGCCGGATTGAATTTTGCATCTAGAAATCATTTAGATTCGGCCGAGGGAGGTACTTTTATGGAAATCACATTAGGAGAAGCTACTAAACTCCTAGATAATATTATGGCTAATTACTCTCAATGGCACACCTAAAGATCCTCTACTAGTAAAAAGTGCATGCGATTAAAGAAATTAACGTTATGAGTGGAAAGATGGATGAACTTATGAAATTGTTTACTAGTAAAGTGCTCCTATTGATCCTAATGATATGCCTTTGTCTACTTGGATTGAGAACAATAATGAATCTATGGATGTGAATTTTGTTGGTAGGAACAATTTTGGTAAGAACGCGTATAGAGGTAATTTTAACCCTAGGCCGTTTCCTAGTAATTCCTCTAATACTTATGGTAATTCCTACAACAATTATTATGGAAATTATAATAAGATGCCCACTGATCTTGAGAACAATATTAAAGAATTTATTATTTCCCAAAATAATTTCAATGCTATGGTTGAAGAAAAATTGCTTAAGATTGATGATTTGGCTAGGAACGTGGATAGAATTCTCTTGAGATTCATTCTTTGAAAATTAGATCTATTCCACCCAAGCATGATATTAATCAGTATCTAAAAGCTATGAGAATTTCTATTGATGAATGTAAAGAAAGAACTGCTAGGGTGCGTGCTAAGAGAGAATGGTTTGTAAAAGCGTGTTCTTTGATTTTTCGTGAAAATAATGATGAAGATCTTAAAGTGATTGATGTGACTCCTATTGAGTCTTTGTTTTCTAATATAAATCTTGATAAAGATGGGACTACAGATGAGTCAACTTTAGCTAGAAGGCGTCCAATGATTCAGAGTTTCTAGATCTTGATGCAAACATTGATAAAAGTGGGATTGGGGAGGTCAAAACTTTAAGTTGCTATGAACCCACTCTTTTGGATTTCAAGGACTTTAATTATGATAATTGTTCTTTGATAGATTGTATTTCCCTGTTGCAATTCATGTTGAATTCTCCTCATGCTTATAATAAAAATGAAGCTTTGACTAAACGTATTGTTGATGTTATGATGAAATCTTTTGAAGAAAAAACTTGAGTTGGAAGTTTCTATCCCTAGGAAGCTTTATGATGAGTGGGAACCTTCCATTAAGATTAAAATTAAAGATTATGAGTGTCATGCTTTGTGTGATTTGGGTGCTAGCGTTTCCACGATTCCGAAAACTTTATGTGATGTGCTAGGTTTCCGTGAATTTGATGATTGTTCTTTAAATTTGCATCTAGCGGATTCCACTATAGAAAAACCTATGGAAAGGATTAATGATGTTCTTATTGTTGCAAATAGGAATTATGTGCCTATAGATGTCATTGTTCTTGATTTAGATTTCAATCCTGCATGTCCTATTATTCCTCGTAGACCTTTCCTTAGAACGATTGGTGCAATTATTGATATGAAAGAATTAAACATTAGATTTCAATTTCCGTTAAGGAAGGGCATGGAACACTTTCCAAGAAAGAAAATTAAGTTGCCATATGAATCTAGTATGATAGCTACTTATGGATTGCACACCAAAGATGACAATACCTAGATCTATTGCAATATGCCTTGCTAGGGGCGTTAAACCATAGCGATTGTTGGGAGGCAACCCAATTTTTATTTTTGTGTTTTTTGTTTTGCTACTGTTCTTGAATAATTACACATTATTACCTTTGTAGTAATTGTGTTTTGGTGTTTTTAGTTTGTGTTTGTTGCAAGTAAGACCTTTGGGATGGCTTATGGTGAGAGTTGAATTGATCTTGCTGAAAAACAGAAACTTTTGCGCTCAATGCCAGAATTATTAAAAATTACAGAAGCGCGATAAAATACTGATTCTTTTTGCACAAGATTGATATACAAATAGCCTCTATTTCCTAACTTTCAGAATTTTTAAAGTTACATAAGTATTTGAAGTTTACAGGTTACTATAGACTGTTCTGTTTTTGACGGATTCTATATTCTATGTGTTGTTTGCTTATTTTGATGAATCTATGGGTAGTATCGGGGGGTATGAACCATGGAGAAGTTGGAATACAGTATATATAACACCAATATAAATAAAGAATGAGTTCACAACAGTACCAAAAGTGGTGATTTTATTTTATTATACTAACAGATCTCATGAGTTTTCTGTTGAGTTTTGTGTTGTGAAGTTTTCATGTTTTGGGTAAAGATTTGATGTACTATGGAATAAGGAGTGCCAAGAGCCTAATATTTGGGATGCCCAAGGCACACCAAGGTAATATTCAAGGATAACCAAGAGCCTAAGCTTGGGGATGCCCCGGAAGGCATCCCCACTTTCGTCTTCGATCTATCAACAAATTTACTTGTCGGTGTCAAAACCGGCGGATCTCGGGTAGGGGGTCCCGATCTGTGCATCTAAGGCTAATGGTAATAGGAGGCAAGGGACACGATGTTTTACCCAGGTTCGGGCCCTCTTGATGGAGTTAAAACCCTACTTCCTGCTTGATTGATATTGATGATATGAATATTATCAGAGTTGATCTACCACGAGATCGTAGAGGCTAAACCCTAGAAGCTAGCCTATGATGATTATGATTCTATCTCTAAGGACTAAACCCTTCAGTTTATATAGACACCGGAAAGGGCTAGGGTTTACACAGAGTCAGTTACAAAGAAGGAAATCTATTATCCGGATCGCTAAGCTTGTCTTCCACGCAAAGGAGAGTCCCATCCGGACACGGGACGGAGTCTTGAGTCTTGTATCTTCACGGTCCAACAGTCTGGCCAAAGTATATAGTCCGGCTATCCGGATACCCCCTAATCCAGGACTCCCTCAGTAGCCTCTGAACCAGGCTTCAATGCCGATGAGTCCGGCGTGCAGTTTTTCTTCGGCATTGCAAGGCGGGTTCCATCTCCGAATACTCCAAAGTACCTATTGCAACAAACAGTGTCCGGCTTCCCATCAATGTTGTACTCCTTGGCTTTTGTGCTTCAATAATGACCATCTCCACGTGTCGAGCGAATATGAGGAGCTGGGGCATTTTTGCATTTGCCACCCCAGTCCTATAAGTAAACCGTCTATTTGAAGGGACGGGGATTCTCAGATCCAAGCTTCACCTTCTTTCCTTGAGCGAGCATCCAACAAAGCGCGCCCAGAAAATCTCATTCCAGCATGGCCGGTCGTCGCAGCCCCTCCTCTTGCTCCCGTAGATCTAGGCCAGGTGATTGGGAAGAATGTTCTGTTCCTCAAAGTCGTTTAATAGAGCTGCAGACCCAAGGGTTTCTTCCACCGGCGTTCATGGTCCCCGTCCGAGCCGAACTAGCCACCTATAATGGCGGGGAGCAAGCAGAGAGATCTCCTAATCCATCCCCGGGGGAGCGATTATGCCTCATCCCACATCTGCTAAGAGGCGTCGGGTTTCCAATCCACCCATTCCTTAGCGGGCTCCTGGAGTTCTACGACCTCTAGTTGCACAACTTCACCCCTGCCTCCGTGCTGCATATAGAAGGATACATTGCCCTTTGTGAACTATTTCTGGGCTGCGAGGCTCACTTCGGGTTATGGAAGAAGTTGTTCTGCCTCGTCCCTCGCAACCAGGGGGAATCCATATGTAAAGTGGGTGGAGCCGAAGTTTGGCGCGTCACCGAGACCGGATACCTGCCTGGTACTCCCAAGAAAGCACCTGAAAATTGGCCCTCGGAGTGGTTTTATGTTGATGACGTTCCCCTTCCGGATCCAGTCCGGACGGGTCTCCCTGAGTTCAGTAACGCTCCGACCAAGGCACGCCGAAGTTGGCGCCCTCAGGGCCCCCAAGAGGAGGATACCAGAGAAGTACACTTCCTGATGAGCAGGATAAAGATACTGGCCAAGTTAGGGCTGACAATAGTCGAGGTTATAGCAATATGCATAATGCGGGGAGTGCAGCCACTCCAATATCAGGGGAAGCCCATGTGGCACTACAACAGGGAAGATGATGCCACCCGCTGTGGTTGTAAGGGTCCGGACTCCGCCACTGCTCTGGCGAGGATCTTGTCCAATTTGTATAAAGGAGAAGAAGAAGAATTTCTTCATATTAAACCACGGGATGGATTTTCTATGTACAACCCCCCAAGCTGGGTAAGTCGTTATTATTTCCCCCGCTCCATTCATTCTGGCATCCTTCGTCATGATTATTTACCTCGATATTTCTGAGGAGGAACTGAGGAGGGCCATAGAAGGATTCAACAGCCCCTCCCCGTAGCCAGAGGACCCCGGCAGGGCCTTCAATCCAGGACTTGAAGAAGATCCAGATGTTACTGTGGAGCTTGTCAACGGGACATTTTATCAAGCCAGCTGCGATGGCGCCTCGGTGGCTATTGTCGCCGACTATCCCGGACTGCTACCTGCATCGCGTGTAAGTAAAGCCAAAACCCTATCATCTGAAGAGGACTCCTTTCTGATACCATGCCTTATGCCTAAAATGTCGTATTTTTGTAGAGACGACCGTCGGAACACGGAGCCGAGCCCCTGGGGGCTCGTCGGCAAAGGGCATCCGGATCGGGTAGGCTTAAGAGGAAGGTGGTTAGGGACGAAACGCCGCTACAGAGGTATGGTAAAAACCTGCTCTCTGATTAGTGTGTTTGAACTGTAACAACGTCCTTTGTGTCTTGACAGAAAGAGGAGTTGCCGGACTATATCCGAAGATCCTACCGATCACGCCTCCACCAGTCGGATTCCAGAACCGGCTTCGAGAGAGGAGGCCAACATGGAGACGATGCCGAATTGTCCTCCGACAAAGGATGCGAATATGCTCTCCACCACGAATTCTGAAGTGGAGAGTGCCATGAATCACCGCCGCCGACGGGCCGTACTTCGCAATAACATCTTTTCCGAAGAGGCATTTAATGATTTCAATTCGGGAGACACATACATCCGAGCTTCTCAAGGCGAGCTCACCCAGGCGACGGACCCGTATGCCAAAGATATACGGGTAAGAAAATTTGATAAGTATATATAGTAGTAGCCCCTGAGACTTGAAACGGTTGGAACAACTGTTCTAAGGATCAATTTATGCACAGGTCCTTGTCGATAAGAATACCCAATTGTCTCAAGAGCTGGAGGAGTGCAAGACCGAGTTGAGGGTTGCGGTTGCCAAACTAGAGGAATCCCAAAAGGCCTCCTCTGGTAACTTTCATCTTTAATAACGAAATTTTATGGAAATGTACCAGTTACTAATTGGCTTATTTGATAAGTCTAACAAAAGATTCTGCAGACAATCCCGGGGAGAATCCGGAGATCATAAGAGAGAGCGAGTCACATCTCCAAAGGTAGCTAAAAGCTGGCGAGCGTGTTCTTACGCAAGTTAGGCGGGAGAAGAATGATCTTCAAGATGCCAATGTCCGGCTGGGCGTCGAATTAGGAGATGTTCGCGCTCAGCTGGCGGACTCCGTGAAGGAGAATAGAAGGCTTCGTCGCGGCATTTATGGTAAGTGCCTAGACGAACTGTGGTACAGCTCAGCGAGGAAGCATATTGAAAAAGGTAATATCTGTAGGTATGTTGACGGGCAGCCCTGAAGAGGAGATGCCCGCGTCCGCAGGTGATTTGCTGCAGGACCTCTCTCAGCTACACGAGCGAGCTCGGCAGGTGATGCAGGGTATTGCCCAGGCCTTGTGGCCATCCGCCTCCCTGCCAAAAGGCATGGGGGAGCTGGTGGATATGCTCCAAGGAGCACGGCGGTGCTTTCGATTGTGGAAGATACCAGCCTGCCAACAAGGTGCAAGAGAAGCCTGGGCCATGGTGAAGACGCGCTACACCAAGCTTGACCCGAACCATATGGCCGAAGTCGGACCGGTGGGGCCAGATGGGCAAGAAATTCCCGTGAGTCTCGTGTATAAATGATACATCTCCAACGTATCTACTTTTTAAACACTTTTGCCCTTGTTTTGGACTCTAACTTGCATGATTTGAATGAAACTAACCCGGACTGACGTTGTTTTCAGCTGAACTGCCATGATGTTGTTTTATGTGTAGAAAAGAAAAGTTCTCTGAATGTCCTGAAAATCCACGGAGGCACTTTTCGGAAAATATAAAAAATACTGGCGAAAGAATCAAGACCAGGGGGCCCACACTGAGGGAGTCCTGGATTAGGGGGTATCTGGACAGCCGGACTATATACATCATCCGGACTATTGGAGCGTGAAGATACAAGACTCAAGACTCCTTCCCGTGTCCGGATGGGACTCTCCTTTGCGTGGAAGACAAGGTTGGCGATTCAGATATTATGTTTCCTTCCTTGTAACCAACTCCGTGTAAACCCTAGCCCTCTCCGTTGTCTATATAAACCGGAGAGGTTGGTCCTTAGAAGGCCGATCACAATCATAATCATCATAGGCTAGCTTCTAGGGTTTAGCCTCTACGATCTCGTGGTAGATCTACTCTTGTACTACTCATATCATCAATATCAATCAAGTAGGAAGTAGGGTTTTACCTCCATCGAGAGGGCCCAAACCTGGGTAAACATCGTGTCCCTTGCTTCCTGTTACCATCAGCCTAAGACGCACAGATCGGGACTCCCTACCCGAGATCCGCCGGTTTTGACACCGACATTGGTGCTTTCATTGAGAGTTCCTCCGTGTCGCCGCTACAAGGCTTGATGGCACCTTCAATCATCAACAACATGGTCTAGGGTGAGACTTTTCTCCCCGGACAAATCTTCATGTTCGGCGGTTTCGCGCTGCGGGCCAATTCGCTTGGCCAACTGGAGCAGATCGACAGCTACACCCCTGGCCACTAGGCCAGGTTCGGAAAACTGAACTACACGGCCGATATCCGCAGAGACTTAATATTCGACGGAATCGGGCCTGCGCCAGGAGCGCCAGACAGTCACGACGAGCACGGCTTAGACCTGCTGCTAGACAATACTCGGGATATCATCCCTGCGATAGCCCCGGACATAAATCCAGAGCAGACGGCATGGCCAAAGGACGGGTGGATGGACCCCGCCCCGCAGGCCGCGCACTCATCGGCGGTAGAGCCGAACATGGGCCTCACCTCTAGGGAATCCTGTGACTCCGGACCCCCGGACTCGTATCCGGTTGTAGGTTCCAGACCACGCGCTCCCGAGCCCGCTGAGCCTGGTTGGGCTTCGGTAATGGAGTTTACCGCTGCGGATATTTTCCAGCACTCGCCCTTTGGCGACATGCTGAACTCGTTAAAGTCTCTCTCTTTGACAGGAGACTCTTGGCCGAACTATGTCCGGCTCGAGTGGGAAGCAGGCAACGAAGGAATTTGTTGCACACCCACCACCCATTTCATTGCCACGATCGATGAATTAACCGACGTGCTTGACTTCGACTCCGAAGACATCGACGGTACGAGCGACAATGCAAGGGAAGAACAGGAACCACTGCTCACAGGGCGGTGAACAGCCACCCCATCGCACGATATATACATGGTGGACACGCCTAAGGAGGACGACGGCGACAATCCGGAAGATAAAACCCCCGGGCAAAAACCAAAGCGATGGTGCAGACACCGATCCAAGTCCAGCAACAGTAAAAATAGCGACAAGAGGCTAGAAAGATCGACACCCCAGTCAACTCCGAAGGTAACAACGACCATACGGACCCAGTGATGGAGCAGGACGAGCCAGGTCACACCGAGCACAGTTCGGAGCAGACGCCCGATCACAATGATCCTGAGGGACGAGTTCATCAAACCGCCCCAGGACAAGAACACAGTCTGGATGACGATGCATTCATCATCCCGAAAAAACGCGTGGAACGAGATAACCTCCACAGAAGGCTTATGGACACCGCGAGAAGTCTAAAGAAGCAGAAGCAACGGCTAAAGGCCGCACAGGAAATGCTCAATCGCAGATGGAATAAAGTGCTAGACACTGAAGAAAGAGACGACGACGATCGCCATACAAAGAGCTATCCAAAATGCAAGCTACCTCTAGAATTCGACGACGAGGGCGTTCCACCAAAGAATAAGACGACCAGGAGGCCGGATGTACCACCTCATAACCGCAACAGAGCAGCTACGGACGCCATGCATGATTTACATGCGCACCCAGAGAAGAAAGCCGGCGTGGTTAGGTCCATCTATGGATCTAAAGGACACACCCCGGCGCGGGACTATGGTCACCAAAACGATCATACCAATCGAATACCAGTTCGGAATAAACGCCGGACACAACAACAGCCGACGGCATGCCACAGCATGTCCAAATACAGAGGGGCTGCTCACCCCATGTGCTTCACCGAAGAAGTACTGGACCAAGAATTTCCACAGGGTTTTAAACCTGTGAACATAGAGGCATACGACGGAACGACAGACCCAGGGGTCTGGATCAAGGATTTTATCCTACATATGCACATGGCTCGTGGGGATGACCTCCATGCCATCAGATAACTTCCCCTCAAGTTGAAGGGACGAACTCGACACTGGTTGAAAAGCCTCCCCGAAAATTCAATTGGGAGTTGGGAGGAACTCGAGGACGCTTTCAGGGCAAATTTTCAAGGGACTTATGTCCAGTCTCCGGATGCGGACGATTTAAGTCACATAATCCAACAGCCCGGAGAGTCCGCCCGCAAGCTTTGGAACAGATTCCTCACTAAGAAGAATCAAATTGTCGATTGTCCGGATGCCGAAGCCTTAGCGGCATTCAAACACAGCATCCGCGACAAATGGCTCGCCAGGCACCTCGGCCAAGAAAAGCCAAGGACAATGGCAGCCTTAACAAGCCTTATGACCCGCTTTTGCACGGGTGAAGATAGCTGGTTGGCCCGTAAAGGCACCAGCGACCCAAGCACATCCAAAATAAGGGATGGCAATGGGAAGCCACGGCGTAATAAAAACAAACGTCAAAACAAGGAAGAGAGCCCGGACAACACAACGATCAACGCCGGATTTAGGGCTCTCGACTGGATCAGCAAAAGAAGCCATTTAAAGGCAGTAAAGAGGGACTGTCCGGTCTGAACAGAGTCCTGGACAGACTGTGCCAAATTCATGGCACCCCTGACAAACCTGCGAACCACACGCACAGAGAGTGTAGGGTCTTCAAGCGGGCCGGCAAATTAAGTGCCGAACACAAGGGAAGGGAAACACCAAGTGAAGACGAGGATGAACCTCGCCAGCCGAACACTGGGGGACAGAAAAAATTCCCACCAGAGGTTAAAACAGTAAACATGATCCACGCGACTCACACATCCAGGAGAAGGCACGAACGCGCGCTCAGAGACGCATACGCTATAGAACCCATCGTACCCACACCTAACTATTGGTTGGCTTGTCCGATCACCTTCGATCACACGGACTGCCTGACTAGTATTCGGTGCGGAGGATTAGAGGCCTTGGTTCTTGACCCAATAATCGACGGATACCATCTCACCCACATCCTCATGGACGGCGGCAACAGTCTCAATTTAATATACCAGGACACTGTCCGCGGGATGGGGATAGACCCATCCAGAATTAGACAAAGCAACACCACCTTTGCAGGGGTGATACCAGGCGTTGAAGCCTATGGCAGGGGCTCCGTTGTACTGGAGGTAACATTCGGGTCCCCAGGCAACTCCAGAAGCGAAGAACTACTCTTCACCATCGCACCCTTCCAAAGTGGCTATCACGCATTGCTTGGAAGAGCGGCCTTCGCCCGCTTCAACGCAGTACCACACTATGCCTACCTTAGACGCAAGATGCCCGGTCCACGTGGCGTCATCACCGTTAACGGAAACACAGAGCGCTCTTCACGCGCGGAGGAATACGCGACGGCTCTAGCGGCCGGACTCTAAGCGGCCTGCGATACCAAAAAGCATGACTGGTCGTTAAGACCACAGACACGGTTAGACGAGTCCGGCAGCCCTGATAAAAATGAGCCAGGGCGCCGTATATGTAATCCCATAGAGGACATCAGGGGCTATAAATATTTAATAAAAAACCCATCGTTGGCCTGACCTTATTTACAGGCCAATGCCTTACACTTTTACCATCCATCGCACGCTTACGTCGTACTCTTTTACATGGGTTTTTCTTTTTCACAGACACAATGCGTGCGATACCCTTCCAGGAAACGGCACAACGGAGACAAAGGCGCAGACGTGAAGCAGGGCCCCGCTCAAAGGTTTCTCTTTAGATTAAGCCCCTGTGTAAACCTTTTATATTGCCTTTTGTTGTTTACACATCCCATGGGTACTATACCCAGAGAGGATACTGCCGTTATTGGCATTTCGCCATGACAGATCGATGCACGTACCTGGAAATACAGGGTTTATAATGAAAGGGTGCTCTTCAGCCCATTTTCTGTTACAAAGTCCGAATACCTTCGGGAGTGTTTGGCGTCACGAGTTTGGCCTTATATGCATCAGCTCCGAATCATGTCTTTGGTAAAATGTTGGGTTTGCCCGGCTCCTGGGTTTGCCGCCTTACGTTTCGTTCTTATCAGCTAAGGCGGCCAAAGGAGAACTATTGCGATTGTGCCCTGGTTATTCCAGAGGAGCACCTCAGTAGAGAAAGCCGAAAACTGACTGTCATGATACAGCGAGAGACTGTACAACCACTCGAAGACTTATCGGAATCTTTAGGGTTCCTCCGCATTAACGAAGGACCGTTTCCCGGTCATGTACACACGTGCCCATATTCGGATGCACGCGAAGGTACCAGGGGCTACATAGTAGCCCCACCGTCAAACTCCTATCGCTAAGCGAAAGTGTTACAACTATATAGTCCGGTTGCCTAGTTCGACGTGCGATCACCTCCTTAATGGACCAAGACATTGGATCAAGTGTGATTATGCATATTTTTCGCGAACACCCCTGCATTGTATGCGTGGGGCTGAAGCCAACGACTGCTAACTTTCAGAATTACACATATACATAAAAATGGCCGCACAGGAGGCACAAATAATACTTTCGGGCAATAAGTATAAATACAGCCTTATAATCAAAAGCACATTGTTTTTACAATGACACGAGTTGTCACTCGAACATGACACTCTTCGAGCATTGAGCCTCTATTAAGCGAGCACCTTCTATTACCTGCTCCAAGTAGTGCTCGGTCGGATCCTGGCCTCCTGCCGGATTCTGGGTCGTAATGAGGGTGGCCTCCATATCTGTCCAATATGCTTTAACGCGGGCAAGTGCCATCCGTGCACTCTCTATACACGCCGACCACCTCGTGGCATCAATTTGAGATACAGTACCGAGGAATTGTTGCACCAAACCAAAATAACTGTTCGGCTTCGGCTCCTTCGGCCAAAGATGGTCTATTAAAGACCGCATTGCAAGCCCGGATAGCCTATGAAGCTCCGCCACAGCAGCCATCTTCTCACTTAACGACAGCGGGCGCGCGGGAGCATTGAATTGCGACCAGAAAAGCTTCTCCACTTATTTATCACCTTGATCCTCGAAAAACTTGGCTGCATCAGTTGTACTCTTTGCCAAGTCCGCATACAGGTCTGCAGGGCTCCAGCGTCCATACAAGGGAGCATACTTTGGATCCAAAAACTTCGTCCGCAATAAGTAGGAGCCCCCAGCCGCGATTTTACCGGCCTGTCAAAGCTCCTCCCGCACACCCCTAACTTCGGTCCGCATCTCCTTGGTGGCAATAAGTGCCTTGTTCAGGTTAGCTGAATTAACTTGATTCTCCTTTTCAAGGAGCTCATACCGGTCGGCGGCATTTTTCAACTCCACAGCCATTTCGGCTATCTTTTCCTCGCTTCGGCGATGTGCAGCCTGTTCAGCTCTCAACTCTTCGGCTGCCTTTTGGGCAGCGGCATTGCTAGCCCGAGCTTGTTCCTTGGCCTGGGCAAGTTCCGCTCTCAGGGCTTCCACGGCAGCAGCTCCATCTGTAGTCCAAACATGTCGCATTAATATTATGCCCCTCTCATATTTTCCTATACAACAAAGCATAGCACATACCTTGTGATGCGTTCAGCCGCTCGTTCACCAGCGTAATATCGGCATCAATAGATCCGATCTGCCTCCTTAGCTCGGCAACTTCAACGGACTGGTCGGCTGCCGGACCCTTAGATACATGCGCATATGTACAGCGCAATCATTACTTACACAATATGATCCTCCGTTTGCCGCCTAGGGAGGGCAACCAGAGTCTCAGGGGCAACTATGCATATGGAGCACACCTAGCGCGTGCCTCACAGCCAAAAAACCGTGTATTTTTCACGAACATACCTCAAAGCCTCTGAGCAGGCTCGTAAATGCTTCATTCAAACCGCTTGCGGCGGATGAAGTCTTCTTGAGCACCGTGCTCATTAATGAGCGGTGCTCCTCCAAGAGCGCAGCTTGCTCCAGAAGGCCCGTCAGTATGTCCGGCCGGACACCGAACTGTGTTGGACCCTTCTCATCGCCCCCTGTGGGAGCCGAATGCTCCGGGCTCAGGGCGGCTGACGTATTAGCTTCCGGCTTCGGCAGATCCGGACTCCTCCGTGACGACACCTCGATGTCACCCGCCTCATGAGGCGGAGAGGTGGGTGGGGTCTCTCTCTCCATCATCTCCGGAGGAAGATCCCCCGAAGACGAACTCTGTTGAGAAGAGCTGCTAGCCGGACTACAAAAAATGAATCCTGGTTATTGACCTCGAAGAAATGCAGTACCTTCGAATTAACGATCAACTCACAGATCGGTTGAGGGCTGGCCCGTTGGCGGGCATGACGTGGTGAGGACGCCCGTCGGGGCAGAGCCCCCCGACGACGCTTTCTTCCCCTGTTTGGGCATCTCCGTCTCCAAGTCTTCGGAGGTGGCCCATTTCTTCCCGCGTGGGGAGGAGGCCTTGGATTCCCCTGCCCGACTATCCTCCTTTGGGGAGGAAGCAATTCCCCCGGTTCGGATGCGCAGTGTGTGAAGTTCGGCTTCACTGTCCTTTCCTTCGTCTTTCCCTGAGGGCATTTTGCTAAGGACCTGGCTAAGCATCTTGGCTATGGTAGGACTAGGCGAGCCTTTGGGAAGCGGCGCCGGACACCTGATTCTCTCTACCTTGCTGAGCCATTCCTGGCCACGGAGGGTTTTCAAAATAATGACTATGACAAATATAAATGAAGTGTCCGGTTTCAAGATTACTTACTTGGGTATCAAGGCGATTATAGCTTAGGCCCTCATCCTCGGTGGTGTCCGGACACTTTACTTGTGGTCCGAAGAATAATTTACGCATCCCTTCGAGCTTCAGGCCGAAGAAGTGCTTAATAGTCCACGGACCCTCTGGATTGAACTCCCACATCTGGAGAGGCCGGCGTTTGCACGGCAATGTCCATTGGATTAGCATTACTTGAATTATGCTGACAAGGTTAATGTCCTTCTCAAGAAGCTCCCTGATACGGCTCTGCAGTATTGGAACATGACTAGCAGGCCCCCAATTCCGTCCTACGTTAGTCCATGACGCCAATTGTGACGAAGGGCCTGAGCGGAACTCGGGGGCGGCCACCCACTTTGTGCCTCGAGGAGCCGTGACATAAAACCACCTCCACTGCCATACATCGGATACCTCTGGGAAAGAACCCTCTAGCCATGGGGCATCAGCGTTCCTACTTATTATGGCACCTCCGCACTCCGCATGTCGCCCCTCGATCATATTCGGCTTCACATTGAAGGTCTTGAGCCATAAGCCAAAGTGTGGAGTGACTTGGAGAAAAGCCTCACACACAATGATGAACAACGAGATATGGTGGATAGCGTCCGGGCCTAGATCGTGAAAATCTTACCCGTAATAGAACATGAGCCCCCTCACAAAGGGATCAAGGGTGAGGCCCAAGCCGCGGAGGAAGTGAGGGACAAATACAACGCTCTCATTAGGCTCGGGAGTGGGGATGACCTGCCCGGGAGCTGGAAGCCTGTGCCGGATGTCGGAAGTCAGATATACGACCTCCCTAAGCCTCGCAATGTCCTCCTCTTGGATCGAGGAGGCCACCCATCGGCCTTGAGGGTTAGATCTGGACATATGGGAGGATTTGGGATGTTTGAGCTTGGGTCTCGGGTGTTAGAACTTGAGGTGCGAATAGGCGCAAGGGTGGTGGAAAAGAGGTATAGGCCTCGGCCCCTTTATAAAGGGGGTGAATATCAAGAGTCCTTAGCGTGACTGCTTGAGACTTATTTAAAAACACACGGAGTCATACCAATGGTCGTCGTGGGGTTGCGCATGCCCGTATTGATGGAAGATCCCGTAATAAGGGAAACAAGATCTCTGCTTCGGCAGGGCGTGCCAATAAAACCGCCTCGCAACGCGAGTCGAGGTGGGCCAAGAAACACCAGTTCGTGTTGGGCCGGGCCACGATGCAAGGGCACAACATACAAAGATTGCCAACGGATCAGATTTATGCTATGTGAAGATCATCTTGCAGATCCGGACACGGTCTAAGTGTTTGACAATTACTTTGGAGTATTCGGAGATGGAACTCGCCTTGCAATGCCGAAGACAAGACTGCGCGCCGGACTCATCGTCATTGAAGCCTGGTTCAGGGGCTACTGAGGGAGTCCTGGATTAGGGGGTATCCGGACCGCCGGACTATATACATCGTCCGGACTATTGGAGCGTGAAGATACAAGACTCAAGACTCCTTCTCGTGTCCGGATGGGACTCTCCTTTGCGTGGAAGACAATCTTGGCGATTCGGATATTATGTTTCCTTCCTTGTAACCGACTCCGTGTAAACCCTAGCCCTCTCCGATGTCTATATAAACCGGAGAGGTTGATCCTTAGAAGGCCGATCACAATCATAATCATCATAGGCTAGCTTCTAGGGTTTAGCCTCTACGATCTCATGGTAGATCTACTCTTGTACTACTCATATCATCAATATCAATCAATCAGGAAATAGGGTTTTACCTCCATCGAGAGGGCCCAAACCTGGGTAAACATCATGTCCCTTGCTTCCTGTTACCATCAGCCTAAGACGCACAGATCGGGACCCCCTACCCGAGATCCGCCGGTTTTGACACCGACACACACCCTATCCACGAGGGTGGGGGGCGCGCCCCCTCCCCCTGGGCGTGCCCCCCTATCTCGTGGGCCCCCTGGACCTCCACCGACCTCAACTCCAACTCCATATATTCATGTTCGGGGAGAAAAAATCAGAGAGAAAGTTTCATCGCGTTTTACGACACGGAGCCGCCGCCAAGCCCTAATCTCTCTCGGGAGGGCTGATCTGGAGTCCGTTCAGGGCTTCGGAGAGGGGGATTCATCGCCGTTGTCATCATCAACCATCCTCCATCACCAATTTCATGATGCTCACCGCCGTGCGTGAGTAATTCCATCGTAGGCTTGCTGGATGGTGATGGGTTGAATGAGATTTACCATGTAATCAAGTTAGTTTTGTTAGGGTTTGATCTCTAGTATCCACTATGTTCTGAGATTGATGTTGCTATGACTTTGCTATGCTTAATGCTTGTCAATAAGGCCCGAGTGCCATGATTTCAGATCTGAACCTATTATGTTTTCATGAATATATGTGTGTTCTTGATCCTATCTTGCAAGTCTATAGTCACCTATTATGTGTTATGATCCGACAACCCCGAAGTGACAATAATCGGGATACTTCTTGGTGATGACCATAGTTTGAGGGGTTCATGTATTCACTATGTGATAATGCTTTGTTCCGGTTCTCTATTAAAAGGAGGCCTTAATATCCCTTAGTTTCCATTAGGACCCCGCTGCCATGGGAGGGTAGGATAAAAGATGTCATGCAAGTTCTTTTCCATAAGCACGTATGACTATTTACGGAATACATGTCTACATTATATGGATGAATTGGAGCTAGTTCTGTGTCACCCTGTGTTATAGCTATTACATGAGGAATTGCATCTAGCATAATTATCCATCACTGATCCATTGCCTACGAGCTTTTCACATATTGTTCTTCGCTTATTTACTTTTTCGTTGCTACTGTTACAACTACTACAAAAATCCAAAAACTATTATCTTTACTTTTGCCATCGTTACCTTTATTATCATACTACTTTGCTACTAAATACTTTGCTGCAAATACTAAGTTATCCAGGTGTGGTTGAATTGACAACTCAACTGCTAATACTCAAGAATATTCTTTGGCTCCCCTTGTGTCGAATCAATAAATTTGGGTTGAATACTTTACCCTCGAAAGCTATTGCGATCCCCTACACTTGTGGGTTATCAAGACTAATTTCTGTCGCCATTGCCGGGGAGCATAGCTCTGTTCTCTGAGTCACTTGGGATTTATATCTGTTGATCACTACGAAGAACTTGAAAGACGCGAAAACTATGATCTATCCCTCAACTACGAGGGGAGGTAAGGAACTGCCATCTAGCTCTGCACTAGATTCTCCTTCCGTTTTGAGTAAGCTTGCGACACCTAAACCTGCTACTGCTATGACTTCTGATATGTCCATGTTATTGATGATGCCACCTCTGTTATGCATGATACTTATGATGAAAATACTTCCGTGCATGATACTACTTTGCCATTAGGTGAATTTCTTGATGAATAACTTGCTAGAGTTAGGGGGAATGAAATTATTGAAGATGCTATTATTGATGATAGCGATGATGAAAATTCTCCCAATGATTATGAATTGCGTGTTGTTCCTGAGGGTTATGTTATGAATGAAGAAGCTGCTAGAGCTATCTTTGCTTGCAATGATAGATATGATCTTAAGAAGTTATTAGCTAAATGGAAGCAGCAGTCTCTTAATGCTAGAATGAAACCTGACCCTGCTTTTGCTACTTCACCTATCTGTGTTACTGATAAGGATTATGAATTCTTTGTTGATCCTGAGATTATTACTTTAGTTGAATCTGATCCTTTTTATGGCCTTGAATCTGAAACTGTTGTGGCACATCTTACCAAGTTGAATGATATAGCTACCCTGTTTACTCATGATGATAAATCTCGCTATTTTTATATCCTTAAGATATTTCCGTTCTCGTTAAAGGGTGATGCTAAGACTTGGTATAATTCTCTTACTCCTGGTTGTGTGCGTAGTCCCCAGGATATGATTTATTACTTCTCTGCTAAATATTTCCCTGCTCATAAGAAACAAGCCGCCCTGCGGGAAATATATAACTTTGTGCAAATCAAAGAAGAGAGTCTCCCACAAGCTTGGGGGAGGATTCTCCAGTTACTTAATGCTTTGCCTGATCATCCTCTTAACAAAAATGAAATACTTGATATCTTTTATAATGGACTAACCGATGCTTCCAAGGACTACTTGGATAGTTGTGCTGGTTGTGTTTTCAGGGAAAGAACAGTCGATGAAGCTGGATTACTATTGAATAATATGTTGACTAATGAAAATAATTGGACTCTTCCTGAGCCAATTCCTGAACCAATTGAGCCAACTCCTGAGCCTATTCCTAAACCCACTCCGAAGAAAAGAGGTGTTTTATTTCTCAATCCTGTAGATATGCAAGAGGCAAAGAAATCAATGAAAGAAAAAGGTAGTAAAGCAGAAGATGTTAAGAATTTACCACCTATCGAAGAAATACATGGTCTTAATATACCGCCTGTTGAAGAACCACATTGTCTTGATAACCCGACACAGGTAGTAAAGGTAAATTCCCTCTATAGATATGATAAAGTTGAAATCCCCTCTACTAAATTTCATAGCCCATGCTTAGATGAATTTGATGACTTTATGGCTAGACAAGAAAGTTTTAATGCTTATGTTGGTAGAGAGTTAAGGAATAATGCTTTCGAGATAGGACGCGTGAGCGATAATATGGCTAGAGTTAAAGGTGAACTTAAACTCATTAGCAAATATACTTCTATGGTTGCTACTCAAGTTGAGCAAGTACTTAAAGCTCAAAATGATTTGCTTGATGAATTAAATAATAAAAATTACTTTGTTGTTAGAGTGGCTACTAGAACTAGTACAATGACTCAGGAACCTTTGTATCCTGAAGGCCACCCTAAGAGAATCGAGCAGGATTCTCAGAGAAATAATTTAGAGGCACCTAGTTCTCTAAAAAGAAGAAAAATAAAAATGATAGAACTTTGCATGCTTCTAGTGAACCTACTGTAGACACACCTGAGAATCCCAATGATATTTCTATTTCTCATGCTGAAACACAATTAGGTGATGAACAAGAACCTAGTGATAATGTTAATGATAATGTTCATGTTGATGATCAACCTAGCAAAAACAATGATGTAGAGATTGAACCTGCTGTTGATCTTGATAACCCACAATCAAAGAATCAATGTTATGATAAGAGAGATTTTGTTGCTAGGAAGCACGGTAGAGAAAGAGAACCATGGGTTCAGAAACCCATGCCCTTTCCTCCTAAACCATCCAAGACAAAGGATGATGAGGATTTTGAGTGCTTTGCTGAAATGATTAGACCTATTTTCGTACGTATGCGCTTAACTGATATGCTTAAAGTAAATCCTTATGCTAAGTATATGAAGGATATCATTACAAATAAAAGAAAGATACCAGAAGCTGAAATTTCCACCATGCTTGCTAATTACACTTTTAAGGGTGGAATACCAAAGAAACTTGGAGATCCGGGGGTACCAACTATACCATGCTCCATTAAAAGAAATTATGTTAGAACTGCTTTATGTGATCTTGGACACAGTGTTATTGTTATGCCTCTCTCTTTATATCGAAGACTTGAATTGAATAAGTTGACACCTACTGAAATATCTTTGCAAATGGCCAATAAATCAACTGCTATACCTGTCGGTATTTGTGAGGATTTGCCTGTTGTGGTTGCAAATGTCACTATCTTAACGGACTTTGTCATTCTTGATATTCCTGAGGACGATAGTATGTCTATTATCCTTGGTAGACCCTTTTTGAATACTGCAGGGGCTGTTATTGATTGCAACAAAGGCAATATCACTTTTCATGTTAATGGTAATGAGCATACGGTACACTTTTCGAGGAAACAATCTCAAGTTCATAGCATCAATTCTATTGGGAAAGTTCCAACTATCATTATTGGAGGTTTTGAATTTCCTATTCCTACTGTCAAGAAAAAATATGATATTATTATTGTTGGGGATTTTCACATCCCCATTGAGGTAACTTAGTGTTATTCGAAATCTCTCCGGTTCCGTGTCATTCGGAATGAGTTTGTTAACAAGACTTGATCAACCTTGTTAGTGGATTCATTTTGATGATAATGAGATGGATGAAACTAGAAGGCACAACCTTCTGTACCCTCTTTTTACTTTCTGTTATTTCGAATAAATAAAGCAAAAATAGTATTATCTGTCTGTTGTCTGAATTATTCGTGCAATAAAAAATATCCTGAAAATAAAAGTGCCCCAAATGCCCTACAAATTTAGTATGATTTTTTATGGAATATTTGAGGATTTTAGGCACTGAAACCACTGCAGGAGGGGCAAGCACCAGGCCACGAGAGTGGAGGGCGCGGCCCCTGTCTCGTGGGCCCCTGGTGCCCCCCCTCCATTTATGCCAACACCCACACACTTCATCTTCTACCCAAAAAAATCCCCATCCAGCTCAAGCATGAGTTCTAGCTCATTTTGCTACGATTTTCGATCTCCTTGCTCAAAGCTCCATTCACAAAACTACTTTGGGAGATTGTTGCTTGGTATGTGACTCCTCCATTGGTCCAATTAGTTTTTGTTCTAGTGCTTTATTCATTGCAAATTTTTGCTGCATAGGTGACCATGTTCTTAAGCTTGCATGTTAAATTTATGAGGTCCCAAGCAATTCTAATGCATGATATAGGCTCTAGGCACTTGTAGGAGTGGTTGCTACCAATCTTGTTTAGTTTTATTCACTTCTATTTTGAAGTTACTAAAATTTCAGAAATATTTCAGAAAAAGAATTATGCTTAGAAGAATGTAGCAAGGTGGTTCCTCGGTAAAGAAAGGGACCAGGATTGCTATACGTGAGCAAGATGTTGAATTGCCGAGGGACGCGGATGTACGAGCTTGTGAGTGGCCATCCGATAATTTTATGGTCGAAGCAGGCTTTAAGGAGGAATTTGACGCGTTTGTGCGTAATGCCGAGCTAGAGGACTTCTTACAAGAGAAGTGTCCTCAGTACTATCAATTGACTGACTCCTTTGTGCGGAGGTTTAAATATAACTGTGCGCGTAATTCTCCTAGTGTCATATTTGATATTTATGATACATCTTATACCATGGACTTAGAGGATTTCACAACTGCTTGCAAACTCCCGCAGTGGGGTAATATTAATGTTCCTCACAAATCTGAATTTAGAGATTTCCTTGCTAGTATTACTATGGGAGAATCCAGGGATATTGCACAAGCTACCATAGGGAGCATTCATTTTCCTACTGTACATTATTTTGCTCTCTTTATTGGTAGATGCATTAACGGTAAAGACGAAGCATGTGACATGTGTGTCCCTGATCTTTGTGTCCTCAAGAGTGCTGTGTCAGGTTATAAAGGTTATAACTTGGGGGCAATAGTTGCACGTAGGTTGCAGAATAATAGTAGAAAGGGAGATTTATTTGGAGGAATTTATGCAACCCGTGTGGCTAATTATCTTGGTATAGCCCCACGAGAGGGAGATATGTTGATACCTCCTGTTTATTTGGATTATGAAGCTATGGTCAATCATCAATTTCTAAGGACGAATGAAGAATTCCTCCAATGTCGACTAATCTATGACAGACGCAACGTCGTCCATGTTACTCTTCCTGCTCCCCACCTTTTTTATTATCAGGCAAAAGGAAGATATGT
This sequence comes from Triticum dicoccoides, assembly GCF_002162155.2. Taxonomy (NCBI): domain Eukaryota; kingdom Viridiplantae; phylum Streptophyta; class Magnoliopsida; order Poales; family Poaceae; genus Triticum; species Triticum dicoccoides. Next base: position 281,621,620 of record NC_041391.1, read on the forward strand.
TGTCACCAGGGAGGAAGCAGCTGAACACGAGGGGAGAGCGGAGGCAGCTCGGCAACACACCACGGCTCAGGAGGCGGTTGCCGCTGCATCTCAGTACGACCCCAGTTTCACTTACGGATATTAGCCAAGCGGTCCTTGATACTAGACCCACTTAGGCCAAAAGCCTAAGCTTGGGGGAGTACATATTTCTCACCGAGTTTACATTCATGTTCACACACTAGTCGTCGGTGCTCATACACTTTCATTGTATTATCCATGCTAGTTTAAATTTTTTTTCTAGTTTTCTTCTTGTGTGTTTGATAAACCTTAAGAAAAACCAAAAAAATTAGTTAGTTTAATTTCCATGCTTGTAGTAGAAATTAAAATGAAAACCCAAAAAGATTTCTCGTTCTTCTTCTTACTTGTTGGGAGCTTTCCCGTGTAAATAGTTTTATTTTATTTTCTTTCCTTTGGGGGTCGAGAAGACCATATTGAGATTGCCTAGTGGCTCTCATACACACGATTGTTTATTTAATTTAGAGCCCATATTACCCTGTCTTCTCTCTTGAGTTGAATGCTTGCAGATTCCAGCTTAGTCCAATGCACGTGCACTATTATTATTATACACATCGTTCGGTCGTGCAAGTGAAAGGCAATAATGACGAAATATGATGGACTTATTGAGATGAGAAAAGCTGGTATGAACTCGACCTCTCTTGCTTTTGTAAAGATGATGAGTTCATCGTTTCTGATTCAGTTTATTATGAAGTAAACATATTTGCAATGACATTTAGAGATTATAGTTGCTTGTGCCATGCTTGATTAGCTATGAGTTATAATGGTTTACCTTGCGTGCCAACATGCTATTAGAATGACTATGATGTTGTATGATGGGATGGTATCCTCCTTTGAATAAATTGAGTGACTCGACTTGGCACATGTTCACGCATGTAGTTGAAACAAATCAACATAGCCTTTATGATATTTATGTTCATGGTAGATTATATCCTACTCATACTTGTATTCAATGTAAATTAATTTTAATGCATGTTTATGACTGTTGTCACTCTCTCAGTTGGTCGCTTCCCAGTCTTTTGCTAGCCTTCACCTGTACTAAGCAGGAATACTGCTTGTGCATCCAAACTCCATAAACCCCAAAGTTGTTCCATATGAGTCCACCATACCTTCCTATATGCGGTATTTACCTGTCGTTCCAAGTAAATTTGTATGTGCCAAACTCTAAACCTTCAAATGAAATTCTGTTTTTTATGCTCGAGCAGCTCATGTTTCAACTAGGGCTGCCTATATCTTCCATGCTAGGTGGGTTATTCTCAAGAGGAGTGGACTCCGCTCCTCATTCGCGAGAAAGGGCCGGTAACCGGGATGCCCAGTCCCATGATCCAAAAAGATCAAAGCAAATCAAAATAATTAAACAAAACTCCCCCAGGGCTGTTGTTAGTTGGAGGCACACGTTGTTTCGAGCAAGCCATGGATTGATGCTTGTTGGTGGTTGGGGGAGTATAAACCTTTACCATTCTGTTTGGCAACTTCCTATAATGCATGTAGTATGGAAGATACAGCCATCTCATAGTTGTTGCGTTGACAGCAAAAGTATGCCGCTCAAAATGTTATTCAATCTCTATTTTAAAATCGAGCTCTGGCACCTCTACAAATCCCTGCTTCCCTCTACGAAGGGCCTATCTATTTACTTTTATGTTGAGTCATCACCCTTCTTATTAAAAAGCACCCGCTGGAGAGCACACTGTCATTTGCATTCATTACTATTATTTTGTATTGGGTATTGAGGGAGTCCTAGATTAGGGGGTGTCTGGATAGCCGGACTACCATCATCAGCCGAACTATCATCGGTCAGAATATCATCATCGACCGGACTCCAAGACTATGAAGATACAAGATTGAAGACTTCGTCCCGTGTCCGGATGGGACTTTCCTTGGCGTGGAAGGCAAGCTTGGCGATACGGATACGTAGATCTCCTACCATTGTAACCGAGTCTATGTAACCCTAGCCCTCTCCGGTGTCTATATAAACCGGATGGCTCTAGTCCGTAGGACACAACAACAACAACCATTACAATCATACCATAGGCTAGCTTCTACGGTTTAGCCTCCTTGATCTCGTGGTAGATCCACTCTTGTAAACATCCACAATATCAATATCAATCAAGCAGGACGTAGGGTTTTACCTCCATCAAGAGGGCCCGAACCTGGGTAAAACATCGTGTCCCTTGTCTCCTGTTACCATCCGCCTAGACGCATAGTTCGGGACCCCCTACCCAAGATCCGCCGGTTTTGACACCGACATTGGTGCTTTCATTGGGAGTTCCTCTGTGTCGTCACCGATAGGCTTGATGGCCTCTTCAATCGACAACGACGCAGTCCTGTGTGAGACTTTTCTCCCCGGACAGATCTTCGTATTCGGCGGCTTCGCACTGCGGGCCAACTCACTTGGCCATCTGGAGCAGATCGAAAGCTACGCTCCTGGCCGTCAGGTCAGGTTTGGAAGCCTAAACTTCACGGCCGATATCCGCGGGGACTTGATCTTCGATGGATCTGAGCCACAGCCGAGCATGCCGCGCTGTCACAATGGGCATGACCTAACTTTGCCGCCGGACAGCACCTTGGAGGCCGCACACGAATCCGCTCCGAACCATAGTCCGGAGCCGATCGCTCAGATCGAGGACGGATGGATGGACACCGCCTCGGGAGCTTCAACTTCTACGGCGATGGAGACGAACACTTATCTTGTCCCGCATAAAGCCCATGACTCCGAGGTGCCGGACCCCCTGCCGGACTCTGAACCTCCTGCGCCCCTGCTAGTCGAATCCGATTGGGCGCCGATCATGGAATTCACCGCTGCGGACACCTTTCAGCACTCACCCTTCGGCGATATCTTAAATTCGCTGAAGCATCTCTCACTATCCGGAGAGCCCTGGCCGAACTACGGCCAGGATGGTCGGGACGCGGACAATGAAGAAATTCAGAGCCCACCCACCACCCACTTCGTAGCCACCGTCGACGATCTAACCGACGTGCTAAACTATGACTCCGAAGACATCCACGGTATGGACGACGATGCCGGAGACGATCAAGAACCAGCGCCTACAGGGCACTGGAAGGCCACCTCTTCACATGACATACATATGGTGGACACCCCAAAGGGAAGCGATACCGAGGAACAACGGGACGCGGCAGAGGATAATCCCGTCGATAAACAACCAAAACGGCGACGTAGACGCCGCCCTAAGTCCCGCCTCGATCAAAGCAGCATTCCTAACGATCCAGCGATAGAGCAAGGCAAACCAGCGGACGACGAACATACAACCAAGCAACCATCCGAACAGGACGAACCGGATAATCAACCCCTTCACGGAGCAATCAACAGTCCGGACACACCACCGGAGCATAAGAACCTTCACAAAAGACTCGTCGCCACTGCAAGAAGTTTGAAGAAGGAAAAACGGAAGCTCAAAACAGCGGAAGACATACTCAGAATGAAGTGGAGCAAAATACTCAAGACCGCAGACAAATATGGCAATGGCCATCAAACAAAGAGCTACCCGAAGCGCAAGCTACTGCCAGAATTTGACGAGGAAGCCATAGAGCCCTCACAGTCAAAAAATAAAGAGGCCGCCTGGCCGGATAGACGGCCAGACGACAGGCCAAAAGCGACAAGCGGCGCCGCACACAAGCCGACTTATGATCCTGGGAAAACGGACGGCCCAACTAGGTCCATCTACGGGCCAAGAAGGAGGGCCCCAGGAAGTAACACAACACGACAAGTGTTCGAAGACAGCGGCACACCCAAATACCGGGGCGCCGCACACCCGCTATGTTTTACCGATGAGGTGCTGGATCATGAATTTCCAGCAGGGTTCAAACCCATAAACATAGAGGCATACGACGGCACAACAGACCCAGGAGTCTGGATAGAAGATTACATACTACACATACACATGTCTAGAGGAGATGATCTCCACGCCATAAAATACCTACCCCTCAAGCTCAAAGGGCCAGCTCGGCATTGGCTCAAAAGCCTCCCAGAAAACACTGTTGGAAGTTGGGAAGAGCTTGAGGACGCGTTTAGAGCAAATTTTCAAGGGACTTATGTCCGCCCTCTGGGTGCAGACGATCTGAGTCATATAACCCAACAGCCCGGAGAGTCAGCGCGCAAATTCTGGAACAGGTTCCTTACCAAAAAGAACCAAATAGTCGACTGTCCGGACGCGGAAGCCTTAGCAGCTTTTAAACACAACGTCCGAGACGAATGGCTCGCCAGACACCTCGGCCAAGAGAAGCCAAGAAAAATGGCCGCGCTAACAAGCCTCATGACGCGCTTTTGTGCAGGAGAAGACAGCTGGCTAGCAAGATGCAGCACCAGCGACCCGAGTACACCCGAGATCAGAGATGGAAACGGAAAATCACGGCGCAGGAAAGATCAGCGCCGGAATAAAGAAAAAAGCCCAAAGGGCATGGCGGTCAACGCCGGATTCAAAAGCTTGCGGCCAAACAATAAAACACTGCCTCTTAAGGACAACAACGACGAGCTATCAAATTTAAACAAAATTTTATATCGGATATGTCAAATCCACAGTACCTCCGGAAGGCCTGCAAACCATACCAACCAAAATTGTTGGGTTTTTAAACAGTCCGGCAGACTCAACGCCGGACACAAGGGGCTCGATGCGCCAAGCAAGGACGATGACGAACACCACCAGCAGAGCACCGGAAGTCAAAAGACTTTCCCACAAGAAGTCAAAACAGTAAACTCACTTCATGTGATAGTACAGAAAACCAACATGGCACTCGCTAAGACAAGTGTCGCACGGTCCACCCCAGCGGAACACCGAGATTTGATGTCAAAACCAATCACTTTCGACCATCTGGATTAGTCCAGAAGTATCTGGAACACATGATAGACTGCCCTGATATTGGATCCCATAATAGACGGACTGCAATTCACACAGGTTTTGATGGACGGCGGCAGTGACTTAAACCTGCTATATCCAGACACAATCCACAAGTTGGGATAGACCCTACTACAATTCGGCATAGCCGCACTTCCTTCAAAGGAGTGGCACCAGGCCCTTACGCCAGGTGCACAGTTTCATTATTACTAGAAGTTGTGTTCGGGTCACCTGACAACTTCCGACGAGAAATTCTAACCTTTCATGTCGCCCCATTTAAAAGTAGCTATCAAGCATCACTGGGATGGGAAGCTTTCGTCTGCTTCAATGCAATACCACATTACGCGTCTCTTACGCTCAAAATGCCCGGTCCACGTGGCATCATTTCATTAAAAGGTCGCCTGAGACCCCGGACACGGCTGGACGAGTCCGGAATAAATAAGCTAGGGGCTACCTAGCCGCACACCCCTTCACAAGGGTTTTTACATATAAGCAATAATGAGCTAGCATAGGCTCCGCTTTATTAATCTATATTTCAATTTTTTATGCACTTTCTTGCACGATTTCTTTTCCAACTAGGTTCCTCTCTTTTTACAGATGAAGAGCGTGCACACCCGTCCAGGATACGGCACAACGGAGACACAGGCGCAGACGTGCAGTAGGGACCCGTTGCAAGGACTCTTTTCAGACTAAGACCCTACGTAAACCTTTCTTACTGTCTCTTGTTGCTATAATCCCCTGGTTTCTCATTATAACCAAAGTGGAGACTGGCATTTTGGCATCGGCCGCGCCAGAAGAACCTACCCGTACCTGGACACAAGGGGCTTAGGGCATTGTTTTGCCCGCTATTGTAAAGACCGAACACCTTCGAGAGTGTTCGGCGTCTCGAGTTAGGCCTTATATGCATCAGCTCCGAATCATGTCTTTGGTCAAATGTTGGGTTTGCCTGGCTCCTGTGTTTTGCTGCCTTACGTTTTGTATCATCGGCTAACGCGGCACCAGGAGAACTACTGCGATTGTGCCCCAGTTCGGCTGGGCGAGCACCTTAGTAGAGAAAGCCGAAAACTGACTGTCATGATACAGCGAGAGACTGGTCAACCACTCGATCGACCATGGGAATGTTTAGAATTCCTCTGCTTTGATGAAGGGCCGTTTCCCGGTCAGGCACATACGCGCCCCAAATTCGGAGAGTGCGGTGCCCCCAGGGGCTATGTCGTAGCCCCACCCTCGAACTCTATGGCTAAGTGAAAGTGATAAAGCATTATAGTACGGTTGCCTCGTTTGCTACGCTACCACCTCCTTTACAGGACCGAGACGTCGGATTAAGTGTGAAAACGCGCTATTTTTTGCGAACACCCCCACACCTTGTGCGTGGGGGCTGAAGCCGACGACTGCCATCTTTCAGGTTATACACACGTATACATGAACGGCCGCAGAGGAGATATTCTATTACTTGAACGCACAAGTATACAAGGCGCTTACATCATAAATATTGTTTTACATCATAAAAACATTCATTCAAACGTAACATTTTTTGAGCACTGCGACTCTATTACACGAGCACCACGCAGCACTTCGCCAAAATAGTGCTCGGCGGGTAACCGGTTATCGTCCGAACCCGGGGTCGCAACAGCAGTGGCATCCATCTCTGTCCAATGTGTCTTCACACGGGCGAGTGCCATCCGCGCACCCTCTATGCAGGCCGACCGCTTCATCGCCTTGATATGCGGCACCGCCCCAAGAAATTGCTGCAATAAGCCAAAGTAACTCTTCGGCTCGGGCCTATCTGGCCAGACATGGGTCACTATATCCGTCATAGCAAGCCCAGATAACCTATTTAGCTCAGCCCACTCGGCCAAACGGTCGGTCAGCGGAAGTGAACACTCCGGACTATGGAATTGAGACCAAAACAGCTCTTCCATCTTGTGATCCTTCTGGCTTCGAAAATGTGCAACGGCATCCGCCGCACTCGCTGCTAAGTCCATAAAAGGGTCCTCTGGACCCCACAATTGGCCCAACTGAGCATACTTTGGATCCGTAAACCTTCGGCGCAGCAGAAAAGGCTTGCCAGCTACAATATCTCCGGCCTGGCGCAGCTCTTCCTTTATAGCCCGCATTGCAGAGCGGACATCCTTGGCTTCGGCGGTGGCCTTCCCCAGGTTTTCTTGCCCCGCTAGGCGCTCCTTCCTAAGAGCCTCATTGCGGTCGGTAGCATCTTTTAACTTCATGGCCATTTCGGCCATCTCTTCCCTGCTCCGGCAGTGTGCGACCCTTTCGGCCGCTAACTCCTCGGCCGCCCTTGAGGCCGCCGCATTACTCCTTCTGGCCTGCTCCTTGGCTTGAGCAAGTTCGGCCCGATGGATCTCCACAGCAGCGGCACTATCTGCATTTCACGCACATGTTGTAAGGAGCTGTCTTCGGCTCCCTTACCAAGTGACCGCACAGTAACACTTACCTTGCGACTCATCAAGTCGCCTGTTGACCAGCGTGATGTCCGCATCCGCAACAGCGAGTTGCCGCTTTAGTTCAGCAACTCCATCAGTCCGGCTGGCCCCCGGACGACCCGCCACCTGCATCGGCATGGCGGAAATTTAAACCTGCGATTTTGATCCTCGGCACACTGTCGATTTCGACAACCTACCGAGTCTCAGGGGCTACAATCTATACAGGGCGCATTCTATATGCAAAACTGTTAAAAGGTGTGTCATTTTTACGTACCTCAAACCCCGCCAGCAAACTCCCGACGGCATTGTGCAACCCGCCTTCGGCGGACGAAATCCTTTCAATCACCATGCTCATCAATGCGTGGTGATCTTCTGAGATAGACGCCTTCTCAAGCAGATCCTTCAGCCGTACACCAGTTGGCGCCGAACTATCCGGCTTTGCGAAACCCGGGGGCTCCCTCCGTGACAACACTTCAGGCTCGTCCTCCCTATCCGACGGCACCCCGGATGGAGGCGTCTCGCTCTCCATCATCTCCGGACGAAGGTCCCCCGAAGACGAGCTCATTTGCGAAGGACGGAGATCCGAACTACAAGGTAAAAACTTTAGTTATCCTCAGAAGCACAAATAGGGATGTCCCTTATTATAAAACTCCTTTCTTTCTACTTACGGCTCATTGGAGGGCTGACTCTTTAAGGGAGATTGTGCAGCCGGGGCCTCCCCGGACGCAGGACCCTCTGGCGAAGATTTCTTCCCCCGTTTAGGGGCTTTTGCCCCCGAGTCCTCGGAGGCAGTCCTCTTCTCCCCTTGGAGGGAGGGATTCTCGATCCCCCCTCTTTCAAGAGCCTCCTTAGGCGAGGCAGTAGCTTTCCTGCTTTCCCCTTCGCCTTCCTCTGGAGGCGCAACCTCAAGCATCCGAACCAGCACGGAATCCGGCGCGGTCTCGGGGAGGGGGGCCGGACACCATATCAATTTTGCTTCCGCTATCCACTCCTATTTAGAAGGAAGTGGGTCATAAGGCGAATTATCGAAAGGCAAACAAAGGTATGTCCGGACTCGGAACTACTTACTTGAGTATCCGGGCGATTGCAGCTTAGGCCAGCATCCTCGGTCAATTCCGGACGCGCCTCTTGCGATCCGAAGAATAATTTGTACATCTCCAGGGGTGTCATATCCATGAAGTGTTGAAGAATCCGTGGGCCCTCCGGATTGAACTCCCACAGCCGGAGAGGGCGGCGTTTGCAGGGCGGGAGACGCCTAATCAGCATAACCTGCATTACCACCACCATATCGACCTCCCTCGTTTGGAGATCTCGAAGCCGGCCCTGCAGTAGGGGCACGTCCTTTGACGGCCCCCAGTTGAGCCCTTGGTTGACCCACGACATCAACCGTCGTGGAGGTCCCGGGCGGAATAAGGGCGGCGGCTTTTGTCTGCGGCCCCTCGGAACGGTAATGTAGAACCACTCTTGCTGCCATGGGCCGAGCTCCTCTTGGAAGGAGCCAGCGGGCCACGGGGCATCGGCCCTCCTACTTATGGTCGCCCCGCCGCACTCCGCTTGACGCCCCCCGATCATCTTCGGAGCCACCTTGAAGGTCTTCAACCACAGGCCGAAGTGAGGGGTGACGCGGAGGAAGGCTTCGCAGACGACAATAAATGCGGAAATATAGAGGATGGACTCCCGAGCCAAATCGTGGAATTCCAATCCATAGTAAAACATGAGCCCTCTCACAAAAGGATCCATCGGGAAGCCTAAACCCCGACGGAGGTGGGATCCAAAAACGACATACTCGCCGGGCTCGGGGGTGGGGATGGCCTGCCCTTCGGCAGGCAACCTGTGTGAAATCTCATAAGCCAGGTACTTGGCCTCCCGCAGCTTTAGCACGTCCTCCTCCGTGACGGAGGAGGGCATCCACCGGCCCTGGAGGTCGGAACCGGACATCGTTGAAGGTCCGAAGCGCTCGAATCTGGAGCTCTAGGTGCTGGAACTTGGAGCGGGGAGAGGATTCGATGGAGGATTGAAGAAAAGAAATGAGCCTTGGTCCCGTTATAAAGAGGGAGAATACCAAGAGCCGTCTCCGTGACCGTTTGGGACTTGCCTTCGATAGAGGGGGCGTGGCGACGGGCGCGGTTGGGTTACCCACGTCCGTACTGATGAGAATCCCGGATTAAGGGGGAACACGATCTCTGCTTCGACAAGACGTGCCAAGGAAACCGCTTCGCTAAATGCACTGAGGTGGTAGAGGAAAAAACAATTCAAGTAATGGCTTGGTAGTGGCGTGACGTCATGCCGCAAAAAACGTCAGCAGATTGAACTTGTGTATGTATTATTCTCTCTACGGTGAAATGTGGAATTTATTTTGCAGAGCCGGACACTATCCTGGTGTTCACAATCTTCTATCATTCGGAGGAGGAACCCGCCTTGCAATGCCAAGCAATATACATGCCGGACTTATCGTCATTGAAGCCTGGTTCAGGGGCTACTGAGGGAGTCCTGGATTAGGGGGTGTCCGGATAGCCGGACTACCATCATCAGCCGAACTATCATCGGCCGGACTATCATCATCGACCGGACTCCAAGACTATGAAGATACAAGATTGAAGACTTCGTCCCGTGTCCGGATGGGACTTTCCTTGGCGTGGAAGGCAAGCTTGGCGATACGGATATGTAGATCTCCTACCATTGTAACCGACTCTATGTAACCCTAGCCCTCTCCAGTGTCTATATAAACCGGATGGCTCTAGTCCGTAGGACACAACAACAACAACCATTACAATCATACCATAGGCTAGCTTCTAGGGTTTAGCCTCCTTGATCTCGTGGTAGATCCACTCTTGTAAACATCCACAATATCAATATCAATCAAGCAGGACGTAGGGTTTTACCTGCATCAAGAGGGCCCGAACCTGGGTAAAACATCGTGTCCCATGTCTCCTGTTACCATCCGCCTAGACGCACAGTTCGGGACCCCCTACCCAAGATCCGGCGGTTTTGACACCGACAGGCATGACTTGACTGGATATCTTTTACCATGAATTACAATGTTTAGTCAGTCCTTGATGTTTAAAGGTGCTCTGCATTTATGTTTTGCGGTCTCAGAAAGGGCTAGCGAGATACCATTTTGTTATATCATGTTATAATTGTTCTGAGAAAGTGTTGTCATCCGAGTTTTATTATTATGGCTCGCTAGCTGATTATGCTATTGATATGAGTAATTGTGAGACCTAAGTGTTATTGTGAGTATGGTTAGTTCAAAATATTTGCTGAAACCTGAATGATGGCTTTGCATGTTTACAACAACAAGAGAAAATACAGTTTGTAAAAGTTTTTCTTTATCACTTTCAGTTTATCAACTGAATTGCTTGAGGACAAGCAAAGGTTTAAGCTTGGGGGAGTTGATACGTCTCTAACATATCTACTTCTCCAAACACTTTTGCCCTTGTTTTGGACTCTAACTTGCATGATTTGAATGAAACTAACCCGGATTGACGCTGTTTTCAGCAGAACTGCCATGATGTTGTTTTATGTGTAGAAAAGAAAAGTTCTCGGAATGTCCTGAAAATCCACGGAGGCACTTTTCAGAAAATATAAAAAATACTGGTGAAAGAATCAAGACCAGGGGGCCCACACACTGTCCACGAGGGTGGGGGGCGCGCCCCCTCCCCCTGGGCGTGCCCCCCTATCTCATGGCCCCCTGGACCTCCACCGACCTCAACTCCAGCTCCATATATTCACGTTCAGGGAGAAAAAAATCAGAGAGAAAGTTTCATCGCGTTTTACGACAAGGAGTCGCCACCAAGCCCTAATCTCTCTCGGGAGAGCTGATCTGGAGTCCGTTCGGGGCTCCGGAGAGGGGGATTCGTCGCCGTCGTCATCATCAACCATCCTCCATCACCAATTTCATGATGCTCACCGCCGTGCGTGAGTAATTCCATCGTAGGCTTGCTGGACGGTGATGGGTTGGATGAGATTTACCATGTAATCAAGTTAGTTTTGTTAGGATTTGATCCCTAGTATCCTCTATGTTCTGAGATTGATGTTGCTATGACTTTGCTATGCTTAATGCTTGTCACTAGGGCCCGAGTGCCATGATTTCAGATCTGAACCTATTATGTTCTCGTGAATATATGTGTGTTCTTTATCCTATCTTGCAACTCTATAGTCACCTATCATGTGTTATGATCCGACAACCCCGAAGTGACAATAATTGGGATACTTCTCGGTGATGACCATAGTTTGAGGCATTAATGTATTCACTATGTGCTAATGCTTTGTTCTGGTTCTCTATTAAAAGGAGTCCTTAATATCCCTTAGTTTCCATTAGGACCCCGCTGCCACGGGAGGGTAGGACAAAAGATGTCATGCAAGTTCTTTTCCATAAGCACGTATGACTATTTACAGAATATATGCCTACATTATATTGATGAATTGGAGCTAGTTCTGTGTCACCCTATGTTATAGCTATTACATGAGGAATCGCATCCGGCATAATTATCCATCAATGATCCATTGCCTACGAGCTTTTCACATATTGTTCTTCGCTTATTTACTTTTTCGTTGCTACTATTACAACTACTACAAAAACCCCAAAACTATTATCTTTACTTTTGCCACCGTTACCTTTATTATCATACTACTTTGCTACTAAATACTTTGCTGCAGATACTAAGTTATCTAGGTGTGGTTGAATTGACAACTCAACTGGTAATACTCAAGAATATTCTTTGGCTTCCCTTGTGTCGAATCAATAAATTTAGGTTGAATACTTTACCCTCAAAAGCTGTTGCGATCCCCTACACTTGTGGGTTATCAATGACCAGGTAGCGTTAGCCGCAAAGTATTCCCAACAGGATTGCAAGCTAGATAGCCTGTTGGACGGTATAGAGGAAGAATATAGTCAGTCCAAGTGACTATGTAATTAGACGGACATATGTAGTCCCTAGCCGGATTTAAAAATCATTTGTCATGGCAGACCTTTTCGCTTCAGCCCCCGGATCCGACAGTCCGGGGTGTATCCGAATACCCGCTCAGTTATGCAGAACCAGGGTAAGCGTGGAAACCAGGCATAGGGGTCATAAGTGCTTGAACAGACAAGTACCCAACTAGTTATGTTATATTACATGGATAGTAAGAAACATCTTCCAGGGAGAATAGTTCCGTTAGGGGTTCCTTTCCTTGGGTACGCATGTATCGATGTACATGTCCGGACTTCGAACAGAGACGCAGGATACAAAACTTCTGGGGACTCACGTTGTAATAAATGAGAGAAAAAACATCTTTTGTTCACCGACCGAATATTCCCTTAAGAACGCTAGCTTTTGGCTTCACCCAGTCTGAGATACACATCCGGCTGAACCGGCAGTAACAATCGCAGAGGTGCTCCCCTTATGCCCTAGCCGAATTAACGGGAACGTAGGGCATAAACACAAGAGCCAGGCAACCCAACATGGCCACACCTTAAGTCATATCGATGCATATAATAGTGAAGAAAAGGCACATATGGAAAAAGAACGCATATGTGATAGGCAAGAAGCCATGAAAGTAATTATATTTAGCTTTCGTATAGGAAGCCCCCAGGTATGGCTTACACACATAGTGTGTCCGGAGTGATCCGAGCATGCGCACTGTATTGAGTACTTTGTGTGAAGAAGGAAAAGGGCGAGAAAGGAAAAAAGGGGAGGTACATAATTAAAAGGGAGGGGGTAAGGAGACGAACACTGAGTTTGACACTAGGCATAGAATCTCTGGAGTCTGGCCGCGTTCCATGGGTTCGGCTCGAGTCTGTTATCGGATGCACTACGCAGGTGGTACGCTCCTCCGATGAGAACTTTATCAATAATGAAGGGACCTTCCCACTTAGGTTTGAACTTGTCCTTCTTTTTCTCCGGTAGGCGTAGAACGAGTTCACCAATATTATAAGTTTTGGCCCGCACTTCTCTGCTTTGATATCGTCGAGCCTACTGTTGATAGAATGCAGAACGGGCTTTGGCGACATCGCGCTCCTCCTCCAGGGCATCTAAGTTGTCCTGCCGATCTAAGTCGGCTTCCTTCTCTTCGTGCATGCACACGCGAGGCGAATCATGGATTATGTCGCAGGGTAGTACTGCCTCTACGCCGTATACCATAAAAAATGGTGTGTATCCGGTGGTGCAATTCGGCATGGTCCGTAGCCCCCAGAGTACGGAGTCGAGCTCCTCGACCCAGTGCATGTCTGATTCTGTCGAGGACTGCACTAGTCTGGGTTTGATGCCACTCATGATGAGACCGTTTGCACGTTCGACCTGGCCGTTTTTTTGGGGATGGTAGACGGATGCGTAATCGAGCTTAATGCCCATTTTGCTGCACCAAGTTTTCACTTCATCGGCTGTGAAGTTTGAGCCATTGTCAGTGATGATGCTGTGGGGGACGCCGTATCGGTGTACAACCCCAGATATGAAGTCTATCACTGGTTCGGATTCGGCCGTTTTGACTGGTTTGGCTTCTATCCATTTGGTGAACTTGTCCATCATGACCAGCAAGTATTTTTTCTTATGGCTTCTCCCCTCAAGGGGTCCGACCATATCCAGCCCCCAGACCGCAAAGGGCCAAGTAATGGGGATTGTTTGGAGAGCGGTGGGGGGCATGTGGCTCTGATTGGCAAAGAGCCAGCAACCGACGCAGTGTTGGACAAGGTCCTGTGCGTCTGCTCGGGCTGTCGGCCAATAAAATCCTGCACGGAAGGCGTTGCTGACAAGTGCCCGAGATGCAGCGTGGTTCCCGCTGAGTCCGGCATGAATTTCAGCCAAGAGCTGCCGCCCTTCCTCTTCGGAGATGCATCTTTGGAGCACCCCGGTCACACTTTTCTTATAAAGTTCTCCCTCATGGACTTTGTAGGCTTTGGAACGCCGCACAATGCAACGTGCTTCATTTTGGTCCTTGGGGAGCTCTTGCCTATTTAGGTAGGCCAAGAAAGGCTTGGTTCACGAGGCGATTACGGCCATGATTTCGTGGGCCGAAGGTGTTATTTCGGTGGCGGAGCCTCCGATTACGTCTGATGGTTCGGAATCTGGGGGTGTATTTGGATCCGTGCTAGTGTTGCCGAACTCCCCTTCCCATACCACGGATGGCTTGAACAGCCTTTCCAGGAATATGTTAGGTGGGACAAGGTCGCGTTTAGCACCGACGCGGGAGAGGATGTCCGCCGCTTGATTGTTTTCTCGAGCTACATGGTGGAATTTGAGCCCCTCGAACCGGGCTGACATTTTGAGGACATCATTACGGTAGGCCGCCATTTTCGGATCCTTGGCATCAAAGTCTCCGTTTATTTGCGATATTGCTAGGTTTGAATCCCTGCGCACCTCCAGGCGTTGAATGCCCATAGAGACTGCCATTCGAAGACCATGCAACAGAGCCTCGTATTCGGCTGCGTTGTTGGAGTCTGTGTATAATATTTGGAGTACGTATTGGACCGTGTCTCCGGTGGGGGAAGTTAGGACTAGACCTGCCCCCAATCCGGCCATCATTTTAGAGCCATCGAAGTGCATGATCCAATTAGAGTACGCGCCGTACTCTTTAGGGAGTTCGGCTTCTGTCCATTCGGCAACGAAGTCAGCCAATACCTGCGACTTAATGGCCCGCCGTGGTTTGTATGTTATGTCGAACGGGAGGAGCTCGATGGCACATTTAGCAATCCGTCTGTAACGTCATGGTTGTTTATTATGTCGTTGAGTGCTACTTCGGAGGCCACCGTAATCGAACACTCCTGGAAGTAGTGTCATAGCTTCCGGGATGCCATGAATACCACATATGCTATCTTTTGGTAGTGTGGGTATCAGGATTTGCATGGGGTGAGGACCGTGGACACGTAATATACCGGCTTTTGGAGCGGGAATTTGTATCCGTCTGCTTCTCGTTTGACGATGAGCACTGCGCTCACAACTTGATGTGTTGCGGCTATGTATAATAGCATAGGTTCGCCAATATTTGGCGCTGTCAGGACTGGATTACTGGCCAATAAGGTCTTTATTTCATCCAGTCCGGCCGCGGCTGCATCCGTCCAACAAAGTGTTCGGTGCGTCGAACAAGGTGGTAAAGAGGTAATGCCTTTTCTCCTAATCGGGATGCCATGAATACCACATATCTTTTGGTAGTGTGGGTATCAGGATTTGCATGGGGTGAGGACCGTGGACACGTAATATACCGGCTTTTGGAGCGGGAATTTGTATCCGTCTGCTTCTCGTTTGATGATGAGCACTGCGCTCACAACTTGATGTGTTGCGGCTATGTATAATAGCATAGGTTCGCCAATATTTGGCGCTGTCAGGACTGGATTACTGGCCAATAAGGTCTTTATTTCATCCAGTCCGGCCGCGGCTGCATCCGTCCAACAAAGTGTTCGGTGCGTCGAACAAGGTGGTAAAGAGGTAATGCCTTTTCTCCTAATCGGGAGATAAAGCGGCTTAAGGCAGCCATGCATCCAACTAGTTTTTGGATATGCTTGAGGTCTGTTGGGATAGCCAACTGCGACAGAGCTCAGATTTTCGCCGGGTTTGCTTCAATCCCTCTATTGGAAACAATGAAGCCGAGCAACTTCCCGGAGGGTACGCCGAAAACACATTTTTCCGGGTTTAGCTTGATGTCGTATGCTCGGAGGTTATCGAACGTAAGCCTCAAGTCATCTATTAGAGTTTCGACGTGTCTTGTTTTTATGACCACGTCGTCCACATATGCCTCCACTGTTTTGCCGATTTGCTTTTCCAGGCATGTTTGAATCATGCGTTGATAGGTTGCACCGGAATTTTTAAGCCCGAAAGGCATGGTGTTGAAGCAGAAAGGACCATATGGTGTTATGAAGGCCGTTGCAGCTTGGTCGGCCTCTGCCATCTTTATTTGATGGTATCCGGAGTATGCGTCGAGGAAACATGGTGAGTCGTGTCCTGCGGTGGCGTCGATGATTTGGTCGATGGGAGGGAGGGGGAAGGGATCCTTGGGGCAAGCCTTGTTGAGGTCTTTGAAGTCTCCGCATAGGCGCCAGGATTTGTCCTTCTTCGGTACCATTACCAGATTGCTAGCCAATCTGGATGCTTGATATCTCTGATGAATCCGGCCTCAAGTAGCTTGGCTAGCTCCTCTCCCATGGCTTGCCGCTTGGGCTCTGAGAAGCGCCTAAGAGTCTGTTTGACAGGCTTGTATCCTTTCAGTATATTGATGCTATGTTCGGCCAGTCTGCGTGGGATACCCGGCATGTTCGAAGGATGCCATGCGAAGATGTCCCAATTCTCGCATAGGAAGTATCGTAATGCAGCATCCATTGTGGGGCTCAACTGTGTCTAGATGGAAGCTGTCTTCGTGGGGTCCGTTGGATGGACCTGGAATTTGACTATCTCATCTACGGGTTTAAATGAGGTGGACTTGGGTCGCTTGTCGAGTATCACGTCGTCCTTGTCCACGGTGGCATGCAGCGTTGTTACTTCTTCCGCTGCTAGAGCTTCGGATAATGCTTCCAGGGCTAGTGCTGCAGTTTTATTTTTGGCGCGAAGTGCGACGTTCGGACCACTGGCTAGAGTGATGATTCCATTGGGTCCGGGCATTTCAAGCTTCATGTAACCGTAATGGGGTATAGCTTGGAACCTTGTGAATGCGTCCCGCCCTAAAAGGGCGTGGTATCCGTTGCTGAAAGGAGCCACTTGGAATGTGATTTCTTCGGACCTGTAGTTCTGCGGAGTGCCGAATACTACATCGAGTGTGATTTTTCCCGCACACCATGCCTCCCGACTAGGGATGATTCCCCTGAAGGTTGTGCTGCTTTGCTCAATGCGACTTTTATCAATTTCCATCTTGTTGAGTGTTTCTTCATAGATCAAGTTTAGTCCACTTTCGCCGTCCGTGAGTACTTTAGTGAGCCGAAAGCCATCCACGATTGGGCTAAGGACCAAAGCGGCTGGTGCCCAGACTATTTGGAATTGAGGTTCATCACTGGCACTGAAAGTTATAGCAGTGTCGTTCCACGGATGTATTTTTGCCACGTGGCAGATTTCAGCGAAATTTCAATGAGCTCGCTTGCGCCTATTATTTGAGGGGAAAGTCTTGAAGACTGTCAGTACCGCATTGTCGTCTTTGGCGGGATGTTGTTCTGCTTTATGGCTTACAAGAAGATCCTCGCCACTTTTTGCTACCTGCCGGAGTACCCAACATGCTCTAAGGTTATGCGTTGGTGTAGTGTCCGGCGTGCTGTGGAGTTTACATGGCCCATTGAGCCATTCTTCCAATACTGTTCCACGCCCTGGGGTGGGCTTTGGTTTCTTGGGGATTGGATCGGTTAACTTACGAGAGTTCGCCCGTTTAGCTCGGACAACGGTTTTAGTGAGAGCCGGACTATCCCAAAATTCTGTTTGGGTTTTCCACGCGCTTTCCATCGCACAGTACTTATGTACTATGGCTACTAAGTCAGCAAAGTGTACTATGTCACGGCGACTTATAACATTAAGGATCCCTTTGTTCGTGCAGTTTTTGCAGAAAAGTGAGATTGCGTCTTCCTCACGACAGTCCTTGACCTTGTTTAGCACAAGGAGGAATCTGGCCTAGTAGCGATGTATTGTCTCTTGGGGCTCTTGTCTGATATGGGAGAGACAGTTTAAGTCCGGGTGGGTATGCATAGTTGAATCTGGATTCTGATCCGATCTAATGCCCAGGGGCAGAGGAGCTTCCGGGCTTGATAGCTCGGGATCCAGAGTGCTGGCCGATTTTTCCGGCCCGTTGCCCGATTCTAAGTTCGAGGTCTGGGTCGTGTCCTCCCGTGAACGGGTATCCGGCTCAGAGAGCTCGGTGATCCGGACATAGTTAGTCCTCAGAATAGAGGGATAATCCATATGAGGCTCTTCCACTATCGCTATGTCACATCCCTAGCTCTGGCCTGTTCTGTGCTTGCTTCCATGTGTGCATCATGTCTGTATTTCTGAAACTTGAACTGAGGAATTTTGGAAGCCTCAAAAACTTAAATAAAAGAGGGGCAAAAACCCTAGAAATCTCATTCATTGCTCCAAAATGCTCTTCTTAAATGTTTGATAATTTTTGGTAAGGGTTCTGGTCCCAACCAAAATATTGAATATTTTTAAGGAATTATTTTTGGGACTTTGGATTTAATTCATTAGCTATTTGAATTTGAATTATATTCATATAATTAGAATATAATTTCAAATACCCCTGAAATATTTTATAAGCTTTTGGAAAAATCCATCTAGCAATATAAAATATTCAGAGGAGTTTTTGGCATTGTTTGAATTATTTTTAATTCAAAACAGTGGCAAAAGAATTAAATAAAAGAAAAAAACAGAACAGAATTAAATAAAACAGAGCAGAAAGCCTACCTGGCCTTACCCGTGCAGCCCACCAGAGCCGGCCCAGCTCCTGTGCTGGTCCAGCACTGTGCGGCCCAGCCCACCTCCTCCTCCCTGTCGCCTTCCTCCTCGCGCCAGTAGGCAGAGGAGGGACTCGGCGCACGCGCCCGAGCTCGCCACGCCACCACCCTGCTCGTCTGCTTCGCCTGAGGCCACCACGACGCCTCGCGCCTTCTCCTCGGCGCCGCCTCGACCCCTGGAACCCTCCCGCTCACTCCCTCGTCCCCATCTCTCCTCTGTTCCCTCTCTCTCGCCCGGACCGAACGGAGCCGCCGCCACCGACAAGCTTCCTCGCGGCCACCGCCACCCCTTCTCCTCCCCGACGCGCTCCTGAGCTCCGCAGTGCCTCCCTCGACCTCCCCGTCGGCTCACGCGACCGGAGAAGCCCCGAAGCACCATCCCGACGTTTTCCCCCTCCTCGGCCACCGAGGACCGCCGCTGTCGATTCGCCGCCTCCGACGCCTCCCCGAGCTCCCCGAGGCCACCGTCGCAACCCCTGTGAGCTCCGCCACCGTTTCCCCCTCTTTCCCTCTTTGTTTGGTTGCCGTAGCCGTCGCCCCCTTGATGACCGAAACCCGCCGCCGCCTGTGATCGCCGCCGACGTGCCTCCGGCCACCTAGTGGCCCGGCTGTCGTGCTCAGCTTCCTCCCCGCGCTGCCTAGAGCACGTAGGTGCCTTGCACGAGCCTCCCCGGCCACCGTAGCGTCGACCCCGAGCTCGCCCGAGCTCCGGCGACCGCCACGGTCGATGCCGGTGACGACTCCGGCCATCTTAGGCCCAGCCGCTGCCACTACTCGACGCGGACGAGTGCCTGCGTCACGTAGATGCCCTCCGCCGGCCATTTGGTCGCCGGAGGAGGGAAACCGCACCCCTCCTCCGTCTCTGGCTCCGCCGGCGACGAGCCACGGGTCAACTCCGGCGAGTTGACCCAGGTTTGACCTTCCCCGTGTGTCACTGACGTGTGGGCCACCTCCCCCTGACATTTTAGTTAGTATTAGTTTAACACTAATTAACCTAGGTTAGTTAGCTAATTAGTCGCTGACCAGTGGGCCCCGGCCCCACAAACAGTTTAGTTAGAATTAACTTAAGGCTAATTAACTTGGTTAATTAGTTGTGTCACTGACCAGTGGACCCCACTGGTCAGGTTTGACCTGAACCTGCCCTGTTGACCTGATGACGTCAAGGTGATGTCATGCTGACGCATTAAATGATTTTCTGGATTTAAAATAAATCAGAAAATTCCAGAAAATTGTATAAACTTCTAGAAATCATAGAAATTCAACCGTAACTCCAAATTAAATAATTTATATATGAAAAATTATCAGAAAAATTCAAGGAATCCATCTGTACCATTTTCATGCATGTTAGAACAACTTATAGCTGCTGTTTAGCACAAATCAATTAAATGGCATTTGAATAATCACATATGGAGTTTGAATTTGAATCTTGTATTCAAACCAACTTCATTTAATCTGTTGCTAGTTGCATTAGCCCAAAACACATTCATATTGCCATGTCATGAGCATGCATCATATTGTGCATTGCATTGATTGTGTTCCTTTCTGTGTTGCCGGTATTTGTCCCCTCTCGATAGACGTGATACCGATGATGTGATCGTTGACACTGATGAAGACTCAATGTTATCTTCAGAAGTGCCAGGCAAGCAAAACCCCCTTGTTCATTCCGATAAAATCCCACTCTCTCGCTCCTGCTCTCTTTTACTGCATTAGGACAACAACGACATATTTGTTACTTGCTGCGGTAGCTGAACCCCTTATCCTTTGCATGACCTGTCATTGCCACAGTAAATAGATGAAACCCACTAGCATGAGTAGGAGTTGTTTGAGCCCTGATGTGCCTACTCATTCATGCTTGTTTGTCATGCCTGCTACTGCTTAGAGTTGAGTCAGGTCTGATTCATCGGGGATGAATCAGAGGCGGGTGAACATGTCCTACTGTGTGTGAGCTAAGTGTGTGAACACGATTTGGTAAAAGGTGTCGGTGAGAGGCCATGTAGGAGTACATGGTGGGTTGTCTCATTGAAGCCGTCCTCAGGAACTGAGTTCTGTGTTTGTGATCCATGATTCAGCTACTACCATACATTGGGCCCTGAAATATGACCCCGCTCGACTTCTTATTCACCCTTGTCCTCTGTCCAGGAGTTGCAAGTAGTTTCTGGTGTTTGTAGTATGCTGGAGGCCGTGGACAGCGCTGACCGTAGGGGTGGGCTGTGATGCGGTAGGCACGTGGCCGGGTAAACCGGGCGCCCGTTTGGTGTCACGGAACCCTGTTCACATCATTTGGGGCTGTGAGCGAAACTCCGGCCGGATCTCCTCATGGATGGAACCCGAATAGGCGATAAACCTGGACTAGAGACTTGAGTGTTTAGGTAGGTCGTGGTCTACACCCACGTCGGCTTTCGCTTGAAGTCTGCCGAGCACATGTCGTGTGCAGACGCTAAGTGGTGGAAACATGTATGAAGAAGTACACCCCTGCAGGGTTAATATCATCTATTCGAATAGCCGTGTCCGCGGTAAAGGACTTCTGGGTTGCTTATATCAGTTCATAGACAAGTGAAAGTGGATACTTTAAAATGCGCAAGATAAGCGTGAGTGCTATGGATGGCGTTCTCGTAGGGAGACGGGAGCGGATCCATAGTGGTGTATTGATATGGTGAATATGTGGACTCGTGTGCGCCACCTCAAAAGAGTTACATTGCAGTCGTAGTTTAGGATAGCCACCGAGTCAAAGCTGGCTTGCTGCAGTTAAACCCCACCATCCCGTTTGTTGATAATGATGCATATGTAGTTAGTTCTGATGTAAGTCTTGCTGGGTACATTTGTACTCACGTTTGCCTATTTTATGTTTTGCAGAGAGACTTCGGTATCACTAGTAGTTTCGCGTGGACTTCGACGTTTAGCTTGTTACCTCAGCTACGATCTTGTGCCTCGGCAGGATCTGATAGATAGCCAGGCTTCTCAGCCTTTTTCATTTCTAGATGTCTGTACTCAGACATGTTAAGCTTCCGCATGTGCTTGCCCTGTATGCTCTGATTGTTGGGTCATGAGACCCATGTTTGTAATGTCTCGCTCCTCGGAGCCTATTGAATAAACTACTTGAGTCGTAGAGTCATTTTGTGATGCCATGTTGTATTGCACATATCGAGCATATTGTGTGTATGTTATTGAAATGCTTGGTATGTGTGGGATCTGACTATCTAGTTGTTTATCTTTAGTAGCCTCTCTTACCGGGAAATGTCTCCTAGTGTTTCCACCGAGCCATGGTAGCTTGCTACTGCTCCGGAACACTTAGGCTGGCCGGCATGTGTCCTTCTTCGTTCCTGTGTCTGTCCCTTCGGGGAAATGTCACGCGATGAATACCGGAGTCCTGTTAGCCCGCTACAGCACGGTTCACCGGAGTCCTGCTAGCCCAGTGCTACAGCCTGGATTCACTCGCTGATGACCGACACGTTCGATGCTGGGTCATGGATGCATGTCCCTGTAAGTTTGTGCCACTTTGGGTTTACGACTAGCCATGTCAGCCCGGGCTCCTTATCATATGGATGCTAGCGACACTGTCATATACGTGTGCCAAAAGGCGCAAACGGTCCCGGGTAAAGGTAAGGCGACACCCGTGGGAATACCGTGCGTGAGGCCGCAAAGTGTTATGAAGTGTTACATGCTAGATCTATGTGGCATTGAGTCGGGGTCCTGACAGTGTTGGTATCAGAGCTTGACTGCCTGTAGGATTACCAAGCCAAACTGGTCGAAGTTGAGTCTAGAAATTCTTTAGTTATATATGGGAATTGATTGTGGGATGGAACGTAAGGCTCTTTTTACTCCTTATACCTCATGGCCTTCTGATCTGAGACATCATCTTCTCTTCTACGGGGATTAAGAACTAGGCTATCTCTTCTTCCCATCAGGATCACGTGTTACTAATCCGTAGACTTATAAGATTGTTGGATTTAAGCTTGAGTTCAGTTCCTACTACCTCCATATGTTAATTGTTGATCTCGAAACCTTGATATTGTGCTTCTGAGTGGTTATGCCACCATTTTTGTGAATGTCTCAAATCTTTTCTGAGCATTTACAGCCGTTATGCTGTCCGAGTCATTCCAGATTTCTAAATAGTCTGATGCATTTGCAAAATCCTTTCCCTCTGGTTTCGATGCTCCTTTATGCCAGCTCAATCACACTAATTGTTGAGTTGAGGTATTCTACTGCCTCGACCTTTATGTTGGAATAATTATTATGACCCTAGGTGTCTCAGGGGATCATCTAGTAATTTAGCCATGATTTGTGTTCCCAGTGTGATGATTCTGGCCATCATTCTCGAAAGCATCCCGTGATGCTACTTAGTAATAGGTATTCTGTTCCTGGGTTCTTGAACCCGAGATTCACTCTACTTACTTCATGTTGATAGTGTTTGCTAGTTCCTTCAAGATATTAGTAACTTTGCGATAGTCCTCGAGGTCCGTGGTATTTCCTTCTTTCAAATACTATGAACCGCTTATGGCAGATGTTTATTGGATCAAAAGATCACAATTAGAGTACTCTTGAGGAGATCTCCATTCATAAATCGTGACTCTGCCAGTCCTACCTCTCTGCATGGGTTATCTGGAAGAAATGTTGAATTCGTTCGACATGCCAAACCATGCATCCACAACTCAGAAAATCGTGTGTTCCTTTGAGTTGTCCCTCTTTAGTTGTCTACTGACCTTCGTCTATCAATTGATAGTCAAGAGTATGCGTGCGTTCGTTTATCGATGCCTATTACTCTTGTGGTCCGTCAAGCCATTCTATCGCAGAATGACTAGGAGAAACAAACTCCAGTACCTCTTCCATATCCAGGATTGGGTCAAAGAAGTTGTGCTCCACAGATCAAATTGCTAATCCAGCTTTTGTTCTGTTCTACCTTGGAGTATTACCATCTTTATATCGGGATTGTTATAGGAATTGCACACAATCCCATGAACTCTTGGTACAGTGATACTTCTTGCCATCACTGTTCATTCCTCGGCCCTCGTGTTGATGCAGCTGGAATACCGACAAATGAATTGTGATGTGTGAAATCAATACTCCCAGCAACCTCGTTGCTTGGTAGTTAAAGGATAATAATTTCATTCTTAGCATGTTGGTTTTTGAATCATCCTTCTATGACTTATCGTGCTACCTAGTTCTTATTTCGGTGCACCCTTCGATTGATGAGTTAGGATCTTGTCAAGTCCTCACTCATTTGATTATATCGTCTTGCCCTCAAAAGCGAGATTGTTCTCGAGCTTAGTAACATACCGGTGGTTCGTGATTTTCTGAATGTCTTCTCGGAAGTATCACCAGGTCGTCACCTGACCGTTATGTTGAGCCCGTGATCAAGTTGGTTTCTTATGAACCACTTTCTTTCCAAGAATCGGTGTTAGATATCCCTGAGCTAGTTGGTTAAGCTGGACAACAACTTGCAGAGTTGGAAGATAAAAGCTTGTCTGACTTAGTTCGTTCCAAAGGGATATTCTTGTGTAGTGTGTGTTGAAGAAAGATGATATCTTCATCGATTGGTCCCTGTGATCAGTTGTTGGACCTATTGTCTTATCAATCCTTTGATTTGAGTGTGGGCCATCGTCAAATCAAATCAGTACCAACGATGCTCGTAATGTTGTCTTATTCGTGGTTGATCCCTCGAGCATACACCATTACATCTTTGGTCTGACCAATGCTATCACCGTGTTCACTTAACTATGGAATTCCTTTTAAAAGGAAACCCGGATGAATTGTTTTTGAGCCCATTGACAACATCCTTATCTCCTCCATGATTTTGTTGAGCATTAAGCTAGTGTTGGAAATTTTTGAAAGCATTTGTTCATGCTAGCTCATGAAGCATATGTTTGGATGAAGGTAGTGACTTCCTTTAATTCATGTGCATCTGATGCAAGTTGCCGCCGTGGATTCGAGAAAGTCAATGTTGCTTTCTTTGGAATCATTCCAAATCAGTCATGCACACGTGCGAAGAATGCTGTGGTTTGAAGACTTGCAACCTTCAATCTATATGTATCCCTAGCACACCAAGCCACTGGTTGATTTGTTCAAGGAGAAGGAGTTCCTTCATAAGAGCTAATCCGGACTTATGTAAGGACTTCGATACCCTCATTGATGGTTCCCCCTCCTGAACTCGGTAGTGTTTTATTATAAGACTACCACGTGGTCATGCTTGTTTGGGACAACGTGTTCACATGTTTGTAGCAGAACCAGCTCATGTTTTGGAGCTTGCTATCGTAGTTCATCTCCCGAGAATCCCGCAACGTCATCTCGTCGATTTGTGTTGCAAACTTTCATTTTTCTTCCTAAGACTCGATGAGCCTGGAATATCCTAACACCAACCAGAGCTGAATCTCAGGCAGATATGATGGTTGGAACATTTCCCTAAGAACTATAATATTGGTCTCTCGATAACCGGTAAGGTGGATGTCGTGGCCAACACACCCATCCGGTAGACCTATTATTATAGTATCTTGTTTGAGGAAGTTGGCCACCCCCCCCCATAGGGATTTCGTAGGATTTACTCCCTAGTTGCCCTATGGATTTTTGTGTTTCCGAAGTCCGACCTTTTTACTTGATGTTTTAGATATCAAACCATATCTATGAATGGGTTACACTAGCACATCAAGGAGAACATTAGAAGCGGAGTGCTAAATGTCTCTCGGTCGATCATCCAGATTTTATTTTCTTGGCCCCGCCAAGGGTGAAATCTGAGAAGGTGTTATCTTCCTTTGCATCTGCATCCTCCATCACCATTCATCATGGTAGTAAGTTGTGTTACCGGACCCTTGACACGGATATTGGTAAAACCTTGATGATTATGGAATTGCTCAAGTTCTTGAGAGCACGCGCAAGTGCTAGGTTTGATCGTCGGCATTAACTGTATAGCGCTCTCAGTTTCCTCGGTTATGCTATAACCAGTCCAATAGTGGGATAACTCTCTATTGTTGGGTTCTTCCCCAGTTACCAGAATCATTCCCAGCATTTGCATTTTGTTCCCAGCTTGCACCGCCATTGTGCCATTCTACCATGGGTCTCTTCCATTTCCGGTGATAAGCAAAAATCATCCATTACGTTGTCTTTAACAAGGTAATCCACATCATCCAAGTTCGGGTATGCCATTCTACCGAACCCCTCTAAATGATCGATTATGATTTGCCTTAAGCTGGTTTAAAGAGTCTCAATGATCTCTGAATCAAAGGTAATTCTTTTTGCCACTTAAGGGGATATTTCTATGAGTCACCTTCCCTAAGGTGCATCGTTATGGTATTATGGAAACTCAACTCTTCGCTACGTTGACAACCGTTCACCACCCTCTTAAGCGTGAAATTGTTGTCTACCTAGTGAACCCTCGTCATCTGTTCCACTCCATCCCTCTAGAGGTGTGCTTCGTCTCTCAGCTCGAGAGATGTTGTTATGTCTCATTCCGTGGGTTAATCCTGAGTTGTTCGACCTTCGAGAGGAACAATTCTTTTAGGGTAGCTGGAGTTCTCAGAGCAAGACTTCGAGACAATGATGGTGGACGAATCAAAGTCCATTTGAAGTGCAACTGGATCGTGAAGATTATACTAGTCTGCGTTACCCCTTCACCTTACCCTACGCTTGAATCTCGAGACGAGATTCTTGTTTAGTGGGGGTGAGTTGTCACATCCCTAGCTCTGGCCTGTTCTGTGCTTGCTTCCATGTGTGCATCATGTCTATATTTCTAAAACTTGAACTGAGGAATTTTGGAAGCCTCAAAAAACCCTAAATAAAAGAGGGGCAAAACCCCTAGAAATCTCATTCATTGCTCCAAAAATGCCTTTTTAAATGTTTGATAATTTTTGGTAAGGGTTCTGGTCCCAACCAAAATATTGAACATTTTTAAGGAATTATTTTTGGGACTTTGGATTTAATTCATTAGCTATTTGAATTTGAATTATATTCATATAATTAGAATATAATTTCAAATACCCCTGAAATATTTTATAAGCTTTTGGAAAAATCCATCTAGCAATATAAAATATTCAGAGGAGTTTTTGGCATTGTTTGAATTATTTTTAATTCAAAACAGTGGCAAAAGAATTAAATAAAAGAAAAAAACAGAACAGAATTAAATAAAACAGAGCAGAAAGCCTACCTGGCCTTACCCGTGCAGCCCACCAGAGCCGGCCCAGCTCCTGTGCTGGTCCAGCACTGTGCGGCCCAGCCCACCTCCTCCTCCCTGTCGCCTTCCTCCTCGCGCCAGTAGGCAGAGGAGGGACTCGGCGCACGCGCCCGAGCTCGCCACGCCACCACCCTGCTCGTCTGCTTCGCCTGAGGCCACCACGACGCCTCGCGCCTTCTCCTCGGCGCCGCCTCGACCCCTGGAACCCTCCCGCTCACTCCCTCGTCCCCATCTCTCCTCTGTTCCCTCTCTCTCGCCCGGACCGAACGGAGCCGCCGCCACCGACAAGCTTCCTCGCGGCCACCGCCACCCCTTCTCCTCCCCGACGCGCTCCTGAGCTCCGCAGTGCCTCCCTCGACCTCCCCGTCGGCTCACGCGACGGGAGAAGCCCCGAAGCGCCGTCCCGATGTTTTCCCCCTCCTCGGCCACCGAGGACCGCCGCTGTCGATTCGCCGCCTCCGCCGCCTCCCCGAGCTCCCCGAGGCCATCGTCGCAACCCCTGTGAGCTCCGCCACCGTTTCCCCCTCTTTCCCTCTTCGTTTGATTGCCGTAGCCGTCGCCCCCTTGATGACCGAAACCCGCCGCCGCCTGTGATCGCCGCCGACGTGCCTCCGGCCACCTAGTGGCCCAGCTGTCGTGCTAAGCTTCCTCCCCGCGCTGCCTAGAGCACGTAGGTGCCTTGCACGAGCCTCCCCGGCCACCGTAGCGTCGACCCCGAGCTCGCCCGAGCTCCGGCGACCGCCACGGTCGATGCCGGTGACGACTCCGGCCATCTTAGGCCCAGCCGCTGCCACTACTCGACGCGGACGAGTGCCTGCGTCACGTAGACGCCCTCCGCCGGCCATTTGGTCGCCGGAGGAGGGAAACCGCACCCCTCCGCCGTCTCTGGCTCCGCCGGCGACGAGCCGCGGGTCAACTCCGGCGAGTTGACCCAGGTTTGACCTTCCCCGTGTGTCACTGACGTGTGGGCCACCTTCCCCTGACATTTTAGTTAGTATTAGTTTAACACTAATTAACCTAGGTTAGTTAGCTGATTAGTCGCTGACCAGTGGGCCCCGGCCCCACAAACAGTTTAGTTAGAATTAACTTAAGGCTAATTAACTTGGTTAATTAGTTGTGTCACTGACCAGTGGACCCCACTGGTCAGGTTTGACCTGAACCTGCCCTGTTGACCTGATGACGTCAAGGTGATGTCATGCTGACGCATTAAATGATTTTCTGGATTAAAATAAATCAGAAAATTCCAGAAAATTGTATAAACTTCTAGAAATCATAGAAATTCAACCGTAACTCCAAATTAAATAATTTATATATGAAAAATTATCAAAAAAATTCAAGGAATCCATCTGTACCATTTTCATGCATGTTAGAACAACTTATAGCTGCTGTTTAGCACAAATCAATTAAATGGCATTTGAATAATCACATATGGAGTTTGAATTTGAATCTTGTATTCAAACCAACTTCATTTAATCTGTTGCTAGTTGCATTATCCCAAAACACATTCATATTGCCATGTCATGAGCATGCATCATATTGTGCATTGCATTGATTGTGTTCCTTTCTGTGTTGCCGGTATTTGTCCCCTCTTGATAGACGTGATACCGATGATGTGATCGTTGACACTGATGAAGACTCAATGTTATCTTCAGAAGTGCCAGGCAAGCAAAACCCCCTTGTTCATTCCGATAAAATCCCACTCTCTCGCTCCTGCTCTCTTTTACTGCATTAGGACAACAACGACATATTTGTTACTTGCTGCGGTAGCTGAACCCCTTTATCCTTTGCATGACCTGTCATTGCCACAGTAAATAGATGAAACCCACTAGCATGAGTAGGAGTTGTTTGAGCCCTGATGTGCCTACTCATTCATGCTTGTTTGTCATGCCTGCTACTGCTTAGAGTTGAGTCAGGTCTGATTCATCGGGGATGAATCAGAGGCGGGTGAACATGTCCTACTGTGTGTGAGCTAAGTGTGTGAACACGATTTGGTAAAAGGTGTCGGTGAGAGGCCATGTAGGAGTACATGGTGGGTTGTCTCATTGAAGCCATCCTCAGGAACTGAGTTCTGTGTTTGTGATCCATGATTCAGCTACTACCATACATTGGGCCCTGAAATATGACCCCGCTCGACTTCTTATTCACCCTTGTCCTCTGTCCAGGAGTTGCAAGTAGTTTCTGGTGTTTGTAGTATGCTGGAGGCCGTGGACAGCGCTGACCGTAGGGGTGGGCTGTGATGCGGTAGGCACGTGGCCGGGTAAACCGGGCGCCCGTTTGGTGTCACGGAACCCTGTTCACATCGTTTGGGGCTGTGAGCGAAACTCCGGCCGGATCTCCTCATGGATGGAACCCGAATAGGCGATAAACCTGGACTAGAGACTTGAGTGTTTAGGTAGGTCGTGGTCTACACCCACGTCGGCTTTCGCTTGAAGTCTGCCGAGCACATGTCGTGTGCAGACGCTAAGTGGTGGAAACATGTATGAAGAAGTACACCCCTGCAGGGTTAATATCATCTATTCGAATAGCCGTGTCCGCGGTAATGGACTTCTGGGTTGCTTATATCAGTTCATAGACAAGTGAAAGTGGATACTTTAAAATGCGCAAGATAAGCGTGAGTGCTATGGATGGCGTTCTCGTAGGGAGACGGGAGCGGATCCATAGTGGTGTATTGATATGGTGAATATGTGGACTCGTGTGCGCCACCTCAAAAGAGTTACATTGCAGTCGTAGTTCAGGATAGCCACCGAGTCAAAGCTGGCTTGCTGCAGTTAAACCCCACCATCCCCTTTGTTGATAATGATGCATATGTAGTTAGTTCCGATGTAAGTCTTGTTGGGTACATTTGTACTCACGTTTGCCTATTTTATGTTTTGCAGAGAGACTTCGGTCTCACTAGTAGTTTCGCGTGGACTTCGACGTTTAGCTTGTTACCTCAGCTACGATCTTGTGCCTCGGCAGGATCTGATAGATAGCCAGGCTTCTCAGCCTTTTTCATTTCTAGATGTCTGTACTCAGACATGTTAAGCTTCCGCATGTGCTTGCCCTGTATGCTCTGATTGTTGGGTCATGAGACCCATGTTTGTAATGTCTCGCTCCTCGGAGCCTATTGAATAAACTACTTGAGTCGTAGAGTCATTTTGTGATGCCATGTTGTATTGCACATATCGAGCATATTGTGTGTATGTTATTGAAATGCTTGGTATGTGTGGGATCTGGCTATCTAGTTGTTTATCTTTAGTAGCCTCTCTTACCGGGAAATGTCTCCTAGTGTTTCCACCGAGCCATGGTAGCTTGCTACTGCTCCGGAACACTTAGGCTGGCCGGCATGTGTCCTTCTTCGTTCCTGTGTCTGTCCCTTCGGGGAAATGTCACGCGATGAATACCGGAGTCCTGTTAGCCCGCTACAGCCCGGTTCACCAGAGTCCTGCTAGCCCAGTGCTACAGCCTGGATTCACTCGCTGATGACCGACACGTTCGATGATGGGTCATGGATGCCTGTCCCTGTAAGTTTGTGCCACTTTGGGTTTACGACTAGCCATGTCAGCCCGGGCTCCTTATCATATGGATGCTAGCGACACTGTCATATACGTGTGCCAAAAGGCGCAAACGGTCCCAGGTAAAGGTAAGGCGACACCCGTGGGAATACCGTGCGTGAGGCCGCAAAGTGATATGAAGTGTTACATGCTAGATCTATGTGGCATTGAGTCGGGGTCCTGACACGCTATCTCGTGGATGGCCGGTGGGGATTTAATATCCCTTTGGTCGGGTTTAAGCCCAATCCGGTCATAGTCTGTAGCGACTCCCAAAGCGGCGATGCGATCCAAGAGCTCATTAAGGGAGGAGAGCTCCATTGGATCCATCTGTTCGGCGAGTTCTGAATTGACGTGGAGGCTATTCGTGATGACCCGAGAGGTCATCGTCGGCACGGCAGCTGATTGGGCGACCATGACAAAGCCGCCTAGTCGGAGAGTTTGGCCTATAGCCAGCGCTCCACCGGAGGTGATGTTGTCCGTGACAACGAGATGGGCCATCGAGCCTTGTAGCGACGACACAGAGGAACTCTCAATGAAAGCACCAATGTCGGTGTCAAAACCGATGGATCTCGGGTAGGGGGTCCCGATCTGTGCGTCTAAGGCTAATGGTAACAGGAGGCAAGGGACACGATGTTTTACCCAGGTTCGGGCCCTCTTGATGGAGGTAAAACCCTACTTCCTGCTTGATTGATATTGATGATATGAATATTATCAGAGTTGATCTACCACGAGATCGTAGAGGCTAAACCCTAGAAGCTAGCCTATGATGATTATGATTCTGTCTCTAAGGACTAAACCCTCCGGTTTATATAGACACCGGAGAGGGCTAGGGTTTACACAGAGCCGGTTACAAAGAAGGAAATCTATTATCCGGATCGCTAAGCTTGTCTTCCGGGAAAGGGAGATTCCCATCCGGACACGGGACGAAGTCTTGAGTCTTGTATCTTCACGGTCCAATAGTCCGGCCAAAGTATATAGTCCGGCTGTCCGGATACCCCCTAATCCAGGACTCCCTCATTACTTGAGGGCTATATTTATATTCACCACATGATATGTGTTTTTCTTGGAGCGTCTTGTACGATATGAGTCTTTGCTTTTTAGTTTTCCACAATCATCCTTGCTGTACACACTTTTTGAGAGAGCATGAATCGTGAATTTATTAGAATACTCTATGTGCTTCACTTATATCTTTTGAGCTAGGCAATATGCTCTAGTGCTTCACTTATATCTTTTTAGAGCACGACAGTGGTTTTATTTTATAGAAATTTTTGAACTCTCTTGCTTCACTTATATTATTTTGAGAGTCTATAAACAACATGGTAATTTTCTTAGGTTATGAATTTAGTCCTAATGTGATGGGCATCCAAGAGGGATATAATAAATACTTTCATATTAAGTGCATTGAATACTATGATAAGTTTGATTCCTTATGATTGTTTTGAGATATAAAGATGGTGATATTAGAGTCATGCTAGTGAGTAATTGTGGATTGGTAGAAATACTTGTGTTGAAGTTTGTGATTCACGTAGCATGCACGTATGGTGAACCGTTATGTGATGAAGTCGGAGCATGATTTATTTATTGATTGTCTTCCTTATGAGTGGCAGTCGGGGACGAGCGATGGTATTTTCCTACCAATCTATCCCCCTAGGAGCATGCATGTATTACTTTGTTTCAATAGCTAATAAACTTTTGCAATAAGTATGTGAGTTCTTTATGACTAATGTTGAGTCCATGGATTATACACACTCTCACCCTTCCATCATTGCTAGCCTCTCTAGTACCACGCAATTTTCGCCGATACATTACACCCACCATTTACCTTCCTCAAAACAGCCACCATACCTACCTATTATGGCATTTCCATAGCCATTCCGAGATATATTGCCATGCAACTTTCACTGTTCCATTTATTAAGACACGCTTCATCATTGTCATATTTCTTTGCATGGTCATGTAGTTGACGTCGTATTTGTGGCAAAAATACCATTCATATCTTTTATACATGTCACTCTTGAGTCATTACACATCGCGGTACACCGTCGGAGGCATTCACATAGAGTCATATATTTGTTCTAGTATCGAGTTGTAATTCTTGAGTTGTAAAGTAAATAAAAGTGTGATGGTCATCATTATTAGAGCATTGTCCCATGTGAGGAAAGGATGATGAAGACTATGATTCCCCCACAAGTCGGGACGAGACTCCAGACGAAAAAAGAGGCCAAAGAGCCCAAAATAAAAAAATGAGAGAAAAGAGAGAAGGGGCAATGCTACTATCCTTTTTTCCACACTTGGGCCTATTTTGTCACTTTCATATACTAGTGGGAAATTTTCATTATAGAACTTGGCTTGTATATTCCAATGATGGGCTTCCTCAAATTGCCCTAGGTCTTCATGAGCAAGCGAGTTGGATGCACACCCACTTAGTTTCTTTTTGAGCTTTCATACACTTATAGCTCTAGTGCATCCGTTGCATGGCAATCCTTACTCACTCACATTGATATCTATTGATGGGAATCTCCATATCCTGTTGATACGCCTAGTTGATGTGAGACTATCTCCTTTTTTGGCTTCTCCACAACCATCATATTCTATTCCACCTATAGTGCTATATCCATGGCTCGTGCTCATGTATTGCGTGGAAGTTGAAAAAAGTTTGCGAACATCAAAAGTATGAAACAATTGCTTGGCTTGTCATCGGGGTTGTACATGATTTAATACTTTGTGTGACGAAGATGGAGCATAGCAAGACTATATGATTTTGTAGGGATAACTTTCTTTGGCCATGTTATTTTGAAAAGGCATGATTGCTTTATTAGTATGCTTGAAGTATTATTGTTTTTATGTCAATATTAAACTTTTGTTTTGAATCTTATGGATCTGAGTATTCATGCTACAATAAAGAAAATTACATGGATAAATATGTTAGGTAGCAGTCCTCATCAAAAATTCTGTTTTTATCATTTACCTACTCGAGGACTAGCAGGAATTATGCCTGGGGATACTTGATACGTCTCCAACGTATCTACAATTTTTGATTGTTCCATACTATTATACTATCTGTTTTGGATATTGTTCGCACGCGAACACATCACTGTGTACCCTCGACACCCGGGATGATGCACCGCAGCCCACATCGAAGGAGACCCGCCGGAAGCACGGTATGCAGGCAATCCGGCGAGCGCTTTTGAGTAACCAAAACCCCACACGCCTGGGAGGGACCCCGTCAGGGTGTGCGGTGGTTATGGGCTGCCCTAGGTCGACCAGATCGCCCCTAGGGCCTCGAGGTTCACCGCCTTGCAACGATAAGAACGAATGAAGAACGAGGAAGAAGAAGAAGAACTAGGGTTAAGGAGAAAAGATAAAAAGATAAAAAGTATTAGATTGATTGTTCGATTGTGTGTTGTCCAATCGGCCGTCACCCCTTAGGTATATAAGAGGCTGCTAGACTTTTCGTGCAAGGAAAAGGCTTGGATTCACGTCCAATACCCTAGTCAAGTTCAGATTGGTTTTGTCCGAACTTTCCAAAACTGTTCGGTTTAAACCGGCTGCACCTTGCGGGTCTTTTTTGTGGTGGTAAACGACCTTAGATGGAAACGAGTCCAAAACCAGTCTTGACTGTTTCAACAATACGAACAACTTTCATGTTGAATGTTTTTTTATCAGAGGTCATCTTGAGGGCCAAATAGCTCACGCAAAACATCTGTTTGCTCGCGTTACCCATCAAACATGGCGTCTGGTGGGGCGCGCCATATTTCGCCTCCTGATAGGGCTGCATTCCGATAGCTCTAACTTTTGCATACGAACTCGGATTGGGATGATATTTATATCAAAATCAATCGTTTCGACGAGATGAAGACAATTCGTGTAGATCATTTTTTTCATACGAGGCCGTCCTGGGGGCGTAATCATCTGAATAGTGTTCTGAATACAAAATCTCAGTACTTCAAACACAACTTCGGCCTTAGAGATGAGCTCGGATGGCTATGGCCTGAATATTTATGTTTCTCTTTTTGATGATACGGAACTTCCTCACTTTGAGCACTTTTCCATTTGAGGCCAGCTTAATTATGTTTTTGACCATGTCAAAATCTGGTGTCAACATACGCCCCCTATTTTTTGGCAAAGCTTGTGTGCCGAAAAATAACTCGCATATAGCTTGTTCTAAGGATGATGTCAACACTCCATCAGCCATTTGGCATGTTCTTAGGACGATAAGTATATATCGTCCATTGCTTGTTTGAACCTCTTGATGCAAACTTGGGTGAAGACTCCTCAGCTTCTATAACAATCCAGTGATAAGGTTCCATAGATCAAAACCATCCTCCAAACCATATTGTTCACCCTTTCGCTAGGATTTTGCAGATAATCAAGAATGAACTTCCTCCAATCCTTACTTCGCCTGCATAAAAGTTTCATTAGTGGCTGAAGCAGTGGGCTTCGGTTCGGCCTTACCTATGTTGACAAGACCTAGCATCGGCTATTGATATAAATACAATACACCATGGTTAACATAGTAGCCGGATTCTTGCTGTGCCAACTCTTTTGAATTTTCATGTCTAGATATATGAACAATTTTAAAGCAACCCAAGGTAAATCTTGCATCTAGTCATACCAACAGATAACCTATAAGTGATTCATCAAAACATTGATAACGCTTGGATATTTGTTGCACTACTAACAACGAATCACCGGAAGCCTCAATATGTATAGCACCTATAGCAAGGCAAAGCTCCAATCCAAATAACAATGCATATTCAGCTTTGATCATTGTGCAAAAATATTTTAAGCAGTATGAGGCTTCAAAAAATAGCCCCATATGGAGATAAATAAACAACACCAACACCTTGGCCATTGCCACAAATTTAACCGTCGAAAATAATCTCCACAGTACTAGAAAAACAAGGGCAATATCAATAAACATGCACCTCGTTTTGGCCTCCAATTGAACTAAGGACGATGTTAGGATACTACATCAGCCATGCTTTGACATATTCTTAGGGCGATAGATAAATATCGGCCATTAACATAAGGTCCATGTAGAATTCATTCACCAAATCACATATAGCCGAAATAAACAAATGAAATAGCAATCAAATATTTCGGCCCTTTGGATTAGCAAGAAAAAATGTAGCTAATAAAATGTATAGAGATTTGGTAATACCCACTCATGATGCAGAAAATTATGTCGCTTCCATGGGTCAAAATAAATCAAGGGAGGGTAATTGATCATACCTGATGATGAATTCCGTGGCAAAGGTATCAATGGTATGGTTGAAGAATATGGATGATGTGCTAACTGAAGATTTTAATGTTATGATGCACACCTTCGGCTTAATTGTTTGTTGCTTTCATTCCATTCCTTCTTCACTTTTACTGTACTTGTTGCAATAGAAACATGCACATCACTTTTGTTTTGATTGATCTTCTTGGGAACCCATGCCATGTTCTTCTTTCTCAGCTCTTGTGCACTAAGATTTTGTAATTCCTTCTTTTGCCAATACGATAAGTCGAGTGGGCATCTTGGCTGCGATTCTGTTTTGACCAATGGCAATTCTTTTTTGGCCTTGTGCACTCTCAACTTCTTTTCTTCGGATTTGGCACTTTGACTCTCAACAATTTATCGCTTCATTTCATTGCCTTTAGCCAATGTCAACATTTTAATTGGCTCTTTTTCATTTGAGATCGATTGTGAAGTAGCACTCTTACGACCATCTCTTTTAACACGGTACTTTTTTGACCACCTCTTTCTTCTTCTTTGAGCTCCGGACCGATTCCTTGTGATTGAAATGGTCTTTAACATATGATTGTTCAAATGTTGATCTTCTCGGAGATGCATAATATTGGTGAGATGGTCTAAAATAAGATGGAGAGTGTGCCCTTGTATCATACCTGTCCCATGATGGATATGGATCTACATGAGCATAGGGATGCATCCACGACCTTGGCATTGGCGGCCCATAATAAGGATATGAATATGTTGCATTAAAATGCTCACTTTGCCAATACCGATCCTCATATTTGCGCCTTGGGGGTGATCTTGGTTTCTTTGCATGATTTGGACGATAAGCATTCTTATCTTCACTCTTCTTTTGATATTTATCCAATAGTTCAGCGAAGGTGATTTTTGATCTGTTACACTTGCGCTTATTTTGTCCTTTGTTTTCTTTTGGTTTGCTTTCATCAATCACTGGATTTTCTTGCTGCCCCCCAGTACTTGGCGTCCCCATTATAGCTTCGATGGAATTCTCACCCTCAAGATTGTGTTCATTATGCTCTTCAACAACTTCTTTACTTGAAATCTTGATCCCATCACCTGCAACTTTTACCTTCTCTTTAAATGGATCGGCTTGAAGTAGCCGATGCAAAAACTTTTTGCCATCAGGACCAATCGGAATAGACTGGTCATCTCTTGGTGTTTCAACAAACTTTAATCGTCCTTTTTCAATGGCTGATTCAACTATTTGACGAAACATGTTGCAATCCTCAAAATCATGCTTGAATGAATCATGCAACTTACAATACATTCGTCCTTGGATTGATGGCTTGACGTGGTGATCAATAATTGTAATGTAATTATTTTTAAGCAATAACTCAAAGATTTGATCACACATGTTTGAATCGAAGGTATAGTTTTTATTGTTTAGCCGGTCTTGCTGTGAGAATGGTTTTGGAGGTAAGAAAATGAATGGTTCAGGTTTGGAATCTCCCCATTCGTCCGTGCAATGTGTTTTGCACTCTATATCCGATGTCTTTTGATAAGATATCATAATAGCATCGGTTTTCTCAAAAGAATTTAACCTTGGATTTAAATTTATGAAACAAAAATAGTTAGAGCATACATGTCTCAATGGAGACCAAATGCAAGCCAAGTAATTAATAAGCAAAGCTACCCAATTAGATATGAACTTTTGATAAAGCAATAGGGAAAGCCTTGGCTGCAACAATAAGTCACTATCGGTCTTTACAAATGGTGCAGTGGATTGACCTATATTCTCAATAACAACTTTAGTGCTAACAAGTAAATTACCTTTCTTCATTGGGCTTTCAAAATTACTTATGAGGATTTTTCTAATAGATGCATCAACTATGAAGTTGCGACCAAATCTGAAAATAGGAAAATTACTTGCTAGGCATACCTCTTCAAATAGATCGGGAGAGCATGATGGTGGTGTGACTTGAACAATATCTTGATCCATCTTTGGATAGCTCCACAACGCCTTATCATCATCTTTTTCTTGATTCCGAGCACCATTATTTTCTTGATTCCGTGCATCATTACTTTGAAGATCCTTGTCAGCCGAACTTTGTTCGGCTACTTGCTCTTGTCTTTGAGGCTTGTCAATTTCTATGGCACGAAACTCATAGGGCAGGAAGTAGGTTCCATTAACTTAATAAAACTCAAACACGGTTGTTTTCCTATGCTTTCCATTCCCTTTCTCAATGATGCTTGCATCTTTGGATTTGCTGGATTGGAAATATATACTACTTGATTCTTCTTTTTCAACTGAAGCACTTTTAGTTTCTGAATCATCATTCTTTTCATCAGTTATATAAATTGGTAAGGATTCTTTTCTTTGAGCCAATTCCCTATCAATTCTCTCTTGGCCAAGTACTTAGACCCTATCGTGCAAAGCTTTAACTCCCCTCTCAATTTCAGCCCGCTCTAGATTAGTTTGCCCCCCAATGCTTTTTGGATCTTTCGGCAGTGAACTGCTAGTGTTGCCAAAATTTTGCAATTGTGGAGGGTGTGTATATTATGTTGCGGTACGAGGTGGAGGTGTATGCACTGTTGTATAACCATATGTTCTTTCGCCAATTCTATCAATCAACGAAGTTTCATCTTCTTGCAAAACTCTAGCCTTGATTGTAGCATAATCAGGAAACAACCCCTTTTCGTATTGTTCAAGGCAAAGAGCATTAATCCTCTTGTTTTGTGCCAAGCTCTTTTTTAACGCAGCCACAACCCCTTCTGGAAGGGATTTGTCCATAATACTTTCAAATTCTTTCAGCAATGATTCATGAGTGTTGCTGAAATCCTCGAATTGCGTAGAGTATGCACTATATGCTATAGTATTAGATGAAGGTACATGTGTTCCTGCAAATTTTTCACTTATTCGGCTATGACCATGAAGGTGCGGGACCGAATTATGAACATCTACAGTTGCATATGGTGCTGAAAAATTATTAACATGAGGTGTAGCATATGATGGTTGAGAGTAACTGGCTGAATAGCTAGTAGTAGCATGGCCAATTCTCCCATCCATCGGTAAGGTTGGATTCACATATTGCAAATTAGTTGCCGATGAATAAAAGGGTGAAACACTTTCTTATATGCTATTGGAAATTTTAACATGAGGTGTTTCAAATTGATTACCTAAACCCATCATGTTGTTCATCGACATATATATAGTGGGGTTGCCGATGCAAGAGAGTTAGGATACATATGTTGTATGTTGCTAAAATCATAAGAATTTTGAGCCATGAAGATTATTTTGCATTGGCACTTGCATGTAATTAGATGCATGATTGATGAAATTAGGGGTAGCCGATACTTTATGCTCATTAAGCGATCCAGCAACAACATATGAATTATTTGCATCTACAATGGGGAATTGGATATTCATATTACCTTTGTGGATCAGAACTCTTTGATGACGATCTCTTCGTAGTAAGAACGGGCCGGAGACCGTTCGAAGCTTCGTCCCCAGCGGAGTCGCTGAAAAGTGTGTTCGCACACAAACACATCACCGTGTACCCTTGACGCCGGGGGTGATGCACCGTAGCTCACGTCGA
Organism: Triticum dicoccoides; assembly: GCF_002162155.2. Taxonomy (NCBI): domain Eukaryota; kingdom Viridiplantae; phylum Streptophyta; class Magnoliopsida; order Poales; family Poaceae; genus Triticum; species Triticum dicoccoides. The sequence continues at coordinate 281,660,847 of NC_041391.1, forward strand.
AGGAGACCCGCCGGAAGCGCGGTACGCAGGCAATCCGGCGGGTGCTTTTGAGGGCCCAAAACCCCACACGCCCGGGAGGGACCCCATCAGGGCGCGCGGCGGTTATGGGCTGCCCTAGGTCGACCTGATCGCCCCTAGGGCCTCGAGGTTCGCTGCCCTGCAACAAGAAGAATGAACGAAGAACGAGGAAGAAGAAGAACTAGGGTTAAGGAGAAAAGATAAAAAGATAAAAAGTGGTAGATTGATTGATTGATTGTGTGTTGTTCAATCGGCCATCACCCTTAGGTATATAAGAGGCGGCTGGACTTCCCATGCAAGGAAAAGGCTTGGATTCACGTCCAAAACCCTAGTCAAATTCGGATTGGTTTTGTCCGAACTTTCCAAAACTGTTCGGTTTAAACTGGTTGCACCTTGCGGGTCTTTTTTGTGGTGGTAAACGACCTCGGATGGAAATGAGTCCAAAAGCAAACTTAACTATTTTGAGCAGATGAACGACTTTCATGTTGAACGTTTTTTGATCAGAGGTCATATTGAGGGTTAAATAGCTCATGAAAACATCTGTTTGCTCACACTACCCATCAGACATGGCGTCTGGTGGGGCGCGCCATATTTCGCCTCCTGACAGGGCTGCATTCCGATAGCTCTAACTTTTGCATACGAACTCGTATAGGGATGATTTTTATATCAAAATCAATCGTTTTGATGAGACGAAGACAATTCGCGCAGATCATTTTTCCATACAATGTTGTCCTGAGGTCGTAGTAAGACGAATAGTGTTCTGAATACAAAATCTCAGTACTTTAAACTCCAGCCTCGTTCCCAACGTTTCATGCAACTGATTCCAAACTTTGAGGTAAATTTTGTTCCTCTATCTGACACAATAATCCTCGGAACTCCATGCAGACATATGATCTTGGTCATGTATATCTTGGCTAACTTAGCGCTGGTATAGGTGGTCTTCACTTGAATGAAATGTGCTACCTTGGTCAAACGATCAACCACTACTCAAATAGAATCATAACCTGAATGATTCCTGGGTAATCCTATGATAAAAACCATCCCAAGTTTTTCCCCTTTCCACTCGGGTATCAGCAAAGGTTGAAGTAACCCTGCCGGCTTCTGATGTTCTGCCTTTACTCGCTGACAAACATCGCATACTGCTACGTACTCGGCAATATCCTTCTTCATATCTGTCCACCAGAAACTTTCCTTCAAATCCAGATACATCTTGGTGTTGCCTGGGTGAATCAAGTACGGTGAATCATGGGCCTCCTAAAGAATTAACTTCCTGACCTCTGGGTCATTGGGCACATATATACGATCCTCAAACCATAAAGTTTCGTGCTCATACTCACGAAAACCTTTAGCCTTTCTGTTACTCATTTGTTCCTTTATCTCTGCAACTTCCTTGTTCATCTTTTGGGCTTCTTGAATTCTTTCGGTCAAGGTGGATTGAATATCCAAGGCAGCAAAAAATCCCCTCGGTACTATCTCCAGTCGGAGGTCTCTGAGATTGTCGGCTAACTCATGTGGTAATCCTCCAGCATGAGGGTGTTCACATCGCAGTTACGGCTCAAGGCAGCTGCTACAACATTTGCCTTCCCTGGGTGGCAATGCAATCACATGTCATAGTCCTTGATTATCTCAAGCCATCTCCTCTGCCTGAGGCTCAACTCCTTCTACGTGAAAAATATATTTCAAACTCTTATGATCCGTGTAAACATCACAACTGTTTCCGACAAGCAAATGTCTCCAGGTCTTGAGTGTGTGCACTACAGCAGCTAAAGCCAAATCGTGTGTGGCATAATTCATCTCATGAGGTCATAGCTATCTTGAGGTATAAGCTACAACTTTTCCTTCCTGCATGAGCACTCCTCCAAGTCCTTGATGAGAAGCATCAAAATATACCTGGTAATCCTTGTGTATGTCTGGCAAAATTAGCACTGGGGTTGTAACCAAACGTTTCTTCAACTCCTGAAAACTGGCTTGACAATCCTCGGTCCAGATGTAATTGGTTTCTTTCTTCAATAGCTCAGTCATGGATTTAGCAATCTTAGAGAAATTCTCAATAAATCTCCAATAATATCCTGCCCCGAGAAAACTGCGGATCTCCTTGACTGAGGTGGGGGGCTGCCATTTGGTGACCGATTCAACCTTTGTGGGGTCGACTGCTATTCCTTCTCTTGAAATAACATTTCCGAGGAATCCGACTTCCTTCAACGAAAATTCACATTTGCTAAACTTGGCATATAACTAATGTTCATGGAGTTTCTCCAGAACTAGACGCAAATGTTCCTTGTGCTCTTCCTTGCTCTTGGAGAAAACCAATATGTCATCGATGATCGCCACGACAAACTTGTCCAGATATTCCATAAATACCTTGTTCATCATGCTCATAAAATACGCAGGGGCGTTAGTCAATCTGAATGACATGACTGTATACTCATATAAACCATACCTTGTGGTGAAGGTTGTTTTAGGTATATCTTGTTCATGAATCTTCAACTGATGATACCCTGATCGAAGATCGATCTTGGAGAATACTTTGGCTCCGACTAGCTGATCACATAAATCATTAATCATCGACAGATGGTACTTGTTACTGATGGTTACATCATTTAATGAACGATAATCCACAACCATTCTCAGAGTTCCATCCTTCTTCTCTACCAAAAGGACTAGGGCTCCCCAAGGTGACGAGCTTGGACGAATATATCCCTTCTCCAATAGCTCATTAATTTGCTTCTTGATCTCTTCCAAATCGTTCGGGGGCATCCGATAAGGTCTCTTGGATATTGGGGCTGTGCCGGGCAATAAGTCAATCAAAAACCCAATGTCTCTATCCGGTGGCATTCCTAGTAATTCCTCCGTAAAACATCAGGAAAATCTTGCACTACGAGCACTTCCTCCTGAACAACTCCTGTGAGGGAATTCACTTGATTCTTCATCAGTGTGCGGTTGGATACATACTTGATCCTCTTCTGCTCCGGTGTGGTGAGCAAAATTGTCTTGCGGGCACAGTCAATGTTTCCTTTAAACTTCGTCAACCAGTCCATGACTAGGATCACGTCCAATCGTTGGGATTCCAATACTATGTGGTCTGCGGAGAAATCATGATTTCCAATGCTGAGGGTTGAATGATAGCCTAAGCCTGTCGTCATCTCTCCTCCTAGGGAGGTGACCTGAAGATGGCTTCTAAGAGTTCTAGTGAGCAACCCATACTTTTCCACAACTACCCTCGATATGAATGAATGTGTTGCACGAGAATCAAACAGTACCAATACCGGACGTGAATTTAATAAAAACTTACCAACCACAGTGTCTGGCTGATCATAGACGTCCTCCATGTCTATGTGGTTCACCTGGGCACGAGGAAAAGGATTGGGCTTCTTGGTAGCTGAGTTTCTGTTGTTGTTGTCGTTTCCATTTCCACGCTTGGCGTCTAGACAATCGGTGGCATAGTGTCCTGTCTTCTAGCACTTGAAACAGGTGATATGACTCAGATTCTTCTGAGCCGAAGCAGGATGGTGTTGGTTGCCATTGCCTCCATTGATAGACTTGAAGTTGGTGTTGTTGCTGCGATTGTTCCCATTCCCTCCATGGTTGTGTCCTCCATGGTTATGTCCTCCATGGGTGTGATGGGTGTGACCTCCCGGGTATGGGGTGTAGCGAGGCTTCTGCTGAGCTCCCGAGTTGTACTTCCCTTGGCTATATTTCCATTTGCGACTATCAATCTGATGTTTCTTTCCTTCAAGGATGATGGCCATGTCTACCAGCTCCTGGTAGTTATTGAAGGTAGCCACCATCAGCTGCATTCCCAGCTCATCATTGAGTCCTTCAAGGAAATTCTCCTGCTTTGCGGCATCTGTGGCCACATGACCCGGGGCATAGTGAGCTAACTAGCTGAGCTCATCCACCAACTACCCCACAGTATGATTCCCCTGGCATAAGTTGTGGAACTCATGCTTCTTCGGACTCATGGCTCCAGCTGAGAAATTAGCAGTGCGAAAGGCCTGTTGAAACTTATGCCACGTGATGGTGGCGATGGGATAGGTGGTGGTGTAGTTCTCCCACCAAGAGGATGCGGGTTCATCTAGTTGGTGTGCGACAGAACACACCTTCTCAGCATTTGTGCATCCAGCAGTTACTAGCTCCCTTCCGATCTTGCAGAGCCAATCATCAGCAACAATCACTTGGTGCTGCTAGAGAACACCGACGGATTCAGCCTTAGGAAACGGGTCAAGTTGTCGATAGGGGGTGGTGGCAATGGATTGTTGTTGTTGTTGTTGCCTTGGTTCTGGATAAGCATATGCATCAAGGCATTCTGCTGCTGGATCAACTGGGTGAGCTCCGGCGGGAAGGTGAAACCAGGGTCACGTCTCGGAGGCATCTGGTGTTTCAGAGTGGATGAGAAATTAGAATAGAACAAGGGTCTAATGAGAAAATAGCACTACCCATATGAATGCACAATCATAATCACACCAATCATTTATTCATTCATCTCAAACAAGGTTCGATCTTGGATTACAAAATCTCACGACTAATCAAAAATAACAGCCTAACTGATCAGCGAAAAATAAAAATAAAACATGGTGGTCAACTAAATGTTCTCCTTAGATATCCTTGCGTCCTCTAGAGGTGCATCTTCTGGTGCGGCGTCCTCTGGCGGTGCATCTCCTCTTGTTGCGTCCTTTAGTGGAGCTCTCGTAATCCTTATCATTGCTCACCAGGGGTCCATCGTCTCCACTCGTAAAAAGGTCTTCTCCTTGGTCCATATTCTCCTCCAATGCGGCAACATAGATCTTTAGGTTATCGACTCTCTCCATGAAATCCTTGACTTCATCTAGATGCTCATAGTGGACTTCACGTGCTTCATCCTCCAGTTGAATTTCACGAAGCTGCAACTTATGGACCATCTTCAAGCTCCTGCGCACCTGAATCTCTAGAGTCCTAATGTGGGCCTCCAAGTCTTGGACATATGAGCAGACGGAGTCGTCATCTATGGTGTGGATGATCTCTCCATCTGAAGTCCTGCGAGAAATCATGGTGTAGACTGATCCAATGAGCTCTGCCCTGTATTCCTCCTGGATGCGTCCAAGTGCACTATGAACTGCTATGTCTCTCCCGAGGGTCCAAGTGGGAGTAGTGAACCTGATGTCAATGGGCACCAAGAAGCTTCCAAAGGTCCTCCCTGGTATGTGTACCTTAATCCTATAGCGACGGTCTCCTGGAAGTGCCATGATAGGGGTCCTGGTGATAGAAGGCAGAGAAATCTTCAATTCCTTGGTGATCTGGACCAGCTTCTTGCCGAAAAGCATCGTCTCATCTGGCTGGCAAAACTCCGGGAGCAGAACTGGGATGAACTTGACGGCCATCTAGAATGTTGAAATCGAAGGGAAGTCAGAAATGAACAGGGGAGAACTATGGAATAATAAAGACATAAAATAAAATAGTTTCTTCCTATGGCTTTCCGATCCTAGGGGTTACGTCCTATGGTCAGCGTGTACTCTGATACCATCTCTGTAGCGTCCCGACCCGAAATCGGCCAAGTCTCTGTGTATCTGTACCATCCCAAGATCATGCTGGCACACATAGTACATTGATGAAAAATTCAAAGTTCAAACACACCTGATTTATTACACGATTCTCATATAGAGTGTTTATTACAATAGAATAAATTTGGTCGAAGGCCAACTCATGAGAAAAACTAAATGTTGCGGAAGCGTAGACGATAAGCGAGTCCATCCGACTCCATAGGGCAATCACCGAGCATAGATCGGAGCCTCACTCCTGGTCGGAAAAATCCTATGCAACATGAGACGTTGTAGCCGTGTAGGTCAGCATTTTGAATATGCTGGCAAGTCATAGAGAGAACAATAATAATGCTAACACTATATACAACTTGGTTGTTGGGCTATAAGTTTAAGTTTTTGTGAAAAAAGCCAATTTTTCTATACAACAAAAAGGACTTGCTTGCAATTACTACAAAATATTGGTTATTATTGAGATGGTTCCGCCAATCAATGTCGTATACCCGAAATCATTAATAACCCATCAGTTAATTAATTATGTTCGGTGTTGAGATTTCCGAAATACTCCAATTCCAGAGGCTCGGTTGTCCGTAACTGGGGACACGGCTAATCGATTAGGTTTCTACTCTGCAGAGTCTTGTGCACTTTACCCGCAAGAATCATTCCCTCCTTTATGTCCTCGCACTGCCTAGTGTTTGAAGACGGGATGAACGAAACAGGGTCTTCCGTAGATTTTCTCTGGGCCACTACCGGTGCCTATCCAATCCTACCGTTCTTCTACATCTCGTAGCACCGTCCGGCCAGAGTCATGCCTGGGGTCGACCAAGCCAGAGCCCATAATGGCTTGCGGATGCACAGGTAAGCTTCCGGTCAAGGTGTATCCATCCATCTCTTCGTGGTTGGGTGAAGCTTTCTGCAAGATCTCATGGCACTTCTCCATGCATCTAGGCCATCCGCTGGTTGCTCCAGGGTGCCCATCAACCGTCCTCCACCCAGTAGGGAATTTAAAGTCCATCTTGAGCATGAAGTCATGGGGTTGTCAACATCTTGACTCTCTCCCTTATGAATCGCTCAACCAAGCCTATCTATGAGCATAGCAAAGTAAACTACATCATCCCGGGAAATGGTAACAAAGGGATTTTGGGTCAACCTACCACATGATACTACTCAAGACTTATTCAATTTCTCCTACTTCATGCATGGTGGGGAGGAAAATACTACTAATGCAATAAAACATAGGAATTAAAACTCATGATCAAGACTTGTCTGGCTGACAGTCTTCGAACGCTAGTGACTCGTGATAGCAAGCTTTGCACTTCGGGATGCGAAGCAAACAATAAACACATAAGCCTACAACTATACCAACATAGTAACATAACAACAAGCTATCATACTTCACACATAGACAATCAACCAAAACCAAAGAAAACCAATTGAACTCAAAATAGGCTTCCTTTACTCCAAGCCAACAACAAGCAATAATAGTTTTATCATACAAATTTTTTTCTTAACAGAACCAAAACAAAAGTTTTGTTAACTAACAGAAAGGAAAACATAAACTTAAAAACATTTTTTTGAAAACTCAGAATAAACTCCAATTTGAATTCAAAAACTTTTGGCATTATTTTCTTCTGACTTTATTGGAGTGTCATGTTATCTCCTCACATACTTTTTGAACAAAGTATTTGTTAGGTATTTTTGGAATAAACTTCAAATGCCAATTTGAATCCAAATTCAAATAAAACTCAAACGCCTCTGAATTTTCCAAATTCCACTCAATCCAAAAAAATGCATAGATGCTTAGCTAATAATTGTAAAACGGTCCCAATTGAAAATTTGGGATGTTACAAATCTACCCACCTTTAGATGAATCTCGCCCTCGAGATTCAAGTATGTTCCTTTATAAGATGGTTTAGGGAAAAGCATGGTATTTACCTCTTGAGTTGGAGCATAAATCTTACTGGGCAATTAATGAGCTTAATTATGCTTGCAAACTTGCAGGTGAAAAGAGGTTATTTGATCTCCAGATGAGTGGAGACCGCAAGCTTATGAAAATGCCATGTTATTTAAAGAGAAAGTTAAAAGATGGCATAAAAATCAGAAATGAGAATTTAATATCGGTGATAAAGTTCTTTTGTACAATTGCTTTTTACTCATTTTGCAGGCTATCAAGATCAATAATGCCGAACGAAACAATCAGAAGGTGGTTAATGGGCAAAGAATTAAACATTATATTGAACGTACCCCCATTAACATTGAAACCAACATTATTCAAGTAATTACACGAGAGGACTATTTAGAAGAGACCTCTTGGGACGCTCTAGATTCATGAAAAAGGAATTGGTAGAAACGGTAAGTAAACTGACTCCAAAAATTCTGTATTTTTTTTCAATTTTCAAATATTATAAAAATTAGGAAAATAAGAAACAGCCAGAAGGTTCACGAGGGATCCACAAGGCAGGGGCGCCCCCTGGTTCCTTGTGGGGCCCTCACGCACCTTCCCGACTCTGTATTCCTCCCGTATACTTCTTCTATAAGACAAAAATTCATTATATATACTCTTCGCCATTTTGACATCCATATCGCAAGTTTCTCCTCTGTTCTTGTTTTGGGCTATTTTTTTGTTAGGAATTCTAGGTTTTTGAGGTCGTCATGGGTCCTCGAAGGTTCTGCACCAAGCACCGTATCATCCGACCATCTCTGGGTCAACGTCTTTTCAATTAAGGTTACTATGAGTGGTCGTCTGGTGAGGAGGACGCTACCGAGCATGAGGAGATCATGAAGGACACTGACAGTGAGATCAAAGGAGATGGAGACAATGGCTCAGTGCCCCCCCCCCTCAAGGCTTTGGAAGAGAGAGACACTTTTTACGCTCTTTATCCTGATCTTTCTTTGTCTCATATTAATGCATTAAAGGTCGCTGATGCAATTTGGGCTCAAAACACGGTGCTCACTCAAGAAGTTATTGCCTTAGAGGTGAAGAATCAGGCCCCTTGAAAGATCATCAAAAAGATGAATTCCTCACCATCTTGGAAAATGCAGGACAAGCCCACCACTTCATCACCACCATCACCAAAGAAGTAAACATGAGTACACGGGTATGTCCACCACCCTTAGCTTGTTCCAAGCTTTGGGAAGTGCCCCGGTATCGTATCACCATCACTTCTATCATCATTATCTATCTTAGTTCGATCCTTAGTTATTTCATTATTTAGAAGAATAAAGTCTTAGTACGAAGTAGTTTTCCAGTGCTTGTTTCATGATCGTCCTATCTATGTAATCATGTGTGCAAGTTATATAATAAAGAGTAGTATGAGTATCATTGCTTACTTCCTTGTTTCAATCTTAGCAATAATAATAATAGCTCATATACTAATCCTGCGGGGAGTAACGACTTCACATTTAAGAAGTATAATTGGTAAAATTTGTTGGAAGTTAACAAACATCGCATTGGTCATTGATACAACTCATGAAAGAATAAGACAGGAAGAGCGATTTCACATATAAATATCTATCTTTAACATCTTCTATGATTGTGAGCCCCCGTTAATTATTTGCAGGCTTGATCAAGTAGTTGATGTTGGACAAGGGAGACAATGTAATGTTATGTTTTCATGGATCCTCTAACATGTGGTGCTTGCTCATAATCTTTTGCTAGCAAAAATTTCGTAATAAGTAGAGATACTACTTGTGCACCAAAAAAAACTTAAACCCAGCTTATGGTCATGAGAGTCCACCATATCTACCTATGGATTAAATAAGATCCTTCAAGTAAGTTGTCATCGGTGCAAAGCAATAAAAATTGCTCCTAAATATGTATGATATTTTATTGTAAGGGAAAATAAGCTTTATATGAACTCATGATGGTAACGATATAAAAGTGACGGACTACTCAATAAAGCTTGTTATCATAAGGGGCAGTATTAAGTGATGTTCCTTTGCACTAAGAACTTGCACATCCAAATGAAAATCACATGACAACCTCTCCTTCCCTCTACGAAGGGCCTATCTTATAATGTTTGGCCTTTACTTTTATGCAAGAGTCGAAAATATTCGTTCTTATTCCTACCTCAATACTTATTCACTTGGCAAGCATCATTGGTGGGGAATGATCCAAGCACATATGAAAGTGCTAGTTATCGACTACAGGGGTGAATAGGTGATTTTTATGAAAGTCTTCAAAATACGAGGTCTTTGGAGACAAACTGTTGAAATGAACCTATATGATATGCAGCGGAAGATGAACTACACTAGACAAGCCATAGTCAAGTGAGCAGTATATTGAAATTACGAACACTAACAACAACTAGGTAGTATTGATCAGAATGGAAGACAGTATGAAGCCAAACAGATAATAGTCTTCACACAGTGAAGTCAAATAGATCAGGCAAGCAAGCAATGACTTCACGAAGACAAACTGAAATATAAAGGAAGTAGGGGATGGAACCAGTTGCTTGGTGAAGACAAGGATTTGGTAGACCAGTTCCAGTTGCTATGACAACTGTATGTCTAGTAAGGGAGGCTGAGATTAAACTCAAAAGATTGTGTCTTCACCTTATTCCCCTTGAGCTAAGGACACCTAGTCCTCGCCAAATCACTCTGATAAGTCTTCAAGGTAGACTTCCAAACCTTCACAGACTCCGTTCAATGGCAATCCACAATGACTCTTGGATCCTCAGAACATGACGCCTAACCGACTGGAGGATGCACATTCCTCAAGTGTAACAAGTCTTCAGGTCACGCGGACAGAAAGACTTCAGTAATGCCTAACACTCTTTGGCTCTGGGTGTTTTGGGCTTTGTCCTCGCAAGGATCTCTCTCTCTCTCTCTCAAAGGCTTCGGAGGTGGGTTGCTCTCAAACGACAAAAGCCTTGCACTAAATCTGAGCAGCCACCAATTTATGGTGTAGGGGGCGAGCTATTTATAGCCATGAGGCAACCCGACATGATATGTTCGAAATGACCCTGGGTCACTTAGGAACCAAGACATGTCCAACTGTCAGATTTCAAACACGCGCGGCAGCTTGGCTTGGGCTACAAGCAAATCTGACTCATCCAACTCTGGATAAGATTTGCTCTCAATGTCTTCGCTCGAAGACATAGGATTTTGGTTGAGCATCACTTCCGTCATCTGACTTTGTTCACTTGGACCCCACTTAATAGTATAGTGGTTCCTATGACTCAAGAAATAAGAAAAGGAAACTACGAAACAAACTATGTCTTTGCACTCCATAGTCTTCAAGTGAATGTGTTCATAGGTCATTATCTTCAACGTGAATGTATTCATGAACCACCATTGTCTTCAGTGTCTTCACACATTTTTAGGGGTCATCTCTGGTAAGTAAACCGAATCAATGAGGGACTACTACTTGTGTTATCCTACAATTCTCACAAACACATTAGTCCCTCAACCATGTTTGTCGTCAATACTCCAAAACCAACTAGGGTGGCACTAGATGCACTTACAATCTCCCCCTTTTTGGTGACTGATGATAAACTGGTTGAAGTTTTCAATGGGGATAAAAGTATGTGAAAGTTAAAGTACAAGGGCATTGTCTTCATAAGTTGAAAAAGGCTCCCCCGGAAGATGTGCATATAACTGTTTTACTTTTGAACGCAAATACACATGGCAGGTTTTGCTTTGTGGAGATCCTCTTCAACACATGAAGACAATTCATCGTGCATACATAAGAATAATGAAGACAATGACATGCACAATGAGAAATGGGCGTCTACAAAATGACTTCATGCAAAATTTATCATCGCATTATAAGGTAGCAGGAAAAAGTAGCAGACGACCATCAAGTTTAAGTGTTACAACTAAAAAACCAAATAGTTTCAAGAACGAGAGTTGTAAGAACTTAGCAAAAATAAGCACCCGACCCATATGGATCGTCTTGAAGACTATCAACTCATATGCTTCTCCCCCTTTTGTCAGTAAGGACCAAAAAGGTTTGAAGACATAGAGTGTCTACTCGTTCCCAGGCAGTGAAGATGTTGGGGCAGTAGGGTCGACGTTGGAGTTTGGCGGTGCACAGGGGCCTGACACAGAATCATGATGCAGTGAAGCCATCGCTAGTGAAGTGGCATCGTCCTCTTCATCTATGACTTGAGCAACCACAATGGGAGCCGAAGATGAATTGAGAATCTTCAAGTGAGGGAGTTGGACGCCAACTTGCAGATTGTGGAGGCCTGGAGTCAAACTTGAATCATTCTGTGAAGCCATCTTCGCGGAGATCGTCTTCAGAACAGAGCAGTGTGAGGCTCTTCCAGGACCGCCGACAGGCTTCATGCACAATGAATGAGTTCTTGGTAGCTAGGTTGCGAATGCGATTGACATCAACAAGAATACTCTGCATCTGGCACTTCAACCAGTCGTGATGCCTATCCCACTTCTGGTGAAGTGAAACAAGAAGCTCTCTGTCATTTAGGACATGAGCACGCTTCTGAGGCCTTTGAGCAATAGTACTGGTTGTTGCATCAGTGTTTGCATGATGTGGCAGACATAGTTGACCAGCAAGAGGACCATCAGGAGCAGGAGAATTGGGCACATGAACTCCTTCAATTGGTTGCGTGAAGCTTTGAAATGCAGCATTGTCTTCGTGAACTGGCTCATTAGCAGGCTCAGGGTATATGGCTTCATGTGACATATCGGCTTCAGGCAAGAATATTACATGATTGCATGCTAAAGGTTGATAGTTGATTGTAGAGTGAAGCTTGATCAGCCGCATAACCCATGGAGCATAAAACTTGAGGCCAAAAAGATCGATGCCTGAAGCTGCCAACTGTCTGATGAAGAAATCTTGAGTGTTAAAGCTAATGTCATTGATGATGTAGAAGACCAATGTCTTCATGGCACCTTCAAGCTTGGCATTTGGAGAATGTCCCTTGATAGGCCACAGAGTACGCCTCAGAATATGATAAACTATGCGGGGTAGGTACTCGGGGTCATTGACAAAGAACTCCTTGAGATATTCAACATCAATTGGCAATGGCTTCATCATACTGAGCATCTGACTCATGTTAGGCTCAGGCATCTAGAAAATGCTCTGTAGTTCCTATTCATATAGCTCACAACCTGGTTCATATAGATCACCAGGAGTGGGCAGGGAAGCTAGCTCAATGATGTCCTGAGCTTTGGCTTCATGATGGACGTCTCCTCTCATCCACTCAAGGATCCATGTCTTCGGATCCCTGTTGTAGCCTCTAATGTGAAGAGTAGCATAGAACTACAAGAGAAGCTCTTCATTCCAGTGCTCCTTGTCAGTGAAAAATTGGAGTAGTCCGACTTCTCAGAAGCAATCAAGAGCCTCTTCAAGGCATGGCAGCCCAGCAATGGCATCGCAGTCAAGACGCTTGTGAGGAAAACTCCTGTCTTGATTGTAGAGTATGCACGCGTAATAGCTCCTTTCTTGATGGCTCCAAAACCTATCAGATGAAATATTTGGTTTTGAAGGGGTTCTTGGCACTGTCGAAGAAGGTATTGTGCTCTCTGAAGCTTAGCACATTGAAAGCGCCCTGAGTAGTTACAGCACCGGGAAGCCTTGGCAACCTGGACTTTGGCTTCTGCGTTTCAGGCCTTTGCTCCACATGATAGTCTTATTGTGGACCTGGAGCGGTGGGTGGAATCAAAATAGGAGACCTAACAGTAACAAGCTGACCACGGTTGTACGCGCGTTCCCTAGTATGAGGCACAAGGTGAGGAACGGCTACATTCAAAGTGGTTGGCTGCGCATTTTCTTCTGTGGAAGCATTAGCTTCAGGCTCCACATTATCTTCAGCCATGACAACATCGTTGACTTCAGTAGTGATGGTGGTGGCAGCTGCATTGGCTTTAACTTGACTTGTATCATGAACAGGGGGTCAGGCACAATCACTTCTTCTTCATGTACAACTGGATCGTTGGTAGGGGAATAACTTCACGTTCTTCTTCTCTTTCTTCATCGGCTAATGCAGCCGGAATGTCTTCAGCCGCTTTGGCTTCAGATTCTTGTGCAGTCACTGAAGGGATGACTCAGGAAACACTTGACGTGCTACTGAGCTTGTGTGTTGCACATCCTCTTCAGGAATGCTTGACATGGAGACCTGGGGCCTAGGGCCTCTGCGAAGCCTTCAGAAGGAGGGTGACATTGGTGAAGGAGTGGTCTTCTCCATGTCCTCGGGTGTTGCTTGTGGGGTCTCAAGCACAGGAGTGGTGACATGAGCTGGTGGTGTGCGGGGGAATCACTCATGCAAGGTGGAGTTGGGGTGTCGCTCTTCCTAGAATTCATCTTGAGCGATTGTCGTCATGGGACCGCCAATGCTTAATTCAGTTCACTGCTCGTTGGAGCAGGCGATGATACCAGGTTGGGATCGATCTGAGGAAGGACTTCATCATCTTCAACATGGTCATCATGACCAATGTCTTTAGCTGCGGTGGAGTCGACAACTGGGATCTCTTCAGACTCAGAGCCTCTATGGAAACAGGATCATGCACAACGAGACGACGCTTGTGATTTGAGGAGGCAGGTAGTGCAATAGAAATGGGTTCAACGTTCAATGGTTCTTGGGGAGTAGTACGCTCTTTGCTTGAAGACTTTGAAGACTTTGTCTTCATCTTCTTCTGGGAGGGAGCAGCATCAGAGGTATCATGGTGCTTCCTCTTCCTGGCTTCAGCCTCAGCTTGACTAGTCTTTTTCTGCTCTGAAGCTGCTGAAGAGACCTTTGGCTTCGAGCTAGTCATACTAGCAGGGAAGATAATGCTGGGTCTTTCCTGCCTTGGGGCTTCGGGTTTGGCTTCAACAGTCTTCTTCTTTTTGGCAGCAAGCTTGGGGTCGATGCCTGGATGCCCAAGTGCCTTTCTCTTCACAGTGTCATTGTGAGCCTGGACGCATTTCTCAGCATAATACTTCATGCGCTCGCGAGAGCCTTTGGCTTCCTCACACTTCTTGTTGAACTGTGCTTTGAGGTCAATCATCATCTTCTTGAAGTTTTGAACATCAACGATGCTGAGTTTTGCCATATGCTTCTTGACCTGGGCCTTCTCATAGTCGATTTTGTTCTTCAACTTGATGATTTTCTGAGCTATAGCAAGCTCCTTGGCGATGCTGCCTTGAAATGTGACACTTTTGCCAATGGGCAGTTGGAGATCACCGATGGTAAGAGTAGGATCTTCAAACCATTCGTCAATGAAGTTGTTAAGGATATCTGCATCAAACAGAGGCAAGTCCTTGAAGATTTCAGCCTCTCACTTGCTCTTAATAAGCATTTCCAGAGCATCACCATCAAGGTCTTCATCACTTGACAGATCAATAAAATTCTCTTCATTGCGCAGAATGCTAGCTGGGGTGAGGTCATGCCCAGAAATCTTCTTGGGCTGCTTGGACTTCTTGGATATGCGGGATTGGTCCTCAGAATGCACACTGGATTGAGGAGGTGCAGATTTCAATGGCTTCACCCGTGAAGCTTTTGGAGCAATAGAGGGCTTTGAAGCTTTTGACTTCTTCTTTTGCTTTGGGGGCTCAGGATCATCCTCAGACTCTTCTTCTGTAGCAGATTGATGAAATGTGGCCCTTTGTTCAGCAAGGTGGGAGAGAAGCCCATTGAAGCTATTGAAGGGGCCAACAATATTCTGATTGGCTTCACGACTACCATCTGCTTGGAGCAACAGGACCAGGATTGAAGTTAAGTCTAAATTCCTTCTTGTTTTTAGCTGCAGAAGCCTTTGCAAATTGATAATTTTTCTCAAACAGTTCCTCATCGCGACACCATCGGATACTAGATGGGTCGGCATCTTCAGGATGAGGTCCTCGGACCATGCAAGGATAGAAGTCCTTGGCTATGGCTTCAGCCTTGGTCATGGGTTACAGCTTCTTGTAGAGGACATCGCCCCATGGACACTATATAGCATTCTTAGCAGAGTATTCTGGAGTCATGAAGCGATACAGAAACCATTGTTCTACCCGGTATCTTCGAATCCATTGGATTCTGGACTTGCACTGTGTATAGGTTTCTTCTAGGTCAGACTTGTATAGTTCATAGAGGTCTGGAGGCAGATCCAAAGCAGTATTGTTATGGCGTTGTCTGCCACCTTTCTTTGTAGATTTGTCAGACGCCATTGGATTCAAACTGAAAGGCTTCATGATTGTGTTTGGCTTTTGTCAACTGGTCAGGCAGGAACTTGCTTTAGGAGATTCAATCTGATGTTGTAAGAATTCCGCAAATGAATACAGACTATGAGAACCAAGGGATTCTCCCACGGACATGTACCTGTGGCAGCATTAGAGATGCGAGGGAAGGGGAAGAGGTCATATGCATTCTTAGAAGATTTTGAAGATAAATCAGTTTGAAGACTATGATCACATAGTGCGAAGACATTCACTTATTGAAGTGAGTTGGTTCTAGATTTGTACGAATCCATGAGTAAGTACAAGTGAGGTGTAGGATCGAAAGTATGTCTAGAGGGGGGTGATTAGACTACTTGACCAAATAAAAATGTATCCTTTTCCCAATTTTACTTCTTGGCAGATTTTAGCAACTTTGCACAAGTCAAGCAATCTTAACACAATTCAAGCAAGCATGCAAAGAGTATATGGGCAGCAGAAAGTAAAGCACGCAACTTGCAAGAATGTAAAGGGAAGGGTTTGGAGAGTGCAAACGCAATAGGAGACACGGATGTTTTTGTCGTGGTTCCGATAGGTGGTGCTATCGTACATCCATGTTGATGGAGACTTCAACCCACGAAGGGTAACGGCTGCGCGAGTCCACAGAGGGCTCCACCCACGAAGGGTCCACGAAGAAGCAACCTTGTCTATCTCACCATGGCCGTCGCCCACGAAGGACTTGCGTCACTAGGGGTAGATCTTCACAAACTAGACGATCTCCTTGCCCTTACAAACTCCTTGGTTCAACTCCACAATCTTGTCAAAGGCTCCCAAGTGACACCTAGCCAATCTAGGAGACACCACTCCAAGAAGTAACAAATTGTGTGTTGATGATGAACTCCTGGCTCTTGTGCTTCAAAAGATAGTCTCCCCAACACTCAACTCTCTCTCATAGGATTTGGATTTGGTGGAAAGAAGATTTGAGTGGAAAGCAACTTGGGGAAGGCTAGAGATCAAGATTCATATGGTAGGAATGGAATATCTTATTCTGAACACAAGTGTAGGTGGTTCTCTCTCAAAAAATATATGTTGGAAGTGTAGGCATGTTCTGATGGCTCTCTCCACGAATGAAGAGTGGGTGGAGGGGTATTTATAGCCTCCACACAAAATCTAACCGTTAGACACAACTTGCCAATCTCGATGGGACCGAATTGAGAAACTCGGTCGGACCGATTTAGCAAATCATGTGACCATTAGGATTTTCGGTGGGACCGACATGCAACTCGGTAGGACCGATATGATTAGGGTTAGGGCATAACGTAATCTTGGTGAGACCGATTACACAAACTCGGTGGGACCGATTTTGGTAATGGAAAGACAGAGGGTTGGTCAGGCAAACTCGATGGGACCGATTCGCTCATCTCGGTAAGACCGAAATGTTACAAAAAGGACACAGAGAGTTTGCATTGTAATCTCGGTGGGACCGATCGCTCATCTCGGTTTGACCGAAACGTTACGAAGGTAAACAAAGAGATTACAACCCCATCTCGGTGAGACCGAGATCCCTATCGGTGAGACCGATTTGCCTAGGGTTTGTGGTAGTGGCTATGACATCTGAACTTGGTGGCGCCGTATAGGAAGAATCGGTGGGGCCGAGTTTGACTTTTGTTTTAGGTCATAAGTGGATGTGAGAAAGTAGTTGAGGGCTTTGGAGCATATCACTAAGCATTTTGAGCAAGAAAGCCATTAAGCAACACCTCATCCGTCCTTGATAGTATTGGCTTTTCCTATAGACTCAGTGTGATCTTGGATCACTAAAATAGAAAATGTAGAGTCTTGTGCTTTGAGCTTGAGCCAATCCTTTTGTCCTTAGAATTTTGAGGGATCCACTTTTCTCATCCATGCCATGTGAATCATTGAGCTTTCCTGAAATATTTATCTTGAAGTAACATTAGCTCAATGAGATATATGTTGTTAGGAATTACCAAAACCACCCAGGGATAGTTGCACTTTCAATCTACCCCTTTTTGGTAATTGATGACAACATATAGATCAAAGCTTCGACAACTGATAATAAGATTGAAAAACATTGTCGCTTTGAGAAGTATGTGAAAAGTAAGAGCTCCCCCTAAATTTGTGCATTATTTAAAATTTGCTTTGGACTGCAAATGCACAATGAGTTAGGATCATGGGTTACTCTTCCATGTCACATACATCTTGGTGGAGCGCTCAAAATGATAATAATTAAATACATGCACTCATCACCAAGCAAAGTGAATGATCATAGAGGGATATAAAAGGATAATGTCATCCAACAAGCATTAAGGTAGCATATGATCAAACACATGATCATCCAAGTATCCACATAAGGCATAGAGTGTCAAGCAAACAAGCAAATAACAAAGTTCAACCACCAAAAAGACAAGAGAGACCAAAAGCAACACTCTCTCGCGAAGCCTATGGTCTATACATTTTTCTACCCCTTTGGCAACAAGTTACCAAAAAGTTCATAGAAAATGCATAGTGCTAAACGACTCTCAGGCTTGGTCTTCGTGTGATGGTGTAGAGATGGCTCCTTGGACGAAGACTTCTGTTGATGTAGCTGGAGCTGGTGGAGAGGGTGCTGGAGTTGGATGCACTGAAGTTGTAGCTGGTTCAGATGATGTGGCTCTGGTGTCTGGCACATGCACTGCAGCAGATCTCTGTCCTCCGGGCACTCTAGCAAAAGCATCAGTAGTTGACTTGCCCTTATTCTCCTCCACTTCCTCCTAAAGTTGTTCAACTTCAGTCTGGATCTCAGTCACTTTGACATCAAGAGCATAAAACTTTTGCTCTATGATTCTCTCCAAGCTCTCCTGGTTTTGAGTCAGGGTGGCCAAGCCCTTCTCAATCCTCAGAGTGGAGGCAATCAAGTAGCCAAGCTGATCTTGCTTGCTCTTCAGGAAAATCTGAGATGCCTCTTCAGTTATTGGCATCTTTGCAGCCTTCTCAGCCATTGCCTTCTCCTTCTTCTCTTGTGCTTGCACAGAAGATGGTTCATTTTCATCCATCACAACAGTGTTGTCCTCAAAATTAGGGTAGATGGGCAGGTGTTCCTTGTCCAAGAGATATGTGCCAGTGCCCATCTTTGAGTTTATAAGCTCCTGAATCTGTGGGGCATACCCACAACTCCTCTTTTGATCAGCAGCAGTCCTTTTGATTGTTTCCACAATCAGGCTCATGACTTTGAACTTCTGAGGCACATCAAATATATGAAGTAAGTTAATTCCATGGCCTCTGATCAGCTTGTGATCACCTGACTTGGGTAGCAAAGTGTGCCTTAAAATCTAGTTGATAGTGGGCAGTCCTGACAACAGATAATGTATAGATCCAAACTTGTGTGTCTCAAGTGCAGCATCTGGGATCTCTCTGTACATGTGAGCCATGGAGTTGTGATCTTTCGTATTCTCGGCATAGACATCCAAGTCATCCTCATTCTCCTTTGGAGCATTGATCAATTCAGACCATTCCTCAACTGTTGATTGGTACCTGGTACCCTCAGACATCCAGACTATCCTCCCATCTGGGTAGAAATGAGCTGTGGAGTAGAACTGCATAATGAGCTCATCATTCCACTTTGCTAGCTTCTGCCCAACAAAGTCTACTACTCCACAAGACTTGAAACTGTCATAGAATCCAGGATAGTGCTCTTCATTCTTCTTGATATAGTCCCAATCAACCCATCTCATGTCACAGACTATGGGCTTCTTGTCAAGCAGCACTGTCTCATAGAAATCCTGCTGTTCCTTAGTATGGAACCTGTAGTCCACAGCAGTTCTTCTCCTGACTGCATAGGGGTCAGTCAATCTCCACTGTCTCAGACCTGCATCCTTCCTGAGCTTCATGTCTTCTGCAACTGGGTGAGCATCATTATGATCTGGGATCTTGGGCTTCAGCTTTCTCAAAACAAGTGAGTCTTCATCTTCTTCTTCAGCTGCTTCAGGCACTGGGGCCTTGTTCTTCTCTGCAGCTGGAATACTCCTAGTGTTCCTCTTGGGTGCAGACTTGGGTTTTGGAGCAGCAGCCTTGGGAGCATCTTTGGGCTTAGATGGAGCAGCCCCTGATCTTATAGCATCTCCCATTAGCTTTTGAGCTTTAGGTGTTGGTGCAGCAACCTCTTCATATTCATCTTCAGAGTCTCTCCTCATAGAGGGCTTGCCAAGTACTTTGGCAGTGGTTGTTCTGACTCTCCTTTTCTTCTTGTCTTGTCCAGCAGCTTCATCTTCAGACTCAATGGTGAACTTCATGGTTTCACCAGTAGCAACCTTCCTAGGTTTGGAGGTGGGAATTCTCCTTGCAGGTGCCTTCTTCTGCATCCCTGGCTTAGTGGTGGCAGCTGTGCCATATTCTTTCTTCAGCACTTTCTTCTTTGAGGTGGCCTCATCCTCAACAGCCACATAGTCCTCATCCTCAGAATACGAGGTCTTCTTCTTTCTGGCCCTGGTGGCTGCCTTTGGCAAGTTGTTGGGTGTGCTCCTGCTACCATCATCATAGCTGCTAGAGGGACTAGTGCCCTCACTCTGAACTTGCTCCACAGACTTATTCTGACTGTCACTTTGATCTGACATGATGCAAACTCTAACAATAGACCCTGCGAATAGATATAGATGAGGTAGAGTTGATGAGCATCACAAAGTACAGAGGTCTTTGCAAAAGAATTGAGTCAAAAACTTAGTTTTAGTTTTCCACAGAAAGCATTCCGGAGCTACCGATTTGTAAACTCAGTGATATCGAAGCAGCTTTTGGAACCTAAACTAGTGAACTCAGTCAAACCGAGTCACAGTTCGGTGGCACCGAGACTGCTAGGGTTTCACAATATCCTGAACTCGGTCACACCGATTTGCAATTCTCGGTCAGACCGAGAATCACGTGTGCACTGGCCTGAGCCAAATCGGTGGGACCGATTTCTACAACTCGGTCGGTCCGAGATGAGTTCGGCGGAAACCTAACCCTAAATTTTCAATCCAAAACTAATCTACGGAGTGCTTTCGCTGGATAGGAAGATCTCAATCGTGGCAAGATACATGGCAATGCAATGTGCTAGGAATCGGAGTTAGGAATAGCACAAAGATTCAAATCCATACCCTAGTTCGGCGATGGACTTGCTACGGCGGCAACGGGGGAGTTGAATCCCGTTGACGGCGGCAGAGACCAGTGGTGGGAGGTCGCTAGCGACGAGGAGGACGATCCGGAGAACCGAGGAGGCAGCGCCGGCAGTGCGTGGGCGAAGAGGTTTGAAATTTTTTCCAAATTTTGGCCCGGGGGTATATATAGCCTGACTCTGTCGGTGTGGCCGAGTGGAACAACTCGGTGGCACCGAGATGCATAACTACAAGCAGTTAAAGCAACTCGGTGTGACCAAAAAGTTCAAATCGGTTGCACCAAGATTGAAAACCTAGATCAACTTAGTGATCTTGGTATGACCGAAATGGATGGATCGGTCGGACCGAAACACACAAAGAGGTTTTGGAAGTTTAAGTCTATGATGAATCGGGGACTCCGAGTGCTCCTCACACAGAGTGGTTCGAATCTGACTTGATCAAACTTTGTGATGTAGCATGTATAGAGTTTGAGACAAGAAAAGCATAGATAGCTAGAAAAGGTTCTTAGGCATTCTTGTCCATCCACTTGGCAAAATAAAAGAAACCAAATAATCAAAAATACAAGTGGATGTCCTCGAATGAGTAAAATATGCAACCAACATGCTCACACAATAAAATGGCAAATGAAATATGATGCAAGGCATGCACAACCATTCTAGCATCTATCAAGCAATTGGCGATGACTAGGTCATCTATATATATGAGTATATTGACTTAGGAGTCAAATGAGAACATTTGATCATAGGTCATACTCATCGTTAAGCACAAGTGGGGTTACCACTTTTACATAAAGCATTGTTGTGTTCACACCATTAGAGTTGCTTTAGCTCAATTCTTAGAGTAAGGCTCCCCCTAGATGTGAGATCCCCCCTAAGAGGGATGAACTAACCTTGGGTTTTGTCGATGATGACTTCATGTGGGTGTTGAAGATGTGGATGCTCAATGTTGATGTAGATCATTTGGAGCAATCCTTTGGAGTGAGTTGCACTTTCAATACCTACACGGGTTAGTCTCACAAGGAACACACAAGGATATCCATAGACTTAGAGTGATGCACACAAGATGATGTCCATGAAAGAATTGGGTTACCTTGTCCCTTGTCTTACCAACAAGAGGGTTTGTGTGAACTAGTGCAATATGTGGAAGTTGATTGCACTTGTCCTTGCCGAAATGATATGAGTGAAATATGTTGGCGGAATCACCCTCAAGAACTCTCTAGTTCTTCTTCTTCGGGATCCACATCATCTTGATGGGAATCCTTGGAGTTGTAGTTGTACTTGATGAAGTAGAACTTGGCGTAGTCTTGGGAATCCACCTGTCGGTGTACTAGAGTAGGGGTACCCTAGTATCCCGAACTTGTGCACGGGCAGTTGCAGCACCCCGCGGAAAGGCTTGCCGGGTGACCGCCAAGGTCCTCCGTGGTTCCTTTGGAGCCGTTCAAGAACAAAGTATTCAAGCCAACGAGACAAGGCCCCGGCAAGAGGATCTTGCCGGGAAGGCCAACCAAGGCATCTCAAGGAACTTGCCGCGACGCGCCACGTGTCCCGGCGAGGCCCGGTGAGTGACAAGCTTCCGGACGCAACAAGACAACGACCACGGCAAGGCGCTTGCCGCGGCAAACCACCACTCTGTACCCGCACTCCAGCACATCCACCAACGTGTCGCCCTGGGACTTTTCCAGGCGCGCGTGGCAAGAGGCTGTGCGGCCAGCGGTGCGCGGTGGCAAGTGACGCTGACAAGATTGCCATCGTGGCAAGCAGTGGCGTCCCTGACGGTCCCTTTTTGCACTATTTGGGCGACGTAGACGGGCATTTAATGCCTTTGTCCCCTGCCGTCAGGGTTAGGTATGATACACTGTACAGGTAGTTGTACCAACCGCAATTCCTTTTCCATTTTTACCCTTGTCTATGTTGCCACCTGTCGGAGACCCCTTTAGCATATAAAAGGAGGCCCATGCGCAACGTAGAAAGGGGGTTCGAAGGCAGAAAAACACTCACGCTCGGTCTCGTTAGCAGCTAGTGTGTACTGTAGCACTCAGCGCTCCCGAGCAAGAACTCAATACACTCAGACATGCAGCAGTAGGAGTGTTATCTCTTCGGAGAGCTCCGAAGCTGGGTAAACTGCTCGTGTGCTTCACCTCGATCCGCTCTTCGTGTGATCTCCGCCCCCCGCCGAACCAAAAGGGGCTCGGTCCGCCAGTCCCATAGGTGTTCGTGGATCAGTTTCCCCGACAAAGGAGAAGATAATGGTGTGGACCAAGCGTCGTTCGAGGAAGTTTCGCCTTACCAGGAAGCAAACGACAGAAAAGCTAAGTTGCTAAAGTTTGAGCAATCAGTTTTAAAAATTTTAAGTTATCTTCCTCGAATGACCGTGCTTTGTATGGAAAACCTGTGCGCGGAGGAACCAACTCGTAGCTAGTTGTGCCCTTACTTTGTTTCGAGGCCGCTCAACAACTTAAGTGAGCTGCGACTAGTTGCGACAAGGTTTCTTGTCGGTAGCGGCACCGCCAGCAGGCTGCTGACGTCCCGCACTCAACGCTCACGGCTAAGGTGCCTGCGCCGACAAGTTCCCTAAAAGCGTAGGGCAAAAACATACAAAGGAAGGAATCAAGTAAAGGAAATAACATAGCAATCGCTACCCGAAATAGAGTCATATTACGAGATAGCTTGTCGCAGCTCTAACAGATTGTTCTCATAACATGACCAGCAGCGACAAGAAAAAGAGAAAACGGGCGGCCTAATCTACGCGATCGCCCTCAACCCTCTTGATCCCGCTCACCTTGTCCACAGTGGGTGCGACAAGGGTCTTGAGCGCTTCCAGATCAACATCCGGCGGCAAGGTCCTGAGGACGTTGGTGAGGTTGAGGCCAGGGTTGCGGAAGGCCACCTTCACCAGCACCTTTTGAAGAGCTCCCGCGCAGATCTTGCGCGACTCGTCGGCCAGCTGCTTTGGGATCTTCTCCCGGAGTCGCTGGAGGCCGTCGCCACGCCTTTGAAGAACAAGCTAAGCTTGGCGCTGGGTTGGAGGTGCTCATCGGAGGAATACCCGAGATCCTCCATCCCCAGCTGTGCCAGCTCCCTGTCGATGGCTGCGGCAACATCCACGAGACCCTCGGTCTAGTGCTCCACATTCTCCCTAAAAGTGTTCTGGGCGGCAGCAGCACTCGCCAGCAGCGCCTCGTTGGCCTTGATCTTCTCCTTCAAGGCCACCTCCTGCTCCCTGGTGCCGTCCAGCGTCTTGGTCAAAGTAGTCAGCTTCAACTCAAGATCTGCGTTGGAGTCCTTGGCGGCGCTAAGCTCCTTGCTCCTCTCGGCGAGACGACCCTGCAGCTCGCCAAGGGTGTAGGCGTCCTTCTCGCGCTCACGCTTGAGCGCAGCAAGCTCCTCGCCGCTCACCTTGAGATCGGCCTCCAGCTGCGCCACCTTCGTCTCCAGCTCCTTCTTGGCGGCCTCAGCAGCTGCGGCAACATCCTCTGCTTCCTTGAGAGCCCCGCCGAATGTTTGCTCGCGCGCGGCAAGCTCCTCCTCGTGGCTGTCAAGGTTAACCTTCCACTGCGCCAACTCGCCTTCCTGTGCAGACAGCTTCTCGGCAGCAAGCCGCTGTTGCTCTTCAACTTCAGCCTTCTCGAGGAGGAAGGCTTTACGCTCCTCGGCGAGTTGCTCCCGCTCCTCTGCCAGGGACCGGGGAGCTTCCTGGTTGAGGCCCCGGAGCTCCTCCGCGCGATTCTTGATGTCCACTCCCGCCTTCGCGACAAGCGCTTCTCGGGATACCAGCTTGGCCTGTCGGGCGCGGTAGAGCGACAACAGCTAGCACAGCAGCTGCTCCTCCTCAGGCTCGCCGCTACTGCTGCTCGGCGCGTCGACTAGCGTCAGCCCAGCGGAGGCGAGCAACTCTTCATCAAAGATTTCTCCTTCGATCAATACTCCCTCAACACCTTCGCGGCGAGCTCAGGAGGGAAGGTTGCCTGCTCCTTTCACAGCGTCGCGAGCCACTCCAGCTCGGCCGACTTCACAACCTTCCCGGGTTTCGGAGCCATGGCGGAGGTGGTGAGAGAGATCGACGGTGTTGGTGGTGCTGGTGGCGATGGGGGGCGGAGCGCTGTTCTCTTTCAGCTTTGGGAAGAAGGGGGGAGCGGCGGTGGTTTTTGAGATTGGAATAGCAACCGGCGAGATGGGTGAACTGCCCTTGTTTCCCCTGCTTATAAAGAGGGAGGGGGCAGACGTTCCGTCTTTCCGAATAAAGAAACCACCCATGATCTCTCCCACGACGCCGCATTCGACGCTTTCCGTTCGAGGAGGGCGCGGTGGATACAGAGTGAGATACGGCGTAACCCAGGCCGCGCGTGCCCGTGCCCTGTTTTGGGCCTGGCCCAACAGCACTCGGCACCGTGTCTGGCCCAGGCCCGGGGGCTCCTATCAGTGTACTAGAGTAGGGGTACCCTAGTATCCCAAACTTGTGCACGGGCAGTTGCAGCACCCCGCGGCAAGGCTTGCCGGGTGACTGCCAAGGTCCTTCGTGGTTCCTTTGGAGCCATTCAAGAACAAAGTATTCAAGCCAAGGAGACAAGGCCCCGGCAAGAGGAGCTTGCCAGGAAGGCCAACCAAGGCATCTCAAGGAACTTGCCGTGACGCGCCACGCGTCCCGGCGAGGCCCAGTGAGCGACAAGCTTCCGGACGCAACAAGACAACAACCACGGCAAGGCGCTTGCCGCGGCAAACCACCACTCTGTACCCGCGCTCCAGCACATCCACCAACGTGTCGCCCTGAGACTTTTCCAGGCGCGCGTGGCAAGAGGCTGTGCGGCCAGCGGTGCGCGGTGGCAAGCGACGCTGACAAGATTGCCATCGTGGCAAGCGGTGGCATCCCTGACGGTCCCTTTTTGCGCTATTTGGGTGACGTAGATGGGCATTTAATGCCTTTGTCCCCTGCCGTCAGGGTTAGGTATGATACACTGTATAGGTAGTTGTACCAACCGCAATTCCTTTTCCATTTTTACCCTTGTCTACGTTGCCACCTGTCGGAGACCCCTTTAGCATATAAAAGGAGGCCCATGCGCAACGTAGAAAGGGGGTTCGAAGGCAGAAAAACACTCACGCTCGGTCTCGTTAGCAGCTAGTGTGTACTGTAGCACTCAGCGCTCCCGAGCAAGAACTCAATACACCCAGACATGCAGCAGTAGGAGTGTTATCTCTCCGAAGAGCTCCGAAGCTGGGTAAACTGCTCGTGTGCTTCGCCTCGATCCGCTCTTCGTGCGATCTCCTCCCCCCGCCGAACCGAAAGGGGCTCGGTCCGCCGGTCCCATAGGTGTCCGTGGATCAGTTTCCCCGACACCACCTGACCAAGGCCTTAGGAGCTTCTTCAAATGCATCAATCTCCTCTTGAAGCTTGTCCTTGCCTTTTTGCTTATGGTCTTGTGGTGGAAGATCATCTTGAGCTTGTGCCCCTTTGAAGGAAGTAGGATCATACTTCTCTTGTTCAGGAACAAACTTCATCTTGGGGTATTGATCTTCTTCCCACTCAACTCCATTGGCATTGAACTTTCGTTCAAAACCAACACCTTGGTTCTTCCAGTGCCTTCCTTGCTTGCATACAATTTCCTCGAATTTCTTACTCCCGACAAGGCTCTTGTAAATACCTTTCTCTATAATTCCCTTCAATAAGCTATTTTCTTGCTCAAGTGTAACTTGGCTAAGAGAATCATTAGTGGAATCAAGAGAACTACTAGAAGCAACAACATTGGATTTAGCATGATTATTGTTACTACTAGAGGAAGAATCTTTCTTGGTCTTGTTACTAGACTTGACTTGAGGCATGTAAGTAGATAAGAGTAAATTCTTCGCAATGTAAGAAGAACTTTTGTTGCGAAGATCATCATTGATTGCCTTTAAGAACTCATGATCTTGCTCAAGATTGAGCTTTTCAAAGCGTAACTTCTCATGAGTCCTTAAAAGTTCTCGATGATCTCCTAAGATAGTTTCATGAGCTAACTTAAGAGTGTTTAGTTCTTTAGTTGGGAGCTCAATCTTCTCCTTATCATTGTCATTCGTTTTATCTTGATTAGCATGATTAATTGACGTTTCATCATTATTCATTACTTTAGTTGTCAACAAGTAAATCATCATCACCTAACAAGTCATCTTCATCACTATTGATATCAACATCCTCGGGGTGTGATACCTTTGGGCCTTTAGCCATGAAGCATCTTCCAAGTCCTTCATTTGGTGAATCAAATATTTCATAGGAGTTGGTTGACACAAGTGCTAGACCGGCAACACCTTCATCTTGAGTATGTTCGGAGTCAGAGTGATAGCTTCTCTCGGAGTGATTGTCGGAGTCGGAGACGGATACCCATTCACCAACATGAGCTTGATGTCTTCGTTTTGTGTAGATCCTTGACGACTTGTCCTTCCATTCTGAATCCTTGCTTCTCCGGGATGTTCTTCGTTCATAACGATCATCTCTACTCCTTCTCTCTCTTGATGGTGATTCTTCTCTTCTACTTCTTCTTTTTGGAGAATCTTCTCTTCTTTTGTAGGGTGTCATACACTCATTGGAATAGTGTTCGGGTCTTCCACAATTGTAGCAATTACGCTCACGACTAGAAGATCTTTTGTCAGTGTATGACCTTGACTTGGAACTTCTTTCCTTGCTTCTACTCCTTTAAAACTTGTGAAGTTCTTCACCATTAGGCTCAATTCTTCATTGAAGGTTTGTTTCTCACTTGATGATGTGGGAGCTTCACATGAGGCTTTGTAAGCACCACTTGACTTGTTGTGGAGCTCCTCCTTATCCTTGAGTGACATCTCATGAGCAACAATTCTTCCAATGACTTCTGTTGGCTTGAGATCTTTGTAATTGGGCATCATTTGGATCAATGTGCACACGGTATCATATTTTCAGTCCAAAGCTCTTAGGATCTTCTTGATGATGAATTTGCCAGTCATCTCTTAACTTCCTAAGCCGGCAATCTCATTTGTGATAAGAGCAAGCCTAGAGTACATTTCAGCGACACCTTCACCATCCTTAATTTTGAACTTGTCAAGCTGACTTTGAAGCACATCCAACTTGGATTCCTTGACGGAGTCGGTACCTTCATGCATATCAAACAAAGTATCCCAAATTTCCTTTGCATTCTCAAGATGGCTTATTTTGTTGAATTCTTCGGGGCACAATCCGTTGAAGAGGATGTCACAAGCTTGAGGGTTGTATTGCAGCATCATCAACTCTTCCGTGGTAGCTTCAGAGTTCGGTTCTCTCCCATCAAAGAATTCACCTTGCAAGCCAATACACATAATAGCCCAAACGGCGGGGCTATGTCCAAGAATATGCATTTTCATCTTATGCTTCCAACTAGCAAAATTTGTACCATCAAAGTAAGGACCTCTACGGTGGTAATTTCCCTCGCTAGACGCCATACTCTTCTAGGTTGTGAA
The DNA here is from genome assembly GCF_002162155.2 of Triticum dicoccoides. Taxonomy (NCBI): domain Eukaryota; kingdom Viridiplantae; phylum Streptophyta; class Magnoliopsida; order Poales; family Poaceae; genus Triticum; species Triticum dicoccoides. The sequence goes on from NC_041391.1 coordinate 281,689,033, forward strand.
ACCAAGGCTATGACCACCAAAAGCTATGGAGATTAAGGCAAATGGAGACTAAAGATCTGATACCACTTGTAGGATCGAAAGTATGTCTAGAGGGGGGTGATTAGACTACTTGACCAAATAAAAATCTATCCTTTTCCCAATTTTAGTTCTTGGCAGATTTTAGCAACTTTGCACAAGTCAAGCAATCTTAACACAATTCAAGCAAGCATGCAAAGAGTATATGGGCAGCGGAAAGTAAAGCATGCAACTTGCAACAATGTAAAGGGAAGGATTTGGAGAGTGCAAACACAATAGGAGACACAAATGTTTTTTCCTAGTTCCGATAGGTGGTGCTATCGTACATCCATGTTGATGGAGACTTTAGCCCACGAAGGGTAACGGCTGCGCGAGTCCACGGAGGGCTCCACCCACGAAGGGTCCACAAAGAAGCAACATTGTCTATCCCACCATGGCCGCCGCCCACAAAGGACTTGCCTCACTAGGGGTAGATCTTCACGAAGTAGACGATCTCCTTGCCCTTACAAACTCCTTGGTTCAACTCCACAATCTTGTCGGAGGCTCCCAAGTGACACCTAGCCAATCTAGGAGACACCACTCTCCAAGAAGTAAGAAATGGTGTGTTGATGATGAACTCCTTGCTCTTGTGCTTCAAAACATAGTCTCCCCAACACTCAACTCTCTCTCACAGGATTTGGATTTGGTGGAAAGAAGATTTGAGTGGAAAGCAACTTGGGGAAGGCTAGAGATCAAGATTCATATGGTAGGACTGGAATATTTTGGTCTGAACACAAGTGTAGGTGGTTCTCTCTTAGAAAATATATGTTGGAAGTGTAGGCATGTTCTGATGGCTCTCTCCACGAATGAAGAGTGGGTGGAGGGGTATTTATAGCCTCCACACAAAATCTAACCGTTAGACAAAACTTGCCAATCTCGATGGGACCGAATTGAGAAACTCGGTCGGACCGATTTAGCAAATCATGTGACCGTTAGGATTTTCGGTGGGACCGACATGCAACTCGGTAGGACCGATATGATTAGGGTTAGGGCATAACATAATCTCGGTGAGACCAATTACACAAACTCGGGGGGACCGATTTTGGTAATGGAAACACAGAGGGTTGGTCAGGCAAACTCGGTGGGACCGATTCACTCATCTCGGTAAGACCGAAATGTTACAAAAAGGACACAGAGAGTTTGCATTGTAATCTCGGTGGGACCGATCGCTCATCTCAGTTTGACCGAAACGTTACGAAGGGAAACAAAGAGATTACAACCCCATCTTGGTGAGACCGAGATCCCTATCGGTGAGACCGATTTGCCTAGGGTTTGTGGTAGTGGCTATGACATCTGAACTCGGTGACGCCGGATAGGAAGAATCATTGGGGCCGAGTTTGACTTTTGTTTTAGGTCATAAGTGGATGTGAGAAAGTAGTTGAGGGCTTTGGAGCATATCACTAAGCATTTTGAGCAAGAAAGCCATTAAGCAACACCTCATCCGTCCTTGACAGTATTGGCTTTTCCTATAGACTCAATGTGATCTTGGATCACTAAAATGGAAAATGTAGAGTCTTGTGCTTTGAGCTTGAGCCAATCCTTTTGTCCTTAGCATTTTGAGGGATCCACTTTTCTCATCCATGCCATGCGAATCATTGAGCTTTCCTGAAATATTTATCTTGAAGTAGCATTAGCTCAATGAGATATATGTTGTTAGGAATTACCAAAACCACCCAGGGATAGTTGCACTTTCATGAGGAATCTAACTAGTTGTGTTGCATAAGTGAATATACTTGCAAGATATGAGATGCAGAAACAGAAAGATATAGATTTGGAAGTTTAGAAACCACTTTTGGAAGAAGTGGACAGCCTCAACGGATCAAATAAGCAGTAAAAAGTGAGTTTTATTTACCACACAAAGAACTGCTAGACGAGGCGGGAAGGAGGCCAAGCAGTCTAATCTCCCGCGCCCTAACTTGGTGGCGGAAGACACCTACGGCGGCGGCGGAGATGACGAAGTCCGCGGCCAGCATGAAGACAGCGCCGGAAATGTCGCGGAGCTAAGCGCTTCATCTCTGGCATCGACTGAGGCTAGTGGTGGAGCTAGGGTTTGAGCGAGACGGCGAGATGGGAGAAGAGATAATGACCGCGTGAGGTGAAGTATTTATAAGAATAAGGGGTTGCATGGTGCAATTACGCATGTGCCCCTGGCGATTCACATCTGGTGGACACGTGGAAAGCATGCAACTTATTGGGAGTTGAGCCATGTTCCCACGCGCGCCTGGTTTGTCGGGTGGTTGATCCGGCTTCTCTGGTATTTAGGCAAAGGAGATAAGAGCATTAAAAGTGTCTTTAAATGTGTGTCTCTGTATCTTCAGCTGACAAGGACATAGTGAAGACATTCTTCACGTGTCAACAGAAAGCATATGAAGGGACAAAGAGAATTTGAGGGATAAGCATAGACGGGGTTTAGGGTCTGATCACATTCACTTAGTTCAGAAAATAGCAAATTTCAAGACATAGCTATAAGTGAATGTTGTAGAGGACAGAACACACATACACACACACACACACACACACACATACACACACACACAGATATATATATCAATGAAGACCAAATCAACATTGCAAGGATAAACTTTGATCAACCAATGTTGAAGACAAACCAAATACGAAGATAACGCAATCATGACGCCAAATGAAAATCTTCAAGAAAGTGTGGTGGTGGCGTTACACACCGTATAGGAAATATTAGACCCATACACGATGCACAATTATCGTGGCGCTCCGAAGTCAAATTCTACATTAATGTATTCACACTTAGAGGGTAAGTCTTCAGGAATTGAAGATATATGTTACTTCGTGTGTTGCACATCTAAGTCATCAACATGCATAAGCGTTAGGATGTGTGTCCATTCAGAGGACATTCAAGGATTCTAAGATAATTAGCTCACACCACAGCTTGCAAAACCTTTTCTCATCCAAGGGCTTCGTGAAGATATCTGCCAATTGCTCTTCAGTGTTGACGTGAATGATATCAATGTCTTCCTTCATGACATGATCTCTGAGAAAGTGATGACGGATCTGGATGTGCTTTGTCTTCAAGTGCTAAACTGGATTGTTGGCAATCATGGTGGCGCTTTTATTGTCACAATAGAGTGGAACATTCTTCAAGTTGATGCCATAATCCTTCAGAGTTTGCTTCATCCAGAGAAGTTGAGCACAGCAAGATCTAGCAGCAATGTATTCAGATTTAGCAGTGGAGAGTGATACACTATTCTACTTCTTTGAAGACCAACAGACAAGAGGTCGTCCAAGAAAGTGGCATGTGCCTGATGTGGACTTGTGATCAACCTTGTCACCAGCATAATCAGCATATGTGTCCGATATCGGGTTCCGGCAAAACCCTTAAGGTTCGAACACTGGGGTGCGCACAAAGATTTCCCCCTACCGAATCATGCTCTCAGCCTCGCCGTGATCCCTAATCTTAGCTCGATGAACTCACAACACGAGAGAGACAAGATTTATACAGGTTCAGGCCACCGTTGTGGTGTAATACCCTACTCCTGTGTGTGGTGGTGGTGGATTGACTCTTGGGCTGATGAAGAACATTACAAGGGAAGAACAGCCTCCTTAGGAGAGGTGTTCTTGAGCTGGTGTGGTGTTCTGCTTGGGGGGGGGGGTTGATGGTCTGATCAGTTGCCCCTTCTACTATGGTGGCTAGCCCTATTTATAGAGGCCCTGGTCCTCTCCCCAAATATTGAGCGGGAAGGGATCCAACAACGGCCAATTCGAAAGGGGCAGCTAGTACAAGCTATCCTGACTAAAGGTGGTCTTCGCCTGCCAAAGGCGCTGGTGGTGACGCCGTCTTGGGCTCCACGGTGACCTCCATCCTGCCATCCTGCTGGTCTTGGTCTTGTTGCACCGATATGGAAACCTTTGCCTAATGCCTCGGTACTCCGCGCCTGCGCTTGCCCCCATAGCACCAAAGGGGAAACGAGGACACTGCACGCGCTGGCGCCCGCCTGGCGCACGCCTGGCGCCCGCCTGGCCTTGGTCGTCATGGCTTGCGTCACGGGAACCTCGCGAGGTACCCCTTGCCTTGATCTCTCCTCCTCCCTCGCGAGCCTGCCTGGTGGGGCCGCTCCTGCGGAGGCCTTGTGTCACCGGCCCCGTGAGGCTTGGCCCCTCGCGAGGGTCATGAGTGTTGGTCGACAAAGACGGGCCGTACTGGGCCACTGGTGGAGCCACGCCGCGGGCCGCAGGCAGGCAAGTATAGGAACCCCCACTCCCAGAACGCCGACAGTAGCCCCCGGGCCCAAGGCGCGCTCGGACTTGGCTTAGTCGTGAAGCCAAAGGGCAAGTGCGGAGCGCCGCGGGCCCCAACAACCTGTGGCCTTGGTCGACGCGTGGCGACTGATTGGACGTGGGAGTCTCCGCTTCCCCACCCTGCCTCGGCAACTGCCCGACTAACAAAAGACTGGCACGGGCAAGGCTTGCCTTCATTGGTCTCCTTCGTCTTACTCTACATCCCCTTCCTTGCTCCTTGCTTCCAAAATCTCTAGATCTGCTTCACACCTTTCCCTTCCAGCGAGCGATGGCGCCCCGCAAGGCCAAGGTTGATGCGCTGCCGGCTTGGTACGAGCCGGTCCTGGACGCGCCCAATGTCTTGGAGAAGAATATCGCCATCAAGCGCCTGCTGACGGCGGGGGAGAGCAGTGAAAGGGGGGAGACCGAACTCCGGGCTGGCTCCGCCGTGCCGGAGGCTCGGGGGAGCACTTTCTATCCCTTCTTCACGAATGCCGTCGTCGCAGGCCTGGTCCCTCCCTTCTTCGACTTCTTCTATGACGTCCTCCGCCATTACAGGTTGCATGCCCTTCATCTCCATCCCAACTCCATTCTTCTCTTGTCGATTTTCGCCTACTACTGCGAGGCTTATGTTGGGGTGATGTCATCCGTGGCCCTGCTGCGCCACTTCTTCCTCCTCCGAGCCAACGGTGACCACACCTTGGCGTGCGCCAATTTCATCGCGTACGGCAAGGCCAACGCAATCTCGAAGGCTGGGAAGAGGGCCGACGGCTTCCGGAGCAAGTGGGTCATGATGGACGCCAAGTGTGTCCACCCCTGGTTGGCGCTGCCTACGGAGATGCCCCAGCCTAACGAAGGGTGGTCCCGCATGAAGCTCGCTGACGATCGGGCGAAGTTGGTGCTGGAGAAGATGAACGCCGACCTGAAGCCAGGCAACGCGAAGGCGGAAAAACTGACGGGGGCCACGCTCCTGAGAGAGTTCTTGATGCAGCGGGTGGCTCCGCTTCAGGCGCGCTCGCACCCCTTATGGATGCTTGGGGGTACGGACGACAAGCTTCGCGTGAGTCCGGTGGCTTTGACTGATGGGGAGCTGGCCATAGCTCTCCATCTCTTGGTCGGGGACGACCAGGAGCATCCGCCGAATGCCCCCGTCCCCTTATTCCTCTGCGAGGACAGGCGCAAGTGGTGGCTGCTATGACCACCTTTGATGGGCGCGGTCTGGTGCCGGCGGCGCCCCCTGTGGTCCGAGGAGCGACGGCGCCAGTGTATGTGTCTTCGGGTGACTCCTGCAGAGGAGGAGGAGAGGAGGAAGACGAGGAGCGCGACTCGGAGGTGGCCCTTAACGGGACGGGGGAGACCTCCCCCTCGCGCTCGGCCGACATCCTCCGCACCTTACCAGACGACGATGAGGCCGATGCCGCCCCAGAGAAGGAGGATCCACCCGTGATTCCGATGAAGGGCAGGTCGGCGCTGATCTCCCGAGAGGCTGCTCCTGCCTAGACGCTGCCTGGATGAATTGTAATTGTCTTGATGACTAAGAACATAGTTTTTTAATTTTCAAGAAAGTTTATTTTTTATACTTTAGCTTGTGAATGAATTGTTATTTGATCATCAGAAGTTTTAAGATGAATAATTGCTATTATAAGAATGATCATGATGCTACCATGTTCATATTTTGTTTTATCGACACCTCTCTCTATAAACATGTGGTCATGATTATCGAGTTCGACATTCATTTGAGCCCAAGTGTGGTCTCAGCTCAGGGGAGCTGATACGTCCATTTCACATCATGTTTTCCTACTATAATTTATAATGTTTTAGATCAATCCTTCACTTTATGATGCATTTCTAATGCCTTTTCTCTCTTAATATGCAAGATACACATGTAGAGGGAAATTGCCGGCAGCTGGAGTTTTGGACCTAAAAGACCTACATCATAGATAGCTATTCTCTAGACCTCCAAATGACCTCAAATTTCATGGAGAATTGTTTTGGAATATATAAAACTTGTAAGAAAGAAGTACCAAAGAAGAGTCACCATGGGCCCACAAGGAAGGGGGCGCCTTACCCCCTAGGCGTGTCCTGGTGCCTCATGGGGCCCATAGATGCCCTCTGATGCCCATCTTCTGCTATATGAGGCCATTTTCCCTAGAAAAGAAAATAAGAGAAGAGTTTTGGTATGAGGCAACACCTTCTCGAGGCGGAGCCAGGGCAGGAGCACTTTTGCTCTCCAATGTAGCGATTCCTTCGGGGAAACTTCTCTCTGGGAAGGGGGAATCAAAGCCTTCTTCATCACAAATGCTCCTCTCATCATGGCATGACTCATCTACATCAATATCTTCACCAGCACCATCTCATCTCCAAACCCTAGTTCATCTCTTGTAGTCAATCTTTGTCCAAAACCTTAGATTGGTACATGTGTGTTGCTAGTAGTGTTGATTACATCTCGTAGTTGATACTAGTTGGTTTATTTGGTGGAAGACCATATGTTCATATTTTTAATCATATATTTATCTCCTATGATCATGAACATGAATATGATTTGTGAGTAGTTCCATTTGTTCTTGAGGACATGGGAGAAGTCTTGTTATAAGTAATCATGTGAAGTAAATCTCCGTTGAATATTTTGATGACATGTTATGTTGTTGTTCTCTAGTGGTGTTGTGTGAACGTCGGCTACATGACACATTATCATGATTTGTCCAAGGTGATGCCATTGTGGGATAGTAAGTAGATGATGGGTTGCGAGAGTGATGGAAGCTTAAAGCCTAGTTTGTGCGCTATTCCGTAATTAAGGGGCTAATTTGGATCCATATGTTTCATGCTATGATTAGATTTATCTTAGTTATTGTTTCATAGTTGCAAATGCTTGTGATAGGGGGTAATCATAAGTGGGTTGTTTTTTCAAGTAAGAACAACACCCTAGCACCGGTCCACCCACATAACAATTTATCAAAGTAGTGAACGTGAATCAACTAGACATGATAAACATGACTAGAAGAAATTACCATCTGTCTTCAAGAATGCTTTGACCATTATAAGAAATACTCTTGGAATGTCCTTTGAAATATAAGGATTGTGCCACCTTGCTGCTTCTTGTTACTTTGGTTAATTTTTACTTGTTATGATATCTTGCTATCAAACTATCTGGTACTACTAATCTACAACACTTGCCGAGAATACCTTGCTGAAACCACTTATTAATTCCTTCTGCCCCTCATTGGGTCCGACACTATTACTTATCGAAAGGACTAGTATTGATCCCCTATACTCGTGGGTCATCACCGCTCATGATGCCATTGTTAGGAAACTTAGTAGAAAACAAAAGTCTCGCCCTACAACCACCCATGAACACTATGGAGATGTGGTTAATTTGGATCAGATCATTACCACCTCCAAGTTGTATTAGAAGAAGAGTTGGTGTAGATTGTACCGGAAGTCCTTCCAACCATAAATGAATGATCCCTCAAATAGCTCACGAATAGTCCCTCGAACGAAAGACCGAAGCACGGTCTCTCGACAGTTTGCAAGCCTACGGTCTTCATAATCGGGCAGCAATTCGCCATCTAAGGCTAATCGTCCCCGGAGAATTACAGGGAGGAGATTAGAACCACACTGGGATTCTAAATATGAGTATTAGAGGATCTAGGTCTAGCTCTAATTAGATAAACTAGGACCAAATGGAACTAGAACTAGAGATCTACAGAACTAGAGGAGGCTCCAAAACTTGTATGTAGAAAGTGCGAAAATCCTCTAGTATACACTACTGCAGGATGCTGCTAACGTGACACTAGGATCAGAGACCCTTTGACGAAACTATTTGTGATGCATTAATCGCAAACGGGGATGTAAAAAACTGTCAAAAAAGATGCAAAACGTTTGTGATGGCGGAGACATCAAACAAAGTTCAGATTTTAGTTACGTGTGCGATGCAGGGCATACAGTTGATCCAGAAGAATTGTTTGCGATGAGGCAGAACAACAAAAATGGGCAGCCATATCAATGTGTGTGCAATATACGGCATACAGTTCACTTTGATGAACTGTGTGCTATTATGGAATGCAATAGAAACAGTCAGCCAGATCAAGGTGTGTGTGATATATGATATACGGTTCACTCGGACGAACTGTTTTCAATTAGGGAAGAGAACAGAAACGGTTCAACTTAACAACATGTGTGTGATATGCGACATACAGTTCACATAGATGAACTGTTTGCGATGAGTCAAAAGAACACAAACGATTCGTGTAAACAAGATGTGTCTAATACACAGCAAACAGGCCACTTGGATGTACTATTTGCGATGAGAAATTATAACACAGACGGTTACTATAGTTAGTTCGTGTGTGATTCTGTTCATATGAAAAACTTTGAAAAATGCAAACTAGTTGCTTGCAGTGGCTAGGAGTGTCGCACACAATGCATTTGCGAGTACTCGTGTGCGACGATTAGTAAGTTACACATACATTTCCTTATGTTAACATGTGTGTTATAAATAACACGTGGCACCGCATACGGTATTTGGGTTGTGTGTGTGCTCCACTTAGTCTTCCCAAGCTCCAGCCAATGCTTCCCGCCCTCCACATGGATGAATTGTAAAATCCACGCCTCTTCCCTCATCGGTTTCCCGCACCAGCTAATGGCTTGCTGCATATAACCCAGGTGGCAACGCACCATCGCGATACTCTGCGCAGATCTAGCCCTCACCCATCTACCATTAGTTATTCCAAGCATGCCAGGCAACAACCAAAGCTTCGACATCGACCCCTACCTACGTTATATCTTTGGCGAGGAGAACAAGTCAGAGCAGGTTGGGGAGCAAGAGCTTCATCAGCTGGTGTAGGCACCATGGCCCATCGGCAACGATATCGGTGTGACAATCCTTGGGCGCACAATCGACATATTGTAGAGGAGGTGTGATGAGTAGTTTTCCATCCACCATGCAAAAGATCCAGAGCTGCTCCACAGCATGATCGACGACCCACCCGAAGAGCCGCCGTCACTAGTGCTCATTGAGAGCATGATGCCCCGCAAGGAATGGGCAGAGGACCTCTGCGATTTAGTCAAGACACAGGCAGCCTACGGCTTCATCATTGCACGCGGCGGCTGTGTCAACCTCGATCCCGATGATGTGGTGGCCAGGCTGGACCGCATCCTTGGCAGAGTTGGCGTCCCCGACGAAGTAGAACATCGCCAACGTGATATCTTGAGGATGCAGCTGATGGACGGAATTTGCTACCAGGCCAGAGACATGGAAATGGAGCGGTTTCATCGAGATATCATGCGCGTGATTGCATGCTGTCAAGCTCTTCCGAAAGAGGCCCGGCAGCCCCAAGAGCCTCCCAACGCCAGCAACTCCATAGGCGGAGGCGGGACGGAGACTTGGAATGAACGGCCGCAAGGGTGCTATGCTGATCATGGAGTCTGAGAAGACCATCGTCAGAAGGCCGCCAGCTCAGCCTTCTAGCTTATATTTTATTATAATTGTATGCATATGTAGGTCATGAGTGTTTTGGGCCTTGCTGCATGTGGCATTTTAAATTATCCTAAATATGTAAGACAATTATTAACCATTGCCATTGTATTGCCTCAATGGCGAGCAGAGCACATGCAGGGATGCCAGAGCGGAGCGTGCCGCGGCCGCCTCAATGGTGAGCAAAATGCGCGGACGGATGCGAGCAGAGCGCGCCGCGGTCGCCTCAACGGCGAGCAACCACGCGGTCAACCTTCTGGCACCCCGTGGGAGGTGCGACATCGCATCCATAGGACACGATGGTGATATCTTGACCGTGTGTGATAGTAGGCAGACACATACACGTATATCCAAGAATGTGGGCCCACGTTTCGGGCTTTCGATGTGTGGCATACCTTCTGGCACCTCATGGGAGGTGCTACAGCGCATCCATAGGACATGGTGGTGATATCTTGACCATGTGTGATAGTGGGCAGACACATACACGTACATCGAGAACATAGGACCACATTTTGGGCTTCCGATGCATGGCATATGGTTGATCCGAAAGAACTGTTTGTGATTAGCCAGAACAATAGAAACGGGCTTTGTAGGCCCAGAACCATCAATGAATTTTGATCTTGTTTCTCGTCACATTGCAGATTACAATGCAAGAAGTAATTGCAAATTTGTTCACACCTATCAAACTAATATGTGTTCAAACTTAGCACCGGGCTATAAAAAGTACCCACTCGAAAATTACTTCATAGCTCCTCTCCTCATCACCCACAAAACTGGTCTTTCCTGTCAAGTCGTTCTGCCATGACCGGTAGGAGGAGTTTCGGGTGGACATATAACCAGGAAGCAAAGACCAAGGCCGCGGAAGCAGTAGAGAGGTCCCGCCGCAAAGCGGCAGCCACAGTAGAGATGTCCCGGCGTGCCGCGGAGCCCTCAAATGAGCTCTCACAGGCACACGAGGGCTCTCACAAGCGCACTCGCCGTGTCAGCGATCGCGATGAGCTGGCGTTGCTGAAGTCCTTGGCCGGCGACAAGGACATTCGCGCTGGCCTCATTAAGCAGCAGGAGCTAGTCGGCGGCTTGATAAAGCTGCTTGAGATCAGTGATGCCTCGGTTGACAAGGCGACCAGACTCGTCAAGCAACTCATGGGTGACAATGCGAATCTCCTTAAGGCACTTGCCAAGAAGGAGGAGGAGGCCGTCGGCTGGAAGATGTTGCATGAGCAGAGTAGTGCCTCGGGGATGACGCTGACAGCGGTCATCGAGGAACTGATGGGTGACTTGAGTAAGCTCCGGATCGAGCACGAGCGGGAGGTGGAGGAATCCGTGGCTGCTTTCAAGCAAAGTCATGAGGAATTGAAGGAGCTGGAGGATGTCGTCGCCCGACGATCCATCGACGAGTAGAGACAGTAGCGACCCAGATTGTTGTCTGTGATTTCCTCTTCTCTTGCCCCCGTGTCTTCTGGGCGTTGCCGCATGTGGCATTTTAAATTATCTGGAATATGTAAGACAATTATTATCCGCGCCATTGTAAATTTTTCATCGTATTATCCGTTGCCATTTTTTTGTCGTATTATCCGCTGCCCTATGTGGCAATTAAATTAGGCCGAAATATGAGTTGAAAACATGAACAAAGCAAATGCTGCCATGGGATCACAAGCAAACACCCTCCATCCAGGTGCTTTAATTAACCACGTGTTAAACAGTGGCTCGGCCTCCATTAATGGAGAAGTTGTGAGCGAGGCGGGTGGTTGGTGGATGGAAGTCAAAGAGCTCACATCCCGGTGAGCATGGGTTGCCTGGCTGCTCGCACGTGTCCCGCCGAGCCAGGATGCACGCGTCCCGTCGAGCCTGCTCGGCGGACTGCTCGCATGCGTCCTGTCGAGCCTGCACGGCGTACTTCTCGCGCTTGTCCCGTCTAATCAAATAGATGCACGCACAGCATCGAGTATGGTAAAATTTTGGCTGAGGTAGTGGCCACACTTAAATGGTTATGGGGACACACGGTTCATATCATACAACCGTTTGTGATATTAATGTATCAGCTATTTGTTTCAAAAGGACTTTGTTGGCTATTAGTGTATGCGCCTTGTCTCAAACTGGACGATTTTTTTTACCATGGCATATATGTGCCATGTCATGAAACCATGCCAAGTTTCATGTTTTTTGGGTCAGTTTCGATTTACTGGGATTTAAAAACTGAGATTCTCAATGTTTCAGGACGACGCGAAGTTTGTAATTCATTCCCATTCCTTAAATGAGACCTAAAGATGCACCCAATGACACATGTATGATTTCCCACCCATTTTGCTTCACTGGAGCATGTGCTTGTAGTTCAAATTTGAATTATGGACTACATTAAATTCCTAGAAAACTCAATTAATATATACAATGGCCAAACGAACCCTGAACAGTTTCAAATTTCAGCATGACACTCCTGTTATTCTATGTTGCCTGTAGAAAACAAAGTTCAAGGCGAGAAGAGGCAACGATTATTGTTTCGCCCACAAGAGGGGCTTGTTTCCCTACCGGAACCACGAGGGTTGCGAGAAGCTTTGGTTTTTAAGAGGCTTGTAATATAGCTTGGCCCAAATTGGACAATTATTTTACATTACATATATGTCCCATGTAGAGACACCATGCCAAGTTTCATGATTTCCTGGTGAGTTTTGGATTTACAAAGATTAAAAAACTGAGATTCACAATATTTGTGGCCAAGCCAGGGTGCCGAGATGGTTGAATTCATTCCCATTCTTTCCATGGGACCTAAACATGAACCCCAAGGACACATGTACGTTTTGCTAGCCATTTTGGTGCACTGGAGTATGTATTTGTAGTTCGGATTTGAATTATGGACATTAAATGCCTAGAAAACTCAATTAATGAATAAAATGGTCAAACGAACCCTGAATAATTTCAAAGTTGAGGGAGTGATTTTCGTTTCGCCCACAAGGGGACAGTTTACCTATCGAAACCACAAGGGTTCTTGCGACATCCTCCGGTTTGTAAGAGGTTTGTAATAAAGCTTGGCGCAAATTGGCAATGTTTTTACCATGACATATATGTGCCATGAAGTGACACCATGCCACCTTTGATGACTTTCTGGTGAGTTTTGGATTTATGGGGATTTAAAACCGAGATTCCAAATGTTTGAGGATGAGCCAGGACACGGTTGTAATTCATTCCCATTCCTTGCATGGGACCTAAACATGCACTCAAGGACACATGTATAATTTTTATAGCCATTTTGGTGAACTAGAGCATGTATTTGTAGTTCAGCTCTGAATTATGGACATTAAATTCCTAGGAAACTCAATTAGTGTATAAAAAGGCCAAACGAACCCTGAATAAGTTTAAATTTTAGGACGGATACCCTGTCGATCCATGTTGCCCGTAGAAGAAAATACAAGGCGAGAAGAGGCAGTGATTATAATTTCTCCCACAAGGGGGACACGTTTCCCTATTGGAACAATGAGACTTCTTTGAGAGAAGCTCCGGTTTGTAAGTGACTTGTAATAAAACTTGCACCAAAATGGACAAAAAAATCCTCGACATATAAGTGCCATGTCGTGACACCATGCCAAGTTTCACGATTTTCGGGTGATTTTTGGATTTATGGGGATTTAAAAACCGAGATTCTTCTCACGAAATGTTTTCAAATAGCACATCTGCACATGGTTCACTCATGAAAGCCGTGTGCCTACCAAACCATGGCCGATGCCCCCCTCCCCCCTGCTGCGCGCGCGATCTGAGTCATGCATTCTGACTGGCCAGAACCCAAACCCCACGGATTGTATGTCTGTACCATTGGATGCTCCTAGATCGAACGGCAATCCTCAACCCTTTCGATAGCACATGAGAGGCGGGACATGCCACCTCAGGTTCATCCTTCTGCAGGGAACTCTTTAGCCGCCAGGTAAAGCACTTCTTTGGAGGCGCTAGGGAGAAGGTCATAAGTCATGAACGGACGAGATTGAAAAGTAGGACGTCGGCCATGTAAAACCATTCGTTAGCCCATGTCTCTGTATCCTCTCTAGGGGTACCCATTGGATAGCCTGTTCCCACAATATGGCATACCTCGGGTCCTCCCACCTCGTGAAGCTTCCCTTGTCGGAACAGGGCATCAAGCAGAACTACTTTCTCCATAGCCCAAAGTGTGCTTCACATCCAAGGTACATCTCAAAGAGGATGATGAATCCCGTGATATGCATGATGGAGTTGGGTGTTATATGGTGAGTTGGATCTCGTAGAACTCTAGGAGTCCACGGAGGAATGAATGGATGGGGAATCCAAAGCGCCGCAATAAGAAAGGGACAAAGCAAACTCACTCCTCCCCATGTGGAATGGGATAGTTGTCTGCGTGTGCTCGTCTATCCAAAGATATTAAGCTAGGATGGGTAGAAGCAAGATCTGCATCCGACAAATAACCTTGTTTGGTGAGCCGGTCCAATTGTCAATGGGTGACGGAGCAACTTCCGTAGTCACCTTTGAGAGGCCCGTGGTGGCGTGTCGATGAGCCCACACCGCTTGCCATGACCGGAGCTCTCGAAGCTAAACTTTGAGGGGAAAGTTTCGTGTTGAGGCAAGATGCGAGGAAGCTATAGGGTATGGTCTTGACTGTAACCCTGGATTAAGTACGTGCTAAATTTAAAAATTAAAAGGGGGACGCTTCAACGACCAGCCTTGAATGGGCTTGTTCCCTAGGCGGCACAATGATCAAGAAGAATTATGAAATAATAACCAATGGGACACATATGGTGAGACCATGGTAGGTCCTCGGGAAGGGTCCTCAGATCAGTAACCTAAAGATTACTTGATCCAAGTAATTGAGGCCGAAGACATTTGGCAGATCTCAAAGCCAAACTTGAATCGATGGAGAGAGAATTCGCCTGCCAAGTTGAAGAATTCAAGCCGGAGACATTGGTTCGAGGATGGAACTTCCATCCTTGGCTTTGGAGACAAGTTCAGGGGCTACTAACAGTGTCTTGGGGGGGTACCAACCTATGTGACCCATAGTCCATGGGCCGAGCTTACGGTCGCCCGATCTCCACAAATGAAGGACTCCAAAAGCTACGGATCCTGGCATGATCAAGACGGACACTGTCGAAGACTTGGCATATAGGGAAAAAGAGAGAAGAGGGCTAGACAATGTGGATGCCCGAACACCGTAAAAATGTGTTTTTAATTTTTCATAAGCTCTAGACGTCTACCCGTACAATTCGAATTGTTGAGGCGTTTATGATAAGTAAGAAAAAGTAAAAAATTTACAGAGAAAGGTTTACGCTGGGCCTTGATTTGTGGGTTGAAGCCTCAATTGTGCCTTGCTGCATGTCTGCGCCTTTGCTGGTGAGGGGCGCCTTCGATAGGGGGCTTGTGATGTGGCCCTGCCAAACATAGCTTGACGCTGAGTGAGCCCGGAGTCGTACCCATTGTCGTTCGAGGACATGGTGATCCCGTAGTTCGGTTAAGCCGAACACGTGGAGATATGTTGTTTGGTAGGGGCCCCCATGGTTGCCCATGGTATCGCGAGTGCGAAGTTGTGCTGACAAGGCATGTAGAGCGTGATGAAGGCGGGCATGCCGTGGGGAGCAAATCCCTATTTACAGCGAACGCAGGCGGGCTCCCATGATGGGGATCAGGCTTGAGCCCGTTTAGTTGTGTCTCTTGCCTTTACGGCGGGCTGGTACTTTGGCCCATTGGTGACGGCTTGGTCTTCGGCTGCTAGGCCTGCGGTGTGTTCCTCGGTCCGGAGTGAGCGCTCCGTGTTGCCATTGATTGTTATGACGCCCGAGGGACCGAGCATCTTCAGCTTGAGGTATGCGTAATGCGGGACGATGTTGAATTTGGCAGACGGCGTTCGACCGAGGAGGGAATGATAGCCACTGCGGAACAGGGAGATATCGAAGATTAAGTCTTCGCTTTGGAAGTTATCCGGTGAGACGAGTACCACTTTGAGAGTTACCGTGCCTGAGCATTGGGCATCTATGCCCGGGATAACCTCCTTGAAGGTGGTGTTGCTGGGTTTGATTCTTGAAGAATTGATCCCCATTTTCCTCACTATGTCTACGTAGATCAGATAGAGGCTACTTCCCCCATCCATTAGGACTCTCATGAGGTGTTACCCATCGATAATGGGGTGAAGTACCAGAGCCGCCGATCTCCTGTGACAGATACTGGTTGGGTGGTCTCTGCGGTCAAAGGTGATCGGGTAAGCCGACCACAGATTGAATTTATGCGCTATCGGCTCGATGGCGTATACGTCCCGCAGCGCGCGCTTCCTCTCCTTCCTTGGTATATGGGTGGCGTAGATCATGTTCACCGTCTTGACCTCGGAAGGGAAGGGTTTTTGTCCTCCACTATTTAGCCTGTAGGGCTCCTCGTCGTCCTTGCTTCATGAGATTTTGCCCAAGTATTTGGCTTGAAGCTTGCCGGCCTGCTTTATCACCCAACAATTGCGGTTGGAGTGGTTGGCGGGCTTTTCGGCGGTGCCATGAATTTGGCAGGGCCCGTCCAGGATTGCGTCTAGTTTGGTTGGGCCATCCTGGTTGCCTTTAGAGGGCTTTTTCCGTGACCTGGACTTTGGATTACGGAATGTAGCATTCACTGTCGTCTCGTCAGCTTCGTCGTCATTATGGCGGCATTTGTTTTTGTTCCTTCATGGCTTTCTGTTCCTGTCCCGGACTTCTGAGGTGCCGGGGGTATCTGGGTTGGTGCCTCTATGAGCCAACCAACTGTCCTCTCCGGCGCAGAAGCGGGTCATTAGGGAGGTAAGCACAAGCATAGTTCTCGGCTTGTCCTGGCCAAGCTGGCGTGCTAGTCATTCATCCCGAATACTGTGCTTAAAGGCAGCTATAGCTTCGGCGTGAACAGTCAACGATCTGGTTCTTCTTGGTCAAAAACCTATTCCAAAATTGTCGGACTGACTCACCGGGCTGCTGGATTACGTGGCTCAGGTCATCGGCGTCCGGGGGCGTACATAAGTGCCCTGAAAGTTGGCTCGGAAGGCCTCCTCGAGTTCCTCCCAACATCCAATGGAGTCTTTGGGAAGGTCGTTTAGCCAATGTCTGGTCGGACCCCTCGTGCCATGTGAATGTGCAACAGGAAATCTTCGATCCATACAGCCGGATATGTTGTCCCGTCATAGGGCTTAATGTTCACAGTTTTGAAACCTTCTGGGAATTGGTGATGCATCACTCTATCCCTGCAGCAAATGGGGTGGGCAGCACCCCTAATTCGGGCTACGTTGCATCGGAGATCATCTGTCATCCGGGCTCGTTGCAGCTCTCGAGCTCTATAATTTCGATCTAGCCAGGATTTATACCCGTCCCGTCTAGCAGGAGGGTCTCTTTTGGGCCCGTAGATGGACCTTGTTAGTCCCGCCCAAGCATCCAGGACACAGCAGAGGTCGTACTCATAACTTGATCGTAGTGGTACCTTGCCTTGGAGGCGAGGATGAGTGGGAGGTTGTTTGGATTTGTCCATTGTCCGATCCCGTCCTCGAGGGGGCTGGTCTGGTTGATCTTCTTGAGCATACCTTGGTGGTGCTGGCTCTATGGCCTCGTCATCGAGTTGCGGCAGTAGCTTCTGCTTTGGGTAGCTTTTTGTCTGTTGCTTGTGGTCATACTCCTCTTCGGTGTCCAGGACTTTAGTCCATCTCTCATTAAGAGTATCATGTTCGGCCTTTATTCTTTGATGTTGTTTCTTCAGGCTGCGCACAGTGGCGTTGAGCTGCCGCTTGAACCGCTCTTGATCAAGCGAGTCTTCAGGGATGAAGAAATCTTCGTCACCCAAACTCACCTCCTCTTCGGAAAGGGGGGAGGGTAATTGTTGTCTTTGGAGTCATCAAGGTATTCGGGATCGAGCGGGTCCTCATGCTCCTCATGGTTGACTTTGGTTGTTCGTCGGCGCCGGGGTCGTCAAGCTTGTCTGCATTGTCCGGTGTGGTATTTTCTTTGGTGTCCATGTTGCTCGCATGGCTTCGACGCACCTTGGAGTGGCAGCGCTTCGGCGACTCATCGCTGGGCCTGCTGTTATCCTTCTCAGGAGAGCCGTTGTCTTCTTTTGAGGTGTCCACCATGTAGACTTTGTAGGTGGACGTAGTCGTCCATGGGCCGGTGATGGGGGAGCAACATTAGTCTTAGTCGTGGCTCCACTATCCTCGTCCATATATTCGGCATTTTCCGAGGTGTAGTCCAACATGTTGGTTAAATATTCGACTGTGGCTACTAAGTGGGTCATGGGTGGGACGTAAAATTTCATGAAATCTACCTCGAAGGGCTGCTGAACACAGACCGAGGGTGGGTCCTCCCGAATAGCCATCATCTGGATTCGGTCCAGTGCCTCATTTAATAAAGCAAGGGCGCTGGACTAGTATGTGGTGGACGCCGAAGGCCGGTTTCTGATGTGGCAGGGCAAGGAGCGATCCGGGACCGGGCCGAATCCTGATCTTCAAGGACCAAGTTAACCTCAAGGCCCGGGGTCGGACAGTCATGAGAGACCGAGGATAAGATCTGGTCTTCGGACACTGCTTTCGTATTGTGGCTCAAAACTGAGTTGATGAAGGGGAGTTCGGCCAGCGATAACTCCTGGCTACTGAACATCGATCCACCACAGGGGCTGAAGGCCAGAGGCGTGTAATAAGGAAAGGGTTTGGTCGAGAGTGACTCTTGGTCTTCGGCGGGCATTGCAGATGTTGTAGAAGGGAATCCTTGACCTCCGTTCAAGGTGGAGCCATCCGTGCTCAAGGACGGCTGAAGGATTGGGGCCGATCCATAAATTGGGTCATGGAAAAGCTCCGGAGCAGGCACAGCGAGGCCCATGGGGGTGTGGGGAGAGTCTGCGGATCCGGCAAAGACCAGATCGCCTCGAGCGTCTGCAACGTACTCCAGATTGCCGAATTGAATTCGGTGCTCGGGGGTGAAGTTGCTGATCTGGTCTAGATGACCAGTTGGGTTGGCGTTCAACACGATGCTGCCGAACACGAAGAGTTGGCTGGGGACAAAGAGGTCTCCAGAACTGACGCCTTCTCCGATGATTAGGCAAGCCATTGATCTTTCGGCAACCCAACATCGGAACTCTCAATGAAAGCACCAATGTAAGTGTCAAAACCAACGGATCTCCGGTAGGGGGTCTGGAGCTATGGATCTAGGATCAATGGAGAACAAGGGACGATGAACACGATGTTTACCCAGGTTCGGGCCCTCTCGAAGAGGTAAAACGCTACGTCCTGTTTGATTGTATTTGATGTATGGTATGGTTACAGAGTAGATCTATCTTGAGATCAGGCGAGCTAAACCCTAAGAAGATTAGGTGATGGACGTAGCACTAGCCCTAAAGCCCTAAGCCCTCTAGTTTCTATAGACACCAGTAGGGTTAGGGTTACATGCGATTGGTTACAATGAAGGAAAGATCTTGCTAATCTTGACTTGGAGGGCACACCACCACTCCGAAGATCTCCTGTCCGGTCACGGGTCCGCACTCTAGCTTGACCCCATAGTGGCCTATCGGTCTGGCCCATATGTAATGGCTCGACGGCCCGAGGACCCCTTAGTCCAAGACTCCCTCACCGACAAGAAACCTATCCGAAGATCAACAAAGAAGAAGCAGAAGAAGAAATCCAAAAGCAGGCAAGCATCACTGTCACATCAGATCATCGCATTACCTATACCTGCAACTATTGTTGTAGTAATCTGTGGGCCACGAGGACTTAGCAATCCCATTATCATGGGTATCAAGACTAGCAAAGCTTAATGGGTGTGGTATCAAGACTAGCAAAGCTTAATGGGTGTGGAATGGTTAAGTGGTTGCAACAAGCACTAAGCATTTGTATGGTGGTTATTTTACGAGTACAAGAGTAAGAAGAGTAAACTACACATAACAGTCGCAAGCTAGTAATGATCAATAATTCATCCTGAACTACATACAAGTCAAACATAACCCCACCATGTTCTCTTCCTGAACTCCCTCAAAAACGGACGGTCATGGTTCGCGGTTGGTGTATTTTATTTGAAGTTTAGTGTCAAGTTATCTACAACCGGATATTATAATTTTTCAAGTCACCACATGACCGGGGGCATGACTTCCGAAAAGATTTAACCCTGCAGGGGTGCTCCAAGTGGTCCATTAGAAATTACCACGCGCATCCAATGAACATCCTCACACCATGAAGAACACGATGCTTACGATAAGGAAATCATGTGGACCTGCCTCTCGTCAAAGGTAAAACTAAACCAGCAGGACCTCCTGGTGTACCGACAAATCCCGATAGGAGCCGCATGTATCTCGTTCTCAGGGCACATCATATGGGAAAGACATCGGGTTGGCTGAGACCCTGGTTGCCCAGGGGGCGCCGGACATCGCCCAGTTTGGACCAGCACCATCAGCACTGCCCCCTGTATTATGTTGAATTAAGAATCCTCGGGTAGCGCTAACTCCCTATGCTAATTAATTAGTTAACATTATTATTATGTTGGAAAATTTTAAAACCAATATTGGGCCTTGCTGGAAGAGTTCTTTCCTAAGAGATTGGTCATAGGTTCCCCATAAGTTTCACTAGTGGCATCTCTCCATAAAAGATAACATGACATGGTGAAAAAATTATAGGTGTATATCGATTAAATTACATGTTTTATGATCATGTGCATATATAGGCCTCATGTCCGAACATTTACAGATAATACTCCACCCCAAGACCACTATCCAACATGCATCTCAAAATATTAAGTAAAACAAAGTATTGCATTAAGTATGATGACATGATGTAGATATTATATTTTCATCACCCTGCGTATAAGGGACAACTACACAACTATTTTTTACCCTTACACTACTGCAAGATGCTGATAATGCGACACTACGATCAGAGACCCTTTTGACGAGACTGTGTGCGATGCACTAATCGCAAACGGTGATGTAGAAAAACCGTCAAAAAAGATGCAAAACATTTGTGATGGCAGAGCCATCAAACACAGTTCTGATTTTAGTTGCATGTGCATTGCAGGGCATACGATTCAGTTCAATTAATTGTTTGCAATTTGGAAGAAGAACAAAAACGGGCAGCCAGATGAAGGCGTGTGAGATATACGGCATACAGTTCACTTGGTTGAACTATTTGTGATGAGGCGGAACATCAGAAACGGGCAGTCAGATGAAGGTGTGTGTGGTATACGGCATATAGTTCACTCAGATGAACTACTTATGATTAGGCAACACAAAAGAAACGGTCAGCCAGATCAAGGTGTGTGCGATATACGGCATACGGTTCATTGCAATAAACTGTTTGTGTTGAGCCAAGAGAACAGAAACGTTTCACATAAAAAAGATGTGTGTAATACATGGCAAACATCCAATTATACATAGGTGGCTAGTACACACATGACATTTCCACACACCAAAGTATACTATTACATGCATAATTAACTAGGATAAACGATCATCTGATCATCATCTACTTCTTGTGCTAGCTCGATGTTCCTTCTATGCTAAGTTCCCATTAATTGATGGTGTTTTATGAACACGCCACCGTTTCCCACCATTTCCTCACATGTTTACCGCCACCCAGCGATATTCCGCATAAACATAGGCGGCGCGGGACGCACGGAGGCAACAAGCGCAACCTGTAGCACACCACCTTTTCCAAGCAAGCCAAACCACCAAAGCGTCGCCTCTGCCAACAACCTCGTCAACGAGGAAAACGAGAAGGCGCCACGACCTATCGAGGCTGAGGCGCTCCCCGGCAACGTGATGGACGACGCCATGATGCATGTTGGCGCATGGTGCTTCAGCGCCGCGGATCAAGATAGGCATGTCAGTGCCGAGAGGTTTCAGCTCACCGCACAACATGATCGATGGCGCGCCGCAGAGCAAGCTAGGCGCATCCGCACCGATAGGCTGCAGCTCGCCACACGGCGAGACCGTTGGAGCACCGTAGAGCAATAGGCACGGTGCACTGCATAGTAAGAGCGGATCCATCGGCGCTTGCCTACTGTCGATAGGGCATCGCAGCTGGGTACACGTCCATTCAGTACCGCCATTCCTCGCCAGGAGTGGGCAGAGGCCCTCTGCGTCGTACTTGCACCAGAGGCCGGCCGCGCCGTACTTGCACCGGATGCCCACCGCGTCGTTCGCCTTGTCCGCTTGATGCGAACACGCTGGTCAGTAGGCTCGACCGCCTCCTTGACCCAGGTGTCCACCTGGGCGCAGTAGAGGAACATGGCTATTGCATCCTTGAGTTGGTGATCTCTGATGAAATAGCTAACTTGGAGCTCGAGATCACGCTCCAGATGTACCGCGAGCGTGTCCACCGCTTGGACGAACGCCTGCACGAGTTCAGGGAGAGCCAAGAGCTACCATAGCCAAGGGCTGCTGGTCATGGTCTCATGGATGCGTTTTATTTTGTTAAGTCGTTTCGACGTGGATAGCTATGTATTCACAACAATCGTAATATTGCTCTGTTTATTGCTCTGTTTCAATGTGTGTACTCTGTTTTTCGTTCTTATATGTTCTGCTTCAATGTGTGTATATACGCTTTCCGTTCTGTGTATGTGGATGATAACAGCTAGATACAAATTAGTATACAAAAACTGATAGAAAATGGAATTCATAATATATATATATATTTATATAGGGTGGGTCTATTATGATAACACCCTTAAGAGTCTTATTATGCACACCTCTCTCTTATTCTGATAACACCCACCTCCCTCTCAAAAAAACAACACTCTCGCGCAACGAAACCACCCACCCTCTCCCACCTTCTCTTCGTGCCCAACCCCCTCCCTCCCACCTTCTTCCTCAGCTGCCTCCTCCCACCATCCCTCCACCTTCCTCTGCCAGCACCGCCAGGGGCTCGTGCCTCCCTCTCCCTTCCCCACCTCCGTTGGCCACCACTTCTCCAGGCACCTCGCCCGCCACCACCTACCTCTCTAGGCGCCTCGCCCGCCTCCACACCAGGCATCCCCGCGTGACTACCGGCGCAGATCCGGGCGCGCCGCCCCACGCGCCCCGGTCAACCCACCACCCCACAGCGCACACCAACTCCCTCTCCTTCCCACCTTCTTCCTCGCCGCCGGGCCACCACGACCAATCCCACCTTCCACCACTCCGACCTCCTGACACCCCGTGACACCCCGGCCTCCCACCGCCCCGGTCGCCCCCACCTCCCACCACCATTGTCACATCCTAGTTAGCCATGCATTAGAGTGTTGCATCATGTTTACTTTTTCATCAGAAACCTGAAATGGGGATGACAGAACCCCCAGTCCCCTCTGAAACCAATTAGGGTTTACTAAAAACTTTTTCAATGAACCTGAAATGCCCTTCTAAAATGCCCATCATTTTTGTCTTGGTTCAGAACCTCTGCCAAAAGTGATGCACATTTTCCTAGGCCATCTTAGGGTTTTTGAATTAACTCATAAATATTTGAATTTGGGCATTTAAAATTATATAAAATATTTAAATGCTCAAATAACTCCAAACTAAAATGTTTCATGTTGGAAATAATCCAGGACCAGGAGTAGTTTGGTGATTTTTGGAGTTGCCTAAGTATTTTATTTAATTCAACAAAGTTGCAGAAAAATTAAAAAAACAGAAAACAGAAAGAAAATGGGAAAGGCTTACCTGTCGCCCAGCACCAGGCCCACCTGCCGGCCCAGCCCAGCACCGCGCCAGCGAGCTGCTTGCCGGCCAGGCAGGCAGGCAGGTGCTCGACGGCGAGCACCACATGGGTGCCACGCACCTGCTCGCCGCCTCGCCGCCTCCCTCGCCCGGCTAACGCCGTGAACCGGCCTCTCTCTCTCCCCCGAACCCCCCAGACACCCCCTCTCCTCTCCAGCTCCTCCCCCTCGCACGCCCCAGCCATGGCCGACGCCATCGCCGCCACCCCCTCGCCGTAGCCACGCCCTCCGTCCACCCCACACCGT